>NC_092838.1:5424307-5776114 GCF_039878825.1 Excalfactoria chinensis | reverse complement strand
TAATAACATAACACTGTTATAATAACATATATGTTGACTTCTTTATCCTTATGAATAGCTTAAAGTTTATACAGACATGTATAATATACATGGGGGTACACACAAGGCAACAAACTGCACGTATGTCCATCAGTTTTTCTTATGTGATGAAATTCACTGTCAAATGGACAAGCGGTTTGTATGACTGACATACCTTGGTATGAATTATTTCTTACTGATTCACCTATACAGAAAGACTGGACAGACCAAACAGACATTACCAAAGGCACTGTAAGTAGTGCTGTAGGTAACTTTTGCTGCTGACACACATTTAGAAGATGGTAGGACGTGTTCTGGCCCCAGTCTAGTTAAGGCCCACAGAAACCCAAACAGTTCCATCTGCGTAACAAAGATGCAAATTATCTCTTAAAGTTTTTCTAGAGTTTTAGAAAAAGCAGCTTAATCTTCTTTTCCTTTCCTAATCTGATTTTCAGACATCAAATATTCCTTTCTCATCTTCCAGAATTGGCAGATATAATATCACAGCAACACAAAGATGCAGCTATTCTCAGAGAACTGAATATTGCAGTTCAACACACTGCACGGCCAACGCTGCCACAGCTCACGCTGCTCGTGGCACATTTTCAATTAAACAATGCAGACAACACAAGCTAGAGGAGCACAGTATTACTGCAGTAGTTACTGCAGTGCAGGATACAGTGGCAGGATCCACAGCCAAGTGAAAACTGTGGTGTTTTCATTGTTTACTTACAGCTATGTAGTTCTTCTCAGGAGTGAGAGCTTCAGCAGCCAGAATTTGAGCTTGCACAAGATTCTCTACATGCACCCAGTTCATTTTAGCAGAAGGATCCCCAAACTTGAAGCTAAGTATCCCTCTCTCAATATTCTTCTATAGACATAAAACAAACACGAAATCAAAGCAAGAAATAAGAGTGGAAATAAGATATTTTGCTCTATCTCCTGACATCAGTATTTTGGTTTAAGTTGCATGCAAGCAGACATTTGAAATATCATAGAATGGCCTGAATTTTATAGTTATAGTAAGCATTACATTATAAAGCTGGATTTACATGTATAAAAAAAAAAGGAGGCTTTTAAAATGTATTATGCATTCTTTACAGATGCCATACATTATCTGACAAAAAAGTTACAATACAGCAGACAATTGAACTGTTAAACTGATAAGAAGGCTAGCCAATTTGTAATACAGATAAGTGATGTTGTTTGGCATCACAGAAAACTGTGGTGATTAAAAGATGGAAGCACATACTGCTAGCCTTGGCAGGTGTCTTTGCTCTTCTGGTCCATAAATTCCTGGTGGGCGAAGAACAGACGTGTAGAGCACTCCACCTCCTGGGAGAATTGAGAAAAGGGCTCAAACCACCTGACTTTCACATGATTTATATTATCACTGCATGAGTTAAAGAGTGCTGTAGTATAACTTACTCTGAAATAAATTTGCTTCACTGGCTTAAAAACACCACAGACCAGAAGGTGCTGAACTAGCAGATGAATATTGTTGGTAAATCAAAACATGCAGAAGGGCCACGAAGATGATCAGGGGGCTGGAGCACCTCCCCTATGAGGACAGGCTGAGGGAGTTGGGTTTGTTCAGCCTGGAGAAGAGAAGGTTGCGGGGTGACCTCATTGCAGCCTTTCAATACCTGAAGGGAACTTACTCCCAGGAGGGGAGCAAACTCTTCGAAAGGGCTGATAACAGCAGGACTAGGGGAAATGGTTTTAAGTTAAAAGAGGGAAGATTTAGGTTGGATGTTAGGGGGAAGTTCTTTACTAGGAGAGTGGTTAGGTCCTGGAACAGGCTGCCCAGGGAGGTTGTGGATGCCCCGTCCTTGGAGGTGTTCAAGACCAGGTTGGACGGGGCTCTGGGCAACCTGATCTAGTAAAGGCGTATGTTTGGTGGCCCTGCTAGGCAGGGGGGTTGGAACTACATGATCCTTGAGGTCCCTTCCAACCCGGGTCATTCTGTGATTCTGTGATTCTGTATGCAGAAGAGCAAGACAGGGATCAGAAAAGTCCTGCCAGCAATATTCCATGTGGACAGGGGGGACTCGGTGGTCTTTAAAGGTTCCTTCCAACCCAAACCATTCTAAGAGTTCTCAAAGCACTGGCATAGCTAAATGCCTAGAAATTACTAGATACTTCCAAATTTCTGACTAACCAGTCCTTTATCTCTGTGCCAAAGCAGTCACTGAGAGTGCCAGCTGTGGGGGTGAATTTGCTGAAGTGAGCAAGTCATTAGTAAGAAAGTGGAATGAAACCAAACCGATCTCATAGCAAATTATTGCAGGGAAACAGTGCCTCACTGTGTGCAAGGCAGAGCTGAAAGGCTCTCAGCAGTAGCACATCCAGCTCACACTGGAGCTGCTGTGGAACCTCTTGATAATCGCAGTGGAGAAAGCAAGTAGAAATGCAGTCATTCCCACATGTACCAGCTGGCTGGTTTGTCATCTGCTGTTCTTGATAATTGTTCTTAATATTACTTGAAAACCTGCTAAATACTAATTCATGCCAATAGCACAGGATCCAATTGGGATGTTTTAATCAGTGGCTGGCTGAAACCCCACTGAATCGCTTTGATCCTTTGCATGGGCAAATTAGTGTGAGCTTCTAATCTCATTCAGAAACACTCCCAAAATCAGAGCACCTTTGATATGGTGAGCTGCTGAGAAAAGAGAAAATAAGGAAAAAAAAAAAGCATTTTGGACAAAAATAATTCTATTGGTGTGAAATGCCAGTCAATGACTTGATATCTCATTATAGCTCTCTGCAAGTATCAGGTGCAGAAAGTCCCTTTTGCTAAGTTGTCTGCAGCTAAATTTAGCTCTGTATCACTTGTTGGCATGGCGTCGTGTTGCACTTTACATTAATTTACTCTGTGCTGGCAGTTACAGTATCTCACAGGTGAGCTTAAGTATTCAAGTGTACAACTGCCTTCCTCAACATGGAAAACTCTGGGAAGCACTAATAAATAATTCCAGGCTGTAGTATCAGGTGCCTTATTCAGATTTTAATATGCAACTATAAGGGAAGGAAGGGGAGAACGATTTCATCAGCGTTTGTGTTCTACTTGTACTGCATATTGCAATGACACTATTATTGTTTAATATATTAATACTGTTTAGTATATTGCTGTCTTAATCTTTGCAATGAAGATACTGAACTCACTGCTGCCATGCCAAGACCTTTTGTTGGCGCTGTGAGAACTACATTTAAAAGCGATTTTTAAGAGAAAATCTTTCAGTTTGTGAGAAAGGGAGGTAACTTCATTTCATAACTGTTGGACAGTCTTGTCTACTGAGGGACCGATGCAGGATGTTAGTGAGGCACGGGAAGAAGAGGAGCACATCTCACTGTGAATTCATGCCAACAGAAAAGTACCTGCTAGTGGAGTTCCGTTAGCTGCTAGTACCATTTGTTCTGCAATTGATTTGGTTCTGGAATAATGATCAACGTGCTACAGAGAAAAAGCAAACAGGTTTGTATCTGTTCTTGAAATGGCAGAGCAGAGAGGCATTGCTTCTCTACTCCCTTTTCACATAGCAGATGGCAACAAACACCTCAAAATACACAAGTTTTGCACTACTGGTTTAGGATAAAATATATGCATATTGCTAAGGCAGGCAAGCATTTTTGTTTACGCAAACCCAGTTAATTAATTTCAGCCCATTTGAGAAGTAATAAATATATGTATGCTTTGAACGCTGCCAAGAATGTAATTGATCACTGCTTGGTAATCTGGATTTCTTTTTCAGGTAATGGAAAAGTCAGGAGCCAAGTTTTTAAGACATCATGATTGGTCTGAATTCTAGAGGTTGTTCTCTTGTGGCACTGCCTCAGAGAAAACAGTATTCAGTATATTGCACTATTCAACATTCCAGGCTCTTTTGGGAAAGAAGAATGTAAACAAAAAGTGACAAAATAATACAACCCAAATACCTGTTCTATAGGAAAATATGGCACAGTTTCTTCATCACCATCTTCAATAGGAAGCCCTCCAAACACCACATTTACTGTACTGGTGTATATCAGTCTAGTGATGTTTCTTTTTTTGCAAGCTGCAGCAATACATAAAGTCAAGTCATTTAGTGGAAACTTGAACAAAATAGAGGAAAAACCTGTATGAATGGGAGATGCGCTTCTTCAGAGAAACTTGTTCGATTTTCTGTCAAATCTTGGAAGAGCAAACCCTTCTGTTTTATTATTGGCTTATTTAAGATGCAAAGTATATGGAAGAGAACAGTTAAATGGAAAACATCAGTTCAGAACCAAGTGCTTTATAACAATACATATCCGAATGCAGATAATGTAAGCTAACAGTATGCCTTTGGGATGGCTGCTACCAGCCTGCTGGGTAGCTAGAAGACTTCCTGTTCCAAGGGCTGCCCACTACCTTGCACATACTGTAACACAGCAGTGAGGCTCACAGCTGCAACATCCACAAGGAAGTTGTTAACGTCTCACATGCATATTCTGCTATAATGGCAAACATGATTATAACAAGCTGAAGTAGTTGAACAGTGCCGACTCTGATATCACACCCCATAGTAGTATCAGGTATGAAAAGACCATTGGCATGTTTCCTCATCTTCTGCCAAAACTGTGACGTATTTGGTAAAAAAAACAACAGTGTATGACAACCAACTAGGTTTTTTTCTAAATGGCAGGATAATTTGATGTTATACCAGCACCTACCAACAAGGTTAGATACATACCATCAATGATGTATCTTGTCCCGTTGATGTTTACTGTTTCAATCTCTTCTCTGTGCAACTGGAAAAGTAAAGAAGTGGTGCCCTTTTGAGTAATGATACAGTTCAAATTCCACAGGTGGACATTGTAAGTGTCCATAGATAAAAACAATGAGTGCTTTGATTTAAAACAATTATATAGATATATATATATACACACACATATATATATGTAGACTGCTGTTTCAGACATCAAGTTATTATTTTTAAGCTATACCTCCATTTTTCTTATATTTTTTTTACACGTTGGCTTGCTTGAAGCAAAGAGAATCGTGTGTTTGTTCCTATTTCCAATGATTATAAAACTGTAAGCAATGTGTTTAATTATCCATGTTTCAGCAGTACTCGCTGACCAGCTGGCTCTACCCAGAACCATTCAAGTACACACTGCCCACCTGCAAGCATTTTTTAATAACTTCTTTTATAAGGCTAAGGTAATTACTGAGGTTCATTTTATTAAACAAAGTAAGGAGTGTGTGTGTCTTTAACTTCAATCATAACAACTGTGGTTCAGAACCCCACATCAAGTACATCCTCGCAGCTTTTTACCTACTACTGGCAAACAATTAAAGCTTGAAATAAAGCAGTATGATTGTAGTTACATAAAATCACTTACAATTTAGTTCAGATTTCACTGCTCCCAGTGACCTTACATGTAGGGGTTCCATTTAAAAGGTTTAGGGAAAGGGGTTTTAGAGTGAACCCTGTCCCTTTGTTCTTGCAGTGTTTCAGTACCATTTCTGACCCAACAGCCCTCCCAGGCTGCAGTTATTGCCTCTGATGATGGGGAAATCTAACATGCAATGTTACAAAATCAGGCCTCCCATCCTCAGCGTAACATACAAAACAATTTGGACTCACTTGCTCTCTTCCTGACATTCCATATGAAGCTACATGAAACACACAGTCAGCTCCTTCGCAGGCTGCAAATATGGCATTATAATCCCTGACATCTGCCTGCAAGACATATGAAAAGACATTTGGACCTGAAATCAAAATGATAGGTTAGCATTTGTCATATAGTGGTTTAGCACAGAGGGAACATATCCATGTAGTTGCACATACTGTACATCCTGGGACTGAACGTTAGATCAATTTCAATTCTTGCTGATAATCACACATTTCTTCTGTAGAACTCAAAGAACTTCAAAAATGTTCATGAACTTCTTAACACCTCTATGAATTATGAAGTGCACTCCTCATTGCATGGCTGAATACACTAAGGCCCAGGTGTGGGGAGTGATGGGCCTGAGCTCCGTGCTGCACATTACAGTTTTCATTGCTCTTATCTCATGTGAATATTAAATTCTACCTGACAAAAAACTGTGTGGGATTTTCACACAGTTAAAAATATCCTTAAAATTTCCAATTATTTGCAGTTGGGTATTTGGAGTGTGCGAATGTTACGGAAAAGGCAAATAAACTGACTTTGGCTGTTGTGAGCATGTATTTTGTCATACCTGGATGCACACTACTCCATTAGGAATTTCCCAGATAGGCTTGTGTATGTCATACAGAACAACTGAAGCTCCTGAGCTGGCAAGAGCACATCCAAGCTTGTATCCGAAGTAGCCTCCACCTCCCGTCACCACTGCTCTCATGGCTTTATCCTTCAGTGCTCCAGCATTCCCCCTCACTCCAGAACTCGGGAGCTGGTGCCAGGGATTTGCTGCCTCACTCACTGGAAGTTTTCTGTCGGTGAAATAATGTCCTCTGTGACCAGATGCACACAACAGTTTCTTCTCCATGTTGAAAATTGCTCCATAGTGTTCCCCGATGCAGACAATTCCGGCAAGCTTCATGGTAACCGGCTCTACTTGCAGCAGCAAGGTTTTACTTCAGTGCAGCCTTAAAGACAAAGCAAAACACTTGGTTCCAAATGTCCAAAGATTGCTCTTTAGAAGACCAAGCTACATTTGCTTGTCTCATGTTATAAAAGATCGGTGATAGCCTTTAGGGGTCATACATGATACAGGGCCATACCTAAATCCTGAACTGTCAGGAAAACACATTGCATTGAAGTCTCTATACTTTAAAACCAAGCAATCAAGGCCCACTGGAACAGTGGAACAAAACTGCCCCCGGTGCAAATGAATTTAGTGCTTTGTTTACCTGTCTCTGTTCATTGCAAAGCACACTGATGTTTTCAACGCCATTCTAAGTATCAGCTGAATGTGCTTTTATTATTGGCAGCGGTTGAGCCGAGCACTTCAGACAGAAAGAAATGCTTGGTACTTATCTGATGTCCCTACAAGGTGGATCAGAGCACAGCCTGTCTGACCCCGCACTTCTCAACGGAACTAAAGCACAACAAACGCAAAGTGACAGAAAAGGAAAAACCCGGACAGCGGGTGCGTTAAGCAGAAAGTAGGAGGGAAACAGTTGGTTTTTAAACAAGAAGAGCCTTTTCCATTCATAAAGCAACAGCCAAGGGTTGCCGCTGCCCGGACACATCGTGTCAGAGGCCGCAGTTACTGACGGCAGCGTTACCGCATCCCCTCCCCGCGCCTCCATAAAAGATTAAAGGCCACCCGAGCTGCCGTCGCTATTCTCTGCATCTCACTTGCAAATTCGCACGCCGGCAGCGGAGCGCGGCATCGCCGCCACGGAAACTGCTGCTCCCCCGGGCGACCTCCGGGGCCGGGAGCCGGAGCCCGGCCATGGCCCGGCGGCCGGGGCCACCTCTGGGGCGCCCGCTGGGGCCGCTGCGCAGCGGAACGTCCCCTCGAGGCACGGGACGGCCCCGCGCGTAACGCCCGGCTCCCAGCGGACACACTCGCTGCGGCGGCCCCGGTGGTCCCGCAGCGCCCCGAGGTCACGCTCGTCTCGCAGCGGCTTTGGGAGCTCGCGGCCCTCGTCCCGTGGCCTCCAGCAGTATTCCCTGAACCCCGCAGCATCCCCGAGACCCCGCGGCAGCAGCTGCCGGTGGCTCTCACCTGCGCACATCTCCGACCCGCTGGGGGAAGGCGCTGCCGGTGGCCGGGCTCCGTCCGCCCCGAGCTACCTGCGGGACGGGCTGCTCAGGAACAAAACGGCATCTCTCGGTCACTGTCCGGAGAGTCATTGCTGGGACATGGCTCGGAGGGGCACACGGCATCGGAGGCACCTGCGGAACAGCGGCAAACCCCAAAGAGGGAACAGTCGCCCAGAAGCGGGCTGCGGGGTCCCTGCCCTGCCCAGCAGTGCGCGCTGGCCCCGTGGGCAGAGTGTCGGGGGGTCGGGAGCTGCAGGACGGTACAGTTATCCACTCCGGGCAAAAAAAAATTGAACTTGGAGCACTCTTACCTTTTCCATCACAGCTGTGCCATGGCTGAATGTTCGTATTAAATTTTAATCCTTTTAAGACACACCTGCAGTTATGGTAGGGCACCAGTAACTCTAACAGCCAGCATAAACAGGCTCGGTAAAGACCGACAGAAGTGTGACAGCTGTTCCATAGCGATACAAAAAGCTGTCTTAAGATTCAAACACTGGATTTGTAATAACAGGAAATAAATGAAACCAGTTAGCAATAATCAGCACTATTACAGTACAGACATAAAAAGCATCTTACCTGGAGTAACAGCTCAGAGGTTTGGCATTCCAGGAGCAGAACAGCGGGGCTCCCCACGCACTGCAGCCACACAGCCAGCGAGTTCCGTGGTTACTCCTTGCTGAGGAACACCCAAAACCAGGAGCCCATGGATGCTCCTCTCACTGGGCTTCAGCCAGCTGGCTGAGCTCTGTTCTGCAAAGTGCCAGTGTCACCTGGGATGCAGTCCTGAGCCATCAGTCTAATAAAAGTGATATATGCAAGATTCATAAAGAACTAGTTTAAAGGCAAATTAAATATGTTTGCATGTAGTTAAAATGCTCTCGCTGTGAAGTAACTTTATACATGTGGGTTTTACTCTGCATTTCAAAGGAAGCAAGGTTTATGCAGTACCTGTCAGCCAGTTGCATCGCTTCATACGTAACTGGACTTATCCACTTTATCATGTTTGATTAAAGGTCTCGTATATACTGAGTTCCTTTCCATATCCTTAGAGGGCTGATGAGTGCCTCTGCCACCGTTCTGTTTGTACAATGTCAGTCGCTCAGAGGTCAGACTTTCTGCCTTCACTGCACAGAGAACAATTTGTTTGTGTATTTGTTTCAGAAAAAAGCAAAACAAATCTTTGCTTACATGCACTGCAGTGGTAACTTGTGGTTGCTCATGTTCTGCTGCCACTGGATATTATTCAAGTTAGGAACAGTTTATGGTATGGATGCTGTAAGCACTCCTGCGTACCCTGCAGATTTAAAGATACAATGAGAGAGTTTCCATGAACTTATCGGTCTTAAAGCTCCTACAAAATGCTAATGCAAAGGCAAGATAAATACAGAGTGCAGATAACCAGCAGCAGAGCTTTTCCATCACTCTCCTCTGTGACTCACCCTGCAAGGGCAGCTCTCCTAATTCAGAGTAACCTCATGAAAATTCATCCGGGATACACACTGTATACACATAGAACACCTGGGCCTTATATAGCACAAACCATCCAGGAAGCAACTCAGTAAATCTTGAGAAAAGGCAGAGGTTGGACCCAGGCTCCGGGCTGAGTTCTTGGTCTGCCTGCTGACACCATGGTGGCAGTTCACTGAGTGAGCAGCATCCCAGCACAAGGACATTACAGACAGCATGACCTGGCTGCATGCACAAGGAGAGACAGCAGTAACTCCTTGCTAAATTCCAGTTACGTGCCACCCCTCCCTTTCTACAGACTACTTAAAACCAGTATTTGGTTCAGTTGAGATTTATTATTGCATCTAAGAATTATTTTATATATACATTTTATTACACCTTTTACACAGCTTTTGAGCAACAGAACTATTTCACATGAATATGGCTTTTGTCCTCTCAGCTCTGGTCATTCATAAATATTTACTTATTTTTGTAATATCTCCCAGGTCTTCATAATTCCTGGCACTGTGATGCAGTAGTTGCAGCAGTGGCTTCATCAGAGGAATTGCTGAGACAACCTTCTCTTCGTTGGAGCCACAGGTCTCGTTGCAGCACTGCGGTTCTGTGATGGCTCCTCCTCTTCCAAATCCTCGCCCTTCTGGATCATCATTGAAATCATTCTCAGGATGAAGTTATCCAGCAGTGGGGATGCACTGAAACTCCTCCTGCACCCATTGGTGGTCATTTCCTTCAATGTTACGGCTCTGCATTGCCCTTTGGGAACATTTCCTGATGTGCTTTGTGTTTTTACTTTGCTTATTTTTTATTTGAGGTAAGATCAGGGAGAAGTCTTCTCAATGATCAGAATACTGAATAAGAACAATGAACTTCACAGTGACTGAGGGATGTAGAATGAGCAGATCGTTCATCCCCAGAAACAAAGCTAGTCTTTCGGAAAGAGGTGGACAGCTCTTTGATGTTAGAAGAAGGAAAGAATGATCAAACTTAACAAAAGACCAAAAACAAAGAGCGCTTTAAGGAATGTGAGACCTTCCTGGCAAACAGGTCTTGTTTGAAGATAATGATCCACAGAATCTGCAAATGAGAATTTCTTTGGTTTGTAACCAAGCTGGTTTCGTGCCTTGTCTATTCGGAAAGTGTGAGTTACAGTAACGTTCCAGACCTAAACCCAAAAGGACAGTTACGGAAGTGACTTCAACATCTGGTTTCATAGTACACTGACAGATGTACGTCAACAGTGATGTTACAGTGGAATTAAAAACATAAATAAAGATAGATGCTCAAAACCACACATATTTCAGATTCTGATTCTGTCCAGAGCTAAGAGAATGAGTTCATATAGCTGACAAAGAATCAAAGCTGTGCAGCAACATCTTTGGTGGACTGAGTGGAAATGGAGCTCACGACACTCATTTCTCACTTGTGACTGTTAAGCTCTCCAAGTAAGAACTAAGGAAATCCCACACAACAAATCCGCCTGCTTTCCCCAAACTGACTCATGTGTACCGACAAATGTATAATGGGATGGTATGTATGTATGCATTGTGGTGGTGTGGCTTTCCAGTTTTGCAGAAATGCACATCTAGAGCACCCAGAGCTCCAACACCATCAGTATCCAGAGGGCATGTCACACGTTTCATGAGAATTCTGATCAGAAATACACAAATATTCTCTCATGTCATAGACTTACCTCATTCCTTGTCAAGAAAGGTGTGAAGCTAAAAAATGGCTTTAATGCCAGATGCAGATATTCCATCACAGCGGCTGTGAGACAGAAAGTTACTTAATAAGACAGATAACATTGACACTGCACATACTACAATTCCTACTGACAATGGAAGATTCCAGTAAGATACTGGAAGGCAGTGTTTAATGTATTAAGTATGAGATTAATTCAGTTAATTAACAGCCATTAAACCATTTCTGGGTATGATCAATATCAAATGACATAAGTGATTAAATTAATTAAAATTAGATAATTCCTATGGCTCAGTCCCTGAATTTTACAAAAACATTATGTAGCTTTACAGACATTAACAAAACAAATTAAAATAACAGCACAATAATCAAACTTGTAGTTTATTATATTTACCTGCTATATGAACCAGGAGAGCAGGAATATGTATCCAGGGTTTACTGTATCCTAATTTTTCAAACTAGAAGGGACATAAAAGGAAAGAATAACAGAGTTTGTATTAACTCAGGATGGCAACGAAGCACGAAAATGGAAAAATGAATATTGAAAAAATATATCTAAACTTTTTCCAGTTGATCTTCCTATCAGTACATGAAAACATAGTACTGCTCCCTCTTTAATGTCCATCTTATACTCTACAAATTAAACTGGATGGCAAGTGACCAAGCCAGAAGTGGTATTTAGACAAGAGGCCCATAGTTCAGCCAAAGTCATTTCCCTGACAGTCTTTTCTGTGTAGGCATTGAGAGATCAAAACTTTAGCATATTCCTAACATCCCAGCCTTCTGGTTATAATGTTGCCTCTTTTTAACTCTTATGATAGGACTCTAAATAACTTTCCTTTTTGTGCTGCAGCTGACAACAGAGAATTAGCTAACAGCTCTAAGAGGCCTCCTGGGTACTAATAGTTTTCATGCACGTAGCTAAATTCTCATAAAACAGTAAGAGCCAAACTCCACAGCAATGCATATTCAAAACCTCCTCTAAAGCCAGTGCAACTTTGAGATATGCTATGAGAAAATGACAGACTTAAGTTTTATCTTAATAATTTAATAATCAAAGTGCATTGAACTTTACTGAGAAGTACGATCTTTTAGTTAATCACATGATTAGGACCCACACATCCCATTGGAGCACATGTGTATGTAATACATACTAATGGGACTATCCATTCAGAAAATACGACGTCTTCGCCATCATGTATGTAATATGCCTGTCCACTCTGTTAAAGAAGCAGAGAAAAACAGTTACAAAAACACAATTTGCTTTCCCTCACATACCCACCTATCTTTGCTAACTTGGTGAACAGCGTACCAGCAAACATACAATGAACTGACACACATCAGCTCAACAAATTACCTTAATTGGACTTCACTGTACTTGCATTTGCACTGCCCGTGGGTTTGTGGATCCACACGAGAGTTCTGAGAACTTAGCACACAACGCTTGGAGATCCTTTGATCTCAAAGCATCAAAAGTGAAACTTACTTGGGAGCTAAGGCTACTGGGATGGGATGCTTATATCATTTACTTACAGCTACATAACCCTTCTCAGAGGTGAGAGCCTCAGCAGCGAGTAAGTGAGCTTGTACCAGGTTTCCTATGTGAACCCAGTTCATCAGAACTTTGTGATTCCCAAACTTGAAGTTAAATAGTCTCCGCTGGATATTTAGCTATAGGGAAAAAAAATAAAGGAAGAAATAACTACATGAAGAGTGTTTATTGCACACTGTAATTATTTTCATTTTGCCTCAGCCTGAATGCTTAGAACTTGCTGTATGTGTGCGCAATTACAGTACGAGGATTGCACCACAAGGAAAAAAGCCCACAAGTAGGGTTTTGTGGATTCAGGGTTGCTGCCCCAATATGCAGCAGTGAAATAGGGTGGCATAATGGTGTTTGGATGCAAATGTATTCTTCTGAAACTGAAAAGTGTATTTTAAAAAATACACTTTTTTCATCAAATGATCAGGAACGCAAACCTAGCTCTTCTACCACAGTGTTTCTGCTGTGCATTATTTTTTTTTTTCCAGCTACAAATACAGCTTGATCCGTGCCATTTCCCAGTGCTCATATCATGCTGTTTGTTATCATGCATCGTGCGAATTGTCACCAAGCTTTCCCCACGGTTTTTACGGGGGAGACCCGCAGTCAAGGCGTTTCCTTCCCCCTAACGTTCAGCCCTTACAGCTCCCTGCGGAGCCGTGCAGGGCTGCCCACGCGACACATACAGCTACCCGCGGCAGGTGGCGCTGCTCTCCGGGCCCATAAATGCCTGGCGGACGGAGCACACAAGTACGGAGCTGGGCACCTCCTTGGAAAGAACAAAATATGATTATCGGATAGTTTGGACATCAGCATATGACAGGCAAACCACATGTATTTGAATTATACATTCTGAAAGTAAAGGATCAGTCTAACCATTCTACGTGATTCTGCTTCCTGGTTGTTTTCAGCTCTGTATAAAACTGAATTCCATAGCAGTGGAACATCCTACCTTAGCAGCCTGGTACACACCCCTCCCATCACAGAACTTCCCTATGGCTATGTCTCCAGCTAGAATGAATTTTCCTTTTTTGTTGTTACAGATAAAAGTTTCTAAAATGCCATAACTGCAGACACACGTAATGCAGGAAGAAAAACATCCCATTCACTATATTCAGACACTTTGCTTGCTTGAGGCTCAATGGCATCGCAAAGGAATGGAAGAGGTCTCTTAAACAGAGGCTTTCAAATTAGTTAGGATACTCTGAACTAAAATTAATACTTTAAGCTCTACACGTGAATCAGTACGTAGTTGGGAAACAGGCACAATTCCACCTTTTATGTGGGAAGGTTTAACAGGTGGTAGGCATTTGCTCAGTAGATAAAGACTCTAAGACTGCATCCACATCTAATGTTTATTTATTAAATGCAGGTTTAAAGAAATTGGCAAGAGTAGATCAGCATGAACATAAAAGCAGGGGTAAGTTTCTCTCTTGCCGTATACACACAGATTTTCTGTCAGTTTTTCATGTGTGTGGAATGTTAGAAGTCAATGTGACCCTGATATTGCCAATCTGTTTAAGAAGCAGCAATTATTTTTGCAAGACGACAGCAAGCTCTTGGGGATTATGAGAATGATTTATCAGACAGTGCGGAGATGTTCAAAGTGACAGAAAGAACGGGCAATAAAAGCATTTTATTACAATGTTTTAATATTATTTGAAGAATCAAGGCAACATAGGCTGGATTTTCCTATCTGTTGTTTGTATACAATTTCCTGACTGTCTTGGTAGAACATACAAAAGTTAGTCATCCTCTGATGGCAGGTTTATTTCAGTTCATTCTACGTATACTATTTATTGATAAGCCAGTAAACAGGTAAAGGAACAGCACCACTAATGGTAGGAAAAACCCAGATGTTTTAGATATACCTTTTAGCAAAGTCCCATTAGCAGCAAGAACCATTTGGTCTGCAATTGCCTTCGTTCTAGAGTAATGATTAAAATGCTATAAAGAAAGGCAGAATATGATCAACATTTTAATCACATTATTGTATCTGTGAAGGCAGACAATATTTATATCTGATAACATCTAAATCTAGCCAGTCTGTAGGTTTTTGCTTTTAATATAACTAAAGCTTTAAATAATTAAGTTAAATATGAAATAAAAATACTAGATATTCCAAAAATGTTTCCATTTCCTATTGAAACTATTTATATATTTCTAAATAAATATATTTTATATAACTATAAACACTTATCTCCCAATTTTGTCTTTTGCTATTAATTTAGTAAAGTGCATCCAAGTGTATTAATTGGGACTCTGGATGCAGCCCATGCTGGTTTGGTGGTTACTTTTCCACACAAGTTGTCTTATACATCTCTTGGATTTTGTATTGCTATAATTTATACTGAAAATTATAGCTAAGAGTTACACTACAGTTGCACACCTTCCTTCCTGCACTATCTACCTCTTCTGCTTGCTATTTCAAAGTCATCATCAAAGAAAACATATGATTAAGGCTCAGAAATATGCAACTAATTGCAAATGCCTTAAATGCTTTATTAGAAGTCTGAGGTGCTGTGCAGGCTTTGCACTGACATTTCCAACTGACTATTTCAGGAGGCTTCAACAGAGTAGTAGTCAGCGCTGTTTAGGATTCTTGGAACACAGGATGCACAGTCTAAAATTACAGCTTTTAGCTGCAGGCTGGGTGCTGGGAGCAGGAAAGAACAAATGACAAGCATAACAGTGGCCAGAATGCAATGAGCTCCAGATTTCAGCTGGAAAACATTCCTCAGAGGTTGTAGCAAAGAAGGCAACTATTTCAGAGCAACCATGAGGTGATGTAAGAAAGCATCAAGAAAGCAAGGTTTGGAAATCTCAAAGAGGCAATAACGAGTGTGCATCAAGATGGGGAATTTGATATTTAACAATATTCTTCAGTGCAAAGGCTCATAGTGGCCACGATATTCACTATTTAGAGAGCAGCTGGTACCCCAAAAGCACTTCTTATAAAAATCTTCCTAGGAAATGTCAGATTCCATCTTCTTTAATCATATTGGGTATTTTAACACCCTCAATCTGGCTGTTTATAAAAGTAATGATGATTTGAGTATCTCTTCATAGGCATGGGTCAATTTTTATTAATGAAAAACAGTTCCATGGAACTTAATCTAATTCAATGCTTCTAGATCAACCTTCACATAATCTACAGAGCACAGCAAATGTCATACAATTATGTGAACAAAGTACCTTTTCCAGTGGAAAATACGGCACAGTTTCTTCATCTCCTTCTTCAATAGGATTCCCTCCAAATACTACGTTCACTGTACTGGTATATATCAGCCTAGGGATATTTCTTTGTTTGCAGACTATAATGTTATAAAAAATACATTGTTTATAACAAAAATAAAGCGTGAGAAACAACAAATGAGCTGGAAAACTTTTTGAAAACAAGAATTACACTTACAGAAAAAAGTAATTTTTTAACACAGTGGTATCTCTCATTCAGGTGGAATTTTTTCTCCAGTGTGTACGACAAAACTCTGTGTCAGTCTGTCCATAAGTGACAAATAGCCAACAAATGTTAGCAAGAAACATACACTGTCAATATATAACCAGTTGTACACTAAATACAAATGAAATTGGTACCGCTTCCAAAACAAAGTCTTATTTAAGGATTCCAGCTGAGAGTAAGACGTCTAAATTCTGCTGCATATGTCATTGCAAACTTCAGCAACACACATTTCCTTTTGATTTAGCAATGCTTCTAAAGTTTAAGTGAATTAATATTAACAAAGTTACAATTTTCAGAATCTACACAGCAGTCAGTCCAGTTGGCTCTCTGGCTCATACTGAAAATAATAAAAGTAATTATTTGATGTAAATGTTTGGAAGAAAATACAGTAATGTGTTATTAAAATGTAGACTAACAGGGAGCCACAAGGTTCTTACTCCTCCCAGATTCTTGCCTTCTTTGGAGCCTACAGGAATATGACAGGACACATTTCTGTGGGTTCAGATGTTGGGGTAAGAAGGTAAGATGTTGCAACCTTTTCCCTCCAGCTCATTTAGACCTTTACTTGTCTGCCACTTCACTGTAATTATCCTGTTGTTTTGGGTGTTTGTTTTTTTTCCAGTAATAACCCACAGTAATCCCCAGGAAGAATGGAAATGGGTCTATATTATAATGATTTTTTGCCATTTTGCTTTTTGATGGTTGTAGTTGTTGTTTGGGTTTTGATGGAAAAGCAAAGAGAAGGCAGCTTTGGAATTTATGATATACTTCAAAATGTTCTTTCCTGAAGTTGAGTATACAGGAAGAAATCTGATATTCGTTAGCAGATATCAGTTAAAAGTCAGTATATAATAGAAAAGGGTCAGATTAGATAGGGTCAACAAGGATTGATATAGTAAAGTGGTAACATAATAGCTAAGTACACTTAGGACATTTATGACACCTAAATGTTTATGATACAACAAAGTTTAATCTCTCTCATGATATTCCTATGGAGAGTATATATATATATATATATATAAAATTCTTCATCACATAGTGAAGGAAAAAGATAAGCCATTACATGGTGGAGAGTTTAAGTTGGTCTGCCATGGAGTGAAGTCCAGGTTGAAAACTTTCCTCAGTCCAATCCAGTGGCAAATCTCCCACCTGTTGTAATGGAATCTGTTTCATTCCATCTAAAAAGTTAATTTTCTGCATTAGAAGGATGAAATATTTTAAGTCTGTTGTAGATTATCTTATATTAGGGCCCTGTTCTGCACACCTAGCTTTATATCATACTCTGAGATTAAGAGAGGGAGAGCCTCTTTTAAATGCCATATCAACACAGAAAATATCCAATTAGAAGCATTTTAAATTCACTTGGTGTGGGTCAGATACAAAGACAGTAAGTCTAGGTACATACCATCAATTACGACTTCAGTGCCACCAACATTTATGGATTCAATCTGCTCTTTCTTTTGAAGCTATAAAAAATTTTTGCATAAAATCTGATTAATTTATCAAGTCACATTAACAATAAAATCATTGCAATTGATAGATCTAGAAAACCTATGGCCTTTGCTCTTTGTACACCTACAATGGCCTTCTGACATACAGATATTTCCAGCAGTTCTCATTTTCAATTGCCTTGCTTTTCTTTGAAAGCACATTACTTTCATGCTTTGACATTTACTACCTTAAGGAATGCCTCTGTTGTTCCCTGCATGGATCACCTGACCTTCATAATCAACTTCTCTCACCTAAATACCACTTAACCATATTCTCTGCCTTCTGTATGCAGACAGATCTCTTCTTTTACAAGAATAATGAGAGAAAATGTTAGGAAAATTGTACTTGCTTGTTCTAATCCTGACATTCCACAAGCAGCAACATGAAAAACACAGTCAGCCCCTTCACATGCTTTGAGCACTGCTTCAAAATCCCTCACATCACCCTGTAAAATGAAACAAAAAAATGGATTTTGACTGATAGAGCTCATTGCATTCTTCATAACATCGATATCCAATATGGCTACCAACAAAAATTTAAAGTCATTCCGGTCTATTTTCACAGTCATCAACTAACATTAAGTATCACAAACATGGAGAAAAATATATGACTAAGACTTTTCTTAATATTGTATTGCAAAACAATCATGACTCTTGATAGCCCCAATTACAACACATATTTTCACACTTAGTCCTGCAGGGTGGCAAAACTTGTTTGACTTGAATGGGAGCAGCATATGCTTGAGGGCAGGAGAATCAAGCCCAAATGATGCTAAAACACAGCAAGGAGAATTCAGCTGTTTGCCCAGGAATCACCAGACTTGAGAACTTATTTTCTGATAGCAATCACACCTTAAGATCTGGCTTTTGCCATCTGGATGAAAGTCACTTTGCCTATCTAAGCTTTATTTTAAGTACTCAGAAACACAAATTTAATTACAGTTTTGTTCAAGGTTGATCAAGTTGCCTTAGAGTTCTGTGCCTTAATACATTATTTACCTTGCTGTTCCATTTTGTACATAATTCACCTATACTTTGGGAAAAATTATTTTTTAAATTAAATTCTTTAAAACTTTTCTCAGAAAATTGCTTCAGACAGATCCCCTGAGCCTCTTCAAAAAGATGCAAACTGGCATCAATGCACCAACTTCAAACAAGTTATGGAGATGTACATTATCAACAAATCAAGCCTATGGTTTTCAAATTGTTGACAATAATCCATCACCGCTCCATGTTTTTTAAAAGCTGTTTATTAAACTGAGCATAAGAACAGCCATTCTGGGTCTGTCTGGCCCATTGTTCTGTCCACTACACAACCACGCAGAGCAGCATCATATGTCTCTGCCATCCTCGCCACTTTCCCACATGCTGACATGGCTAGAAGAATTGCATCACTACCTTGATAGCCCCTGAAACAGAACTGAGACAGGAATGTTGTGATTGCTTTCAGCTTTGTCATCGACATTCTAATTTTAGTGATGGTGTTAAGAGACCTGATGCTAAACCCTCAGTCCAGATCAGCTAGATGATACCCTGTCTAGCTAGGACTTGCGTAAGATGAAAGGAGTCATGCATGAAGCTCTAGTGCGTGCCTGCACATTCAGATTCCCAAATCTGAGTGGGTGAAGCAACTGTGAAGAGTAAGCATCCCCTCACAGCAGGAAGTACTGGGGTTTGCTGTTCTCCATAGGTAGTTGTGGACCATCACATATTTTAGGTCTTTCTTGCTCTCTCTCTTTTG
The DNA here is from genome assembly GCF_039878825.1 of Excalfactoria chinensis. Lineage (NCBI taxonomy): Eukaryota > Metazoa > Chordata > Aves > Galliformes > Phasianidae > Excalfactoria > Excalfactoria chinensis. Next base: position 5,756,969 of record NC_092838.1, on the reverse strand, counting down.
AAGACAAAATAAATAAATGCATTGAATTGTTATGAATCAAAAATAATCAGGGCTCATAAATGGTTACTCTAGGAAGAGCAGGTATAGGGCAAACCTACGTGACACTTGTCTGATCACTAATGTGATACTCCAGAACACTATTCCACCACCATGTATTTTTATTCAGAAGATTTCCTGAGTTTAATTTAACTTACCTGTTTGGCAAACTGAATAGATTTCATATAAATATATGCGTTTAACATATGCATTTTTTTTTTCCCACTGCAGGAGAAAACAAACTATTTGTTTATACTAACCTGACTGCTCACTTTATTTAATGACTCTTCTTTCTTGAACTGGAAAGAACTGTGAACAGTCAGTGTCTATGCCTTTCCATGCCTCTCACATTCTGAAGATCTTCCACTCTGAAGTCATCTCTTTCCCAGTCTGGAAAGCCCTGGTTTCTTTAATTATTCTTTGTATTGAAGTTATGCTACATATGTGATCATTATTTCCCTGTCCTGCTCTCACATTTCTACTCCAAATAACTAGCTTGAGAAATAAACTTTACCACTTCCTTGCTCCCTCCTTCATCTAGGTTAAGTATGAATGGCACATATCAAAACACAACTCTTCAGTACTTCACTGGTGACACTGAGAGAACTGACCACTTGGACTCCTGCTGCTTGCTGTCTTTTAATCAGTTACTTATGCATGCAAAGACATTCTTACTGTCTTTAAAACCATTTACAGAAAAACTTTTATAAAAAATTCCTAAGAGGAAAACTTGCTGATGTGCACAGAAGTAGTATGACTTTATTTCACTGCTGTTAAATACACAATTTCAACATACCTTGAAAAAGTCTGCGCCATTTGGAATTTCCCATTTAGGTTTTCGTACATCAAATAGAACAACAGCAACTCCTGCCTTGACAAGAGCACATCCCAGATTGTATCCCAGGTAGCCTCCACCTCCTGTCACCACCGTCCTTCTGCTTTTAACCAGTGGTCCAGCGTGCTCAGTTAGTTTGCTCTCACATAGGAGGTCCCCGTGAAGCTCCTCTGTAGATCCTTCTTGCATCACGGCTGCAAGATAAAAAGTCTCTTGAAAATTCTTGCATGGTACTCTGGAGTTTAGAGAATTTCAGTAGATTTCATGTGACAATGATCTTTTTGTAACTATACTATTTTTATGTATATCTATTTTATTATCTTAATGTGCTTAAGTTATGTATATGCATAATTTTGGTGACAGTATTTCTATGTAAAATTTGTAATGCATCTGGATACTTTTACATTCCAATGAAGTCTTTTCCTCTTATCTATTAGAAATTATAGGATTTTAGAGGTACCAACTTCTTACCAACTTCTGTTGAGATTTCTTTCCATCAGGTCATTCATATACAGCTGTTTTATGTACTTTGGAAGACTGATTCGTGTATCATAGAGTTTCAGGTTGGATATTAGGAAGAATTTCTTCTAAGTTAGGCATTGCAACAGGTTGCTCAGGAAATCAGTGGAGTCATCGTCCCCAAAGGTGTTTAAGGAAAGGGCAGATGTAGTATTCAGAGATATGGTTTGGTGGACAATACTGGTGGTGGTGGATGGTTGGACCAGATGATCTTTCCCAACCATAATGATTCTATGATTTTATGGTCATTCCACGATGTACAATCCCATTGTTATCAGTCTGCACACTTTCTTCTGGATGAAAAGCGAGTTTATTCTACATGAATCGCTTCTCTTTAGATATGCGCTCATATTCAGCAATAAAAATTACCAATATTCTGAATCATGGTATACGCACAAGAAATTAATTTTAATGAGTTAATTAACAAGTTAATTTTCCTGCATCAGAATAGCCCTATTGTCTTGATTCCTTGCATGGCCTTGCATTAACATAATTGGATCTAAGTTTTCATGTCCCCAGATAGAAATCCAGAGTACATGCACCTAAAAACATTCAAATTAAGTACCAGTTAAGTGGAAGGCAAGCTGTGTTCCTGCCACTTTAGATTAAAAATATGGACCCAGTTCATGCAAATCACTACGGCTCTCCCCTAGTCAGCAATGGGTCCAGAAAGCAACATCCCCACACACTCCTCAAGAGTATGCGTAGAAACATTACAGCAGTTGGGCATAGGTTTTACTTTGAGCCATTTACATCAGAGTTCAGCACAGATTATACAGAACTGGCCATGTCTGGTTACTGACAGCTGCATCACTTCCAGAGTGACAAAGAAATACTAGAAAAACCACAGGAAGTGCATCCCACAGTCTGCAACCCTGCAGTTACAGCCTATTTTGTCATCACCTCTTTACATTTTTTAAATTTTCTATTTCTTTTCTTTTTTTTTTTTTTTTTTCCTGCTCTGCTTTTCTGATTTCAGACACAGGGAAATAATTTGTAGCATTCTCCACACTGCTGTATTGTTTCATCACCAATACCAGCTCACTAAATTCACTGAAATGAACAGGAAAATTGAGCTCCTTATTTTGAGAAATATCCTGATACTTGAAAAATAACTCACAATTTAAATAAGAACTATTAAAGTAAAACAGATATGCTTCCTGTGTTAAGGAAAATAAAATTTACATCTCTAAATCATGCTTTGCAGTAGCTTTAAGCCATATACAATTACTTCACTTCGCAGTCCATTGAAAGATGTACTTTTCTGTACACTGTAAAGACAGCAAGAGTGAAGCTTGTCACATATGCCACTAAAAGACTCAAACATTTTGGGTTTTTAAAAATAGCTATAGAAATAGTAAGTACCCTTGGTAGAATCCTGGATGTCAGCGTTCTCCCCGTGCTTCCTGTCCAAGTAAGACGACGAGACTTGTCTTGCTGAACAATTAGTATCACAAGGTGCTCAGGCAAACAGAGATGTTCAGGTGTGCTCAGGTCCTTTTGTTGTTCCTGCTCCTTTGTAGTTGGTGGTTGGGCTGGGAGCCCAAAAAGGGCAGGGCTTAATTTGTACATAATTTACATTCCTTTTCAGGAAAAAAAAGTTCTCCACATCAGATCCTTCTAAATATCTTACTCTTACCTTGTAAAAGGATTGCTAAGACATGAGACAACACAAATATACTATCGTTACATCGTTCTGTAGATAAATGGCACTAGGATTACTAAAATGTCTCACCTGGGGTTTACAAAGAGTACAGAGAAAAAGGTTCTTATGAAAAACTGGAAGGAAAATCTTAATGCTAATACTTGAAAACAAATTTATCCCTCACAGTTGTGTGGCAACCAGTCACTATTGGTATTCCCTAGGGGTCAGTATTGGGGTGGTCCTGCTTAACTTCTTTATTGATGATCTGGATGAGGGGACTGAGTACACCCTTGGTATGTTTGCAAATGACACCAAGCTGGCAGGAAGAGTTCATCTGAGGCCAACTATATAAGCTTTAACAAGATCAAGTCCTGGGTCCTGCACTTGCGTCACAACAACCCCAGGCTACAGGCTTGGGGCAGAGTGGCTGGAAAGCTGCAGGGAGAAAAGAGATCTGAGGCTATTAGTCAACAGATGGCTGAACATGAGCCAGCAGTGTGCCCAGGTGGCCAAGAAAGACAGTGGCATCCTGGCTTGTATCAGAAATAGTTCAGCCAGCAGATGTAGGAGGTGAGGCCACACCTTAAGTACTGTATTTAGTTTTACTACAAGACACTGAAGCCCTGGAGTGTGTCTAGAGAAGGGCAAGGGAGCTGTGAAGAGTCTAAAGTGCAGGAGGAGTGACTGAGGAAACTGGGATGGTTTGGTTTAGAAAAGAGGAGGCTGAGGAGAGACCTCAAGATTCTCTATAGCTCCCTGAAAGGAGGCTGTGGTGAGGTGGGGTTAGCCTCTTCCCCCAATTAGGACAGATATGATAAGAGGTAATGGCCTTAAGTTGCACAGGGGATGTTCAGGTCTGTTTTCCCCTGAGGTAGGTATGGCTGAAACACAAAGAGTTCCTGAATTGCCAGTCCATACTAAACTAATATGAACATCTGTACTCACACAGAGATTACCAATTCTTGCTGCAGTCTTCTGATAGGGGGTTGAGTACATCAAGGTAGCAACTGGTTTAGCTGTGTGCCTTTAATTCACTGCATATAAATCAGAATATTTAACGAATCACAGAAAATACATGACTTTCAAACAAGATGGCACGAAAGTATACAGCTTTGTCAATTATAAAACTCCTCTTGAATGTAGTAAATTGCATTCCAGAAAGCATAAACCAGGAAAGCAAATGACATATATGTGACAAATCAACATAGAAAGATCATTAACAGAGCACTTGATTAACCTGGTCATCACTGCTGACCCAGGCAGGCAATAGGTGGGAAACAGAAATTGCATTTTCAAGGATTGAGCTGCTCTAAGTAGGCTGCAAGACAGATCAACCTGCAAGATAATGGGCTCAGAAGTATGGAAAGAGGCTGGATGGCCTGAAAACCCTCAGAAAAGAAAAAGGATGGAATACAGTCGCTACATACTACGACATCTGACTCTTTTAGGATCTTCTGTGGTTACACAAATTTTAATATAAACGTCTGTTCCTTCCTTTTCTGTTGCATTTTTTCTTGAACAGAAACTCTTAGCTCACAGCACCAGCAAGAACATACCTGAGTTCCTACATACATTTAAGTCTACAGTCTGAACCTGGGAGCATGCTCAAGAGAAAGAGAGTTATGAGCATATTTCCAGACTAAACCAATGCAAACAAAAGAGCAATGAGTGTCAGTGTACATTGCAGTGAACTCAGGATTACATAGATCCATTTATGATCAGTCTATGTATGAACTGAGTTGTTTCAAATAAGTAACATTAATGAAAACCAAATACCACCCAGGAAAAAAAAAAAAAAAAGGCTGTAAATTAGAGGTTTGCCAGACAGCAATATAACGCAACACACTGAAATGTTTCAATTCTTATTTCATACAGAGTCTATGATACCACTGAATGTACCCAATGGCACTAGAAACATTTTTAATCTTTCTGTGAAAGGAAGCGCATAAGGACTCAACAGAATTGCTTTGAAGACTGGCAGTGTCTGGTCATACAGACATAACCAGGTGTTAATCAGCATCAAGACATTCCTTATTTCCAAACCTGATGATTTCTAAATCACCCACTCTGCTCCTTCTCTACTGCCAACATAACACAGAAAGAGTAAAAATAATCATTAGCAAATTTCTTTCAGAAAAGTCATTTTGAAGTTTGCTTTCTGCACTAAGGTTATTTCTTGGATTTCTCATTCAAAACTGGAGAAAAGAATTCTCTTTCAAGTATCACAGCCATCTGTCACATCCGTTAGTGATGCGAGGACCAGCAAACAAGTCTCCAATCAACTGCCAAAAAAATACACCTTTGAGATACCATCAATTGATTGAAGCAGTTATTAGTGTGATGTGGTAATTATTCCCAGCCAGAAGAGAAACAGGGTCTGATTCTTGTACAACTGCTATTACATTAAATTCTCTCAAATTTATATTCATTACATTAAAAACTATCCTCTGTTTATGTTTAGACTTTGGAGAGTTCAAGGCTTGATTTGAGTTCTGCAACACCTGTAAATGCAGTAAGATGGCAACAGATCATCTGTAAGCTCTCCTCTGCCAGAAGTTTAGAGAGAGAGAAAAAAAAGAGTACATCCTTCCCTCTTTACACTTGATGCTGGAAGCTTTAAGTACGCAATGAAGTGAAGCAGGTTAGTGGGATCACTCCAAACATCTTCAGCATCCTTTGTTGGCCTAAATTTTAATCCTACAAGTCAAGCATATGAACAATGTTTTAAATACATCAAAATATATAAATCACATAAGTTCACAGAGAAAACTGAAAAAAGGATACTGGAAAAGCTATATAAAGAAACCTGAGTAACTTATAATTTACATTACGTGTTCAATTGTGCTACAGCATTATGTTCTTTCTGAAGTACATTAACATTAGAATGTCTTCTAATATGCTTTACAATCAGTAGTTCACTGTGGAAGGCTTTAAGACAGTGATGGTTGTGAAACAATAGCCTCTGTCTCTACATGCCTGTAACAACTTGCTTGCTACCACAAGATGGTTATCCTGTTTCCTCTCCAAGCATCCCTTCTTAGTGGTCAGCCCTTATACTCTGAATTCTGCCCATATTTGAACATGCTCCAGATTTTGCATTCTGTGAAGCAGCAGGTCTGACTGGATTGTTTTCTTCTCTTTGAATGACTGGGCAATGTTTGTAAACCAAAATAGAAACTACAGCTGTAGAAACAAGGATTTTAAACAGCATCTCAAAATATATCTGCCTCACCCAATCCTTGAACAACTTGGTAGGCCTGAGCTCTCTAGTGCAAATCTCTCTGTGGTTGTCTCCCTGTACATTTTCCCCTCATGTAGCTCTGTGACAAGTGCTTGTCAGCTCTTGCCTTTCTCATCTAACTCTAGGAAAGCACTGTTACATTCACACCCAGGAATTTCTCCTTTTTCTGTATTTTTTAATTTGCTAATTAAAAAGTAGCACGTTGGCTCTGTGAGATGTTTGGTTTGTCCAGTTACTTCTCCTACTATCTTGTAAAATAATACAGCGTTTGCTGAGGCTGTCTTTACCATTAATAGCATCTTTTCCCAATCAGTTTTATTCATTTGAATGAAAACCATGCAGCATTTTTTGTTACTGCCACTATATCAGGTACTGACCCTCTAATGTGCCATTTGCTCTTAGAAGAAACAAAGCCACTCATAAAACACACGTGCCTATCTCCTTTAATCCCAAACATGTTAGTTCTCTTTGAATTGTTTTTTTGTGTATATTAGGTTATATTGTGGAACAAGCTCAGCTAAGCACTAAAATCATTACAACATTTTCAGCTCTGGAAATCGACACTCCTATTAATAATCTTCACAGTAGGCTTATGGTATGTTATCCTTCTACTGAAATTCTTAAGCTATGTATAAAATATGATTTATAGCGACTATTTACCTGAGCACTGCTCTTAAAGACAGAATTGTCCTTTTGGTTAATATTCCATTTTTGTAGCAATAGCCTGCTTGAAAGAAAAAAAAATAAATCACACAATTACAGTGGCTTTTCAGGAAGACATAAAGTAGCTTTTTAAGTCTGCTCAGCGATGTCCTTGTGTCACAGAAAATCTTTTTATTGCAGAGGTATAATGCATTTTGAGTCTCCTTACAAGAGCTTCTGCCTGCTATTACTAACAAAATAGCACTTTCTGCTTCTGGATTGGCAGTTAGGAAGTGTAACCATGAAAGAACATAAGGATCAATACAACTTCACTGCCCTTTACTTTGGTCCAAGGCAGCTAAAAAGAAACCTGAACACGCAGAGAGATCAGGTAATTGAAAAGAACTCAAAGGAAAAAGGGAAAGACAGGACAAAATCTGGCAGGCCCAAGACTTGAAGGGAAAAGGAAAAAGACAGAGAGTCATACTAATTAGGAAAACAGAAAAAGACCTAGATTGAGAGACGAGATTTTTGTGAAATGATTGGCAGATGATAGAACTCAGAAGATGAAGAACAACTTAATGTAATTTCTCTTTTGATACAAGAGATGGAGTGACCACAATAGTATGACGGTAGCTAACAGTATTAGACTTAAAAATTAAATCCACCTAAAGCAGAGAATTCATTTGCATGCCATTTTTCAAGCATCAAAAAAACTACAACTGTAGTACAAGGAAGAAACAGCAATTCTATTGCAAGTAGCAGACACTGGAATTCAGATATCCTTCTTTTTACTTCAGGAAATAAAAATTATTGGAAGATTTTTGATACTCACCTCAAAGATTTTGCCTGCTTTAAAAAACCTCTAGCTTTTGTTACTTCTTCAGCAAGTTTCTTTAAATCATCTCCTTCAAAGCGTGGGAAAACTGGATCCTGAAAAGAGAATTTAAATCATCTGCTTTAACCTGCATCTACTTCTTATTTCCAGACATTTAATGATCTCAGCCAAAGCTCCACATCTCCTTACCCCTATCTACTTGCAGAGGCCTTGGAATTACAAGCAGAGAGCAGAGCAACTCTGTATTAAATAAGATTCTGCTCATTAATGAACCTTTCTACTGTGGCAATCATTAAGATCTCCTGTTACAACATTAATGTATTAAACACTGTACGAAGATTTTACAGTGATAAAGGTAACTGAAGATGATGTGGTTTAAAAAAGTGTCCAGATACAGTATGTTCCTGCTTCTCTTTCAAAAAAATATATATTTCATTATTGTGCTTCTTCCAAAGTTTTGGTCACCTGGTCAAGGCAGTGTGCAGATAGGCCAACCCAGATATTAGGATTTCTCCTTTTCATTTCAATATGAAGTCCTGTCTCATTCTTCTAGTGCTTTTTCTTTTTTAAATGCAGTTTGACTACAGATAAAGAACTAAGTCAGAATGAAATAAAATCAAATCCAACAGGAACCAAAGCATTTAACATACATCCTCATCACTGAATCCTTCTGTCAGCATTCGGTGTGCTGCTAATTGTCCATCCACAACTCCAAAGCTGCAGTGGTAGCGCCCTCCTGTTTGGGAAGCAAGCTTCTTCAGAAATTCATTTGCTTCTCTGTTAACAATAAAGTAATGTCAGTTATGACAATTATTTATCTGGAAGCAAGAATAAAAAAATAATTTCTGAGAATTTCTCAAAAAATATTATATCAAAACAAGGAGTTTGGAGGACTTGGTTTTAAATTTCTCTATCGTTTCTAACCTTGAAGAGCTAAGGAAGTATATACACTGCTTAGAAATCATAACCTCCATAGATAGGTTTTTTTTTTTAACAAGAGGTTCTTTGTACCAACAGAACCATAGTAAGAAGCTAAACCAAAAAAATCAGAAACCTGGTTGGCAAGGAAAGGCAGTAATATTTCACAAAGGGTAAGAAAACCAAAAGCTGGGAGATTCCATAAGAGGAAGGAACATTTTGTGTGTGCTCCACCGCTTACCCTCCGCTCTAAGCCTCTATTACTGGCCATTGTCCAACGCGCCCAATAACTAGATATAGGAGATGAAGACCACAGAGCAACTGTGTGTCAGAACAGCCTGCCCCTCTCCCACTTGTATGAATGTCTGCCTCGCTCCATCCTGTTGTTCAGTGAACTAAGCACATGGCAGGCTCCGAGAATTCAGCATTCTAACAATAAGTAATCATTTTAAGGATTGTGGTTTTTTTGTTCTTGCTATGTATCACATACCTGTCTACACAGCTAAAAGAAATGGTGTGGATTTTAATATCTTGTTGCTTTCTCAATCTTTCAATTTCTTTCAAAATCAGATTGCAACTGGTATCTGGTTTTCCATCGGTCAGTATATACAATGCCTCTACATCTTGGAAACTGAGAGCTTTCTAAAAAGCAGAAGACATGCTTAAATAATGAGAAGATTTATATGAAAAGTTATACTTTAAAATGAAAACATTCAAATCCAGTCATTTAAGACAGCTTCGTTATCAAGTTAGTTTTGTCTTTTCCTTTTCACTAAAATGAACTAAATGAAATAAATATATACCTTCATAAAAATGAACAAGCAGATAATTTGAAGCATGAGGTACAATACGCACCAGCAGAGCACCACCAAAAACTGAGTTACTGAAATAAGCCAATAGTGAGAAGATCCCCTTAACTGGTTCTGTAGAACTGCTGACAGAAGACCTTCATCACATTCTGCCGGAGTAAAAGACGCTTAATATCTGAAAATCTGGCTAATTAGGATTTGGCCTTTCTATTTCATGAACATCTGCTATGATAATTGGCTCAGCAAACTTATCCTCTGTATAGACATTTCTTACAATTCTACTGTACTTGATCTGCCAAGAATTCCAGGGAACGTATATAAAGATTCTTTAAAAGTATCTATAAAAGGAATCACTCATTTAGAACTCTTTGAAGACAAAGACTGATGCAACTATTGACATTTCACATTTTTCCTAAGCTGAGAATAAGCAGTGCATGCTTGTATTTGTGAGCCTTGTGGACACCAACTGTGGATTGATTCCAGATCTGTAAAATGTTTTCAGTATAAGAGGTGTGTTACATTGTGACCAAATAGTTTTCCTAAAATATTATCAGTCAGATGGAAGTGTTTTATCACCATGAAACACCTTTTATTCTCCAAAATACTGTATGCAATTTACTAACCTGTAAAGCCATAAGGATACGGGTGTCACCATGAGCATGGAATTTGGACACCCACTGCACAGCATCGTGACATGTTTTATCAGTAGCTTCTACAAGACGGTCCCTCCAACTCTCTGTATTTTCTGCAAATCTCAGCAGGTTAAACCTTGGCAGAAAGATGGCCCACAGCATTTAAATCTAATTAGCGCTATCAGTCACATTGTATAAGACACTTTTGAAACAGAAAACAAAAATAAATGAATAAACCAGCAACCTATTATTGGAATAAAGGGTAAGAAAACGTAAATTATTCTGTGTCAGCTAAAGGTTCACTGGAATGCTGAGCCCCAAAAGGTAAACAGTATCAGCCTATTGGAAATATGGCCCAGATCTTAGAGAGATGAGAATTACAGGGTGATTGAAAGGAAAAACAACAGGAAAAGTACTGTACATCGGTACTGTATTGTTTCTTAATTACAGAAGCAGTGCAGTGTTTATCAGCAGTTTATTATACCTGACTTCATTTTTTCTCAGCTGCTCCCAGATAAGGGAGGTAAGTTCCTTTGTGATATGTGGCAAATACGGGTCCATGGAACCAGATGTATCAATCAAAACACAGACATTTGCTTCTAAAATGGTACCAAACAATCTTCGACTTCCTGCACCAGATCATTAAAACTAAGTGTTATTACATTGACTTATTATGTTAAACATATGATTTTATTGAGCCTGTGGTAAAATCTTCCACCTTCAGGAGTTATTCTGGACACATCTCTACATAACAGATTCTAACATGAGTGGAAACTAGGCTGTTCAAGGATTAGTGATAGGAAAGTCTTTTGCCATTTCTAGTACTAACAAGCATTAATTACTAGCCAATTATTACAATCTGCACTAAAAACAGATTGAACTTTGCAATACAGAAAAAAAAAATAACCATTTCCTTACAAAATTATTTATGAGTAACAAATAAAATAGTTTTTGAAAGCAATGATTCCATGTTAAAAGAGGCAGCTTCTACCACTCTAATAATTTCAAAGCATGTGCCAAGCACACAATCCATTCGTGTTTTCGCTTACAAACAAAACTTACTGCTAAAACAAGGCACATATTTCTTGAAAGAAAAATGAGTTTTCAGAGCAGGGATTGAAACAAAAAGCAACAGAGAAATGGAATTTTACAATTATGCTGCTACACATCACAGGACAGACACGCCAGGTCATGCTTTATAGGGAGGAGGCACAGCAATACCTGAGAGAAGCCACTGTATTCTCTGTAGATAGCGTAGCAACACCTTCTCCATTTGTTCAGTGTACATTTCCAGTTCTTTAGACTGAACCTGCAGATGTCTCACAACCCCCTGAAAAATTGGTCATACAAAAGCATCTTATGTAAGCAACTGCTGTGTATGTAGTACCTGCATTAGGATTTTATTTTTTTATCTTTATGAAAAAGCATTAAAAACTTCTGCGACTCGTTTGTTAATAAACAACTGCTTTGCCCAAATTCGGAAAACCCAGTTCTTAGTTCAGTCTGTTGTTTCAAGCAGAAGCATCTGTTGCATTCTTTCTGACACTTTTATAGGTATATAAACCAGTAATATCCTAGCCTTAACCTGCAAGGTTTTTCTGCTCACTGCACAAACCAAACCAATCAATATCCAACATTCTTGTAGTTTCTCCTCACATATGATTTCCCTAAGCCTTACTTAAAAATTAGTTTTTATATTACTATTCACACTGGATGAACAGAGGAGATGCCATACATTCTAAAGATCCCATACTCTTCACATTTCAAATATACTAAATATTTTTTGTGGTGAACAGAAGACCTTCTCTAGTTTTTTCCTAGCAGGTTCATTTTGGTAGAACAAGGGAGAATGGTCTTAAACCAAGACATGGAGCTTTAGGTTAGATATTAGAAGGAAGTTTTTCACACAGAGGGTGGTGACACACTGGAACAGGTTGCCCAAGGAGGCTGTGGATGCCCCATCCCTGGAGGCATTCAAGGCCAGGCTGGATGTGGCTCTGGGCAGCCTGGTCTGATGATTGGCGACCCTGCACACAGCAGGGGGTTGAAACCAGATGAGTGTGTGGTCCTTTTCAACCCAGGCCATTCTATGATTCTGTGATTTAGAATGAAAAACAGGGAACAGTGGAGGGGACATAAGACTAGCATCTCACAAACACTAATTAACATGTATTGCCTTTAGTAAATACAAAGCCTTTCGATGACGTATGTACATAAAATCTACAAAAGCTTACATTGATTTCTACACTAGGGAAGATAGCGCAGTATTTTGCCGATACTTTCTTGTGCAGAGACTCCACAATTTTCTTTTGGTGAGTGCAGCCTGGACCAAACATCAGTCTGGGCAACTCCAGTTTAAGCTTTTTAATACTGTACTTTGTCAGCCACTTGTAAGACAAACAAATGATGCAATTAGTTGTTAGTAAATTTTAGAACTATTCAAGTAATAATACATTGTACAGAATCACAATTAAAATGTTCAGATTAATCCATATTAAGAATTCTAAAATGGCTATTTGTTGGTAAGGAACAAAGTACCTCCTTGCTTGAACAGATTTCCTCTTTTTTTGGCAATCTGACGGAGGGAACATGCTTTCTTATGCAAACAGTCTTGGGATAATGTCGATACACTGTACCTAGCAAGAAATATTTGGGAACATTTGGTTACCTCTTCACAGCCCTTCACACATGAGCTCATAGCCCTTTTGAAGCCACGTGAAAATAGTCCTGTTAGTAAAATAAAACCAATCAACCAACCTACAACAAAAACTTGAGCATTTCATACATGATTTTTCATTTGACAAGAATTAAAAATTTCAATATGAAGTAGTACATAATAACTCATTTTATCTTCAAAATTATCTTCAAAAAAATTCCAAATAAAATCTTCTTGTCATCTAAGGAATGACAGCATTTTTCATTGAAGAAACTTTGACCAGAAGATTGCAAAGCACTTAGCCAAAAGTCTATTCAAAATGCCCAAATCCACCCCTAATTGATAAATGACACTCACTTCCACTCATTACTTACAGCTCACTGATCATGCGTGACTTAGTATCCAAACAGTTTTATATTATAATGACTACCAGTAAAAAGGCTTCACACCCATTGTATCACGGTAACACATACCCACATTTCTTCCTTTGCCAGTATAAAATACTGACACAGAACACTCTGGCTGTTTCCTTGGTTTATATTTTCTTCTATTCTCAGCCTGAGGCCATTGTTTTATTGTTTGTACTACAAAGGAAAAAAAAAACAACAACCAGCAGTACCATAAATATTGACTTAATTCAGCTGAGGATAAATCTCTGTCATGCAGTCCATATATACATACAGTTATACATACTTAATTTTCTTAGATACCAATTAAGAACAATCCATTTTCAGCCATGTGACAAAGGAAAACTCCACCACGAATATTTATGTTTTCTGATACAGGATGGATATTCAAACAAATGACATGGAAACAGTCATACAGCTGGGCAGCATTCTTCCTCTCCTAATCCAGACAGATTACAACTACAACTCATTTAAAGGTATTTCAAAAACTGCAGTGTTCCGTATTGCTCTGCCTTCAGACAAAAATTATTACTGTATCTTAAAACTTAAATCCTTCAGTTCCAATTTAATACTTTATTTTCAGCAACCCCCAAACAAACTAAAGTCAAGAAGCCCCTCATCCATGCAGACCTGGTGGAATTTCTGCTTTTGCACTGGTGGGACGCCATGCCGGTGCTCTTATGAAGGTATTTTTCTCTTCACCACGTTTGTCTTTAATATGCTACAATTACAAAGAGTAAAACAATTAAGAAGCATTTTAACCATACTGTATCACAACTGCCCAACTCATTCAAAACTGGAACTATCTTTCATTATTCTCTAATTTCTGTTTTACTCTGGCTCTTCTTACTAGACAGCAGGTTGCCGTTATGATGCATTAGTTTGTAATTCCTTGCTAGGTGAACAACCCTAATTGCTCTGTTTTAATTATCTTGCAAATTTTCTGCTGCCATTAAACTGAAGATTAATATTTAAAATTAGATGAGGTTGGACCATTTTTGCCACATGAAGGAGAGCATATTATGGCCCTATTTTATGAAGTAAAGTATGTAGTATTTTCCTCAGTTACTAAATACTGGAAACTTAGTGTTGACAAGAATAATTTTTCCTTTAGGCACAGTTCATCCAGGCAAAGGCTGAGCACTCTGCTAAACAACATGAATTAAATAACACTGTAGTGTATAAAATTCAGTACTGCCTAGACAGACTTGCTAAATAAAAGCAACTTCATAAAGCATGTTTCTGCTTTGTCTTTGCTTCTATTAAACACTGAATTTATAAGGTCACATGTGGTGCAATTTAGATAATTTTAGATTCTACGAAGTTATTTAATTAGTAGAGTTACATTTAATTACTTCACAGGATTTAGTAAAATGTACTTTTTTTTTTTTTAATGTAGCACTTTGAATGCAAATTAAAATGTAAGTTCATAGTAGAATCACAGTACTGTCATTACTTCCTTCAAATTTTCAGCCTGAGCACTTCTCTCACAAAGACCAGCATATGATAGTCAGTCAGTATCACTAATTAAAACAGACTGTATCTTAAAATGGAACTGTGAAGAATTTCAAACCATTCTAGCCAGACTCAGAGCTGTAGGTTTTGGAGATGGCAACTTCTGTGGCCTTCTTTTCTCCTTCATGACAATCATGGTTGCATCTGCTTCTGCTAGAAATGGACTAGCAGGCTCATTTCCTGAACGCTGCTTTAAGGATTCCACTAAGAACGCACACTGAAAAGAAAGTTCACACTGTTTAGTAATTCATAAACATGACACTTCAAAGACAAACATCCTGTATTTAATAAAATTGGTATTCGTTTTATTTATTATAAAAATAATAATCAGGTAATGCTTAACTCATAACCTCTTTGCGTTGCACTTGCTAAAACACACTGGGAGTAAACCCTCCCTGCTCTGCACAAACATTCTAAAAGAAAAAGCAACACAATACGCTCGAAGCCCAGGAAAAGCGAGCAGAAGATGAACTGAATACATTCAACCACTGAACAGTGCTATCTAACTTAAGATCCTATTGAATATTCACCAGCTGCTCCTTACAAAACAAATCAAACAAAAAACATCATCACCAACAAAAAAAATTCATCTCAGACTTGCATTTAACAAGTTGCTCTGACCTCTGGCCAGATATCTCATTGCACACATCTTTCTTTTCATACTCGGAAAGAAATGGCTTTCATGTGGCCAGGCTGAACACTGCCTTAGCAAATGTATTATATATCTTGGGAAAAAAGTTAAAAGCATATAATATGGAGAGAGACGGTCTAGTTCTACACCCTTACTATGCTTCAGGAGACCATTTTTTTTATATTAGAGAAATGTACCGTGCTGCTGACAACTTTTTCCTACTCTGCAATTTAAAGTATATGAACCATCCTACTTGGGAAGAACTTATCATAGGATTGGCAACAAACAGGAGAATCACTTCAACTGTGAACTCCTTCTATTTGATAGGAAATCATGGCCACTCCAACAGCCATCACTGCAGAGCTACTGTATCACTGCTTTCCAGCCTGTGTTTACTCTAAGTGGCCATTCTCACATTCTAGAGTTTTCCTCCCTGTCTTAGAAGGTATTTTGTGGCGTCCAGTTTTCTGCACTGCCAGCTGAACAAATACTGTTCAATTTCTTTTTCTAAAGAAAAATGTCATTTAAAAAGATATGTATAATCCATACCTTCTGAGAGTAGTTCTTCGCTTTTTCCATTTCAGATACTATAGCAGTGATATCATCACTTTCAAAAACACCTGATAATCAAATATATGCTAATCACTACTTTTAAGTGTACAGAGAAATGTAAAGTATGTCAAATATCAAGAAAAATACAACCAAAAAACCTTCTGTTTCCCATTTGTTAGGCAGTCTTTGCCTACTACACTGGTAAAATAAATTTTAACTGTGTATCTTAAAATTTTCTAGCAAGAAACATTGAATTTTAATAGAAAAGCTCAAATTAATGCTGCATTATAATATTCTTTAAGATAGCCAAAAGCCTTAATTAAACTAAGACCTCTATTTACATCTCAGTGCTAGTATAACATCACTGTATACTAAAAACTCAACTTAATTTGAGGTAAAAGAATGCAATAATACATATTATTTAATGAATGATAAAGAAGTAAGTGCTGACTCTCCTTTTCACATACCTGCTTCTCCAAACCAATGGAATCTCCCATTGGCAGACTGTACTATTTCTTTGAAAGCAATGGCAGTTTCCATTGGGGTAGCATAGCGGGCTGGAATAATCCCAAAGGAGTCAGCATCCTCCATTATGCTGAACAGACAGACATGAAGCTGTAAATCAAAACCTCTGCAAGCCTCAGCCACGTAGGCACTGATTGTGTGCTACAAGGCAAAGATAAATCAAAATGAGAAGTCTCTCTGTACCACAGATGAGTTTCCATCTGCTCCAGTTTTTCCTGAATCGATGAGCAAGCACTCTGAACATAATTCATAATTCAGGACTATAACCTGAACAGCTGAATGCCTCCTCAACTAATGCATGTACTACAAACCTACTGCATTTGTTATTACTAGCGGCAATGCCACAGATAAGAAGGGAGATGGAGGTAGTTATGAGAATCAAAAACACAAGGTCATGGACTTCAAGTTGGCCATGCACTGTTGCAAAGAAGTAGGGAGAAAAATAATTCATTTCTGGCTAGCATTCAAACGGCTCCTCTTCCAGGTTCAGGATCGGTGCGTCCCTGTAACTAAGAAGTCAGGAAAAGGTGCCAGGAGACCTGCGTGGATGAGTAAGGAACTCATGTGCAAGCTCCGCAGAAAGAAGAAAGTACACGATATGTGGAAAAAGGGTCTGGCCACTTGGGAACAATATAAGAATGTAGTCAGGGACTGCCGAGATGCGACCAGGAAGGCTAAAGCCCACCTGGAGCTGAATCTAGCTAAGGAGATAAAGGATAATAAAAAAGGGTTTTTTAAGTACATTAACAGCAAAAGGAAGGCTAGGGAGAATGTGGGCCCCATACTAAGTGAGGGGGGTGTTCTGGTAACGGGGGATGCTGAGAAGGCGGAAATACTGAACGCCTTCTTTGCCTCTGTCTTTAGTGAAAGGGCTCTCCCCCAGGAATCCCAGCCCCCGGTGGTTGATGAGAGAATCTGGGGAATGGGAGATTTCCCTTTAGTCAGGGAAGAGGTGGTCCGTGAGTGCTTAGGAAACATTAATGTCCATAAATCCATGGGACCTGATGGGGTGCACCCGCGGGTGCTGAGAGAGCTGGCGGAGGTTATTGCTAAGCCGCTCTCTGTAATTTTTCAAAGGTCTTGGAGAACTGGGGAGGTGCCTGAAGACTGGAGGATGGCCAATGTCACCCCAGTCTTCAAAAAGGGCAAGAAGGATGACCCGGGTAATTATAGGCCAGTCAGCCTCACCTCTGTCCCAGGGAAGGTGATGGAACAGCTTGTGCTGGATGCCATCTCCAGACAACTGGGAGAAAAGGAGGTTATCAGGAGTACTCAGCATGGGTTCACCAAGGGGAGGTCGTGCTCGACCAACCTGGTGGCCTTTTATGAAGATGTCACTAGCTGGGTGGACGGGGGGAGAGCGGTAGATGTAGTCTACCTTGATTTCAGTAAGGCTTTTGATACGGTCCCCCATGACATCCTTATAACAAAGCTGAGGAAGTATGGGATAGATGAGTGGACGGTGAAGTGGATCGAGAATTGGCTGACTGGCAGAGTGCAGAGGGTTGTCATTGGCGGTGCGGTGTCTGGCTGGAGGCCTGTGACTAGTGGTGTCCCCCAGGGGTCTGTGCTGGGTCCAGTCTTGTTCAACATCTTCATCAACGACCTTGATGAGGGGATAGTGGCCACCCTCAGCAAGTTTGCTGATGACACGAAGCTGGGAGGATTGGCTGACACGCCTGAAGGCTGTGCAGCCATTCAGAGAGACCTGGACAGACTGGAGAGCTGGGCAGTAAGAAACCGGATGAGGTTTAACATAAGCAAGTGTAGAGTCTTGCATCTCGGTAGAAATAATTGCATACACCAGTACAGGTTGGGGGAAGACCTGCTGGAGAGGAGCTCTGCTGAGAGGGACCTGGGCGTCCTGGTGGACGACAGGTTGGCCATGAGCCAGCAGTGTGCCCTTGTAGCCAAAAAGGCCAATGGCATTCTGGGGTGCATTAAAAAGAGCGTGGCCAGCAGGTCAAGGGAGGTGATCCTCCCCCTCTACTCTGCCCTGGTGAGGCCTCATCTGGAATACTGTGTCCAGTTCTGGGCTCCCCAGTACAAAAAAGACAGGGATCTCTTGGAAAGAGTCCAGCGGAGGGCCACAAAGATGGTGAAGGGCCTGGACCATCTCCCCTACGAGGAGAGACTTAGGGAACTGGGTCTGTTTAGCCTTGAGAAAAGAAGGCTGAGAGGGGACTTGATCCAGGTTTATAAATACCTGAGGTGTGGGAGCTATAGTGGCGAGGCTGGTCTCTTTTCAGTAGTGCGTGGGGACAGGACTAGGGGCAATGGGCTGAAACTCCAGCATAGGAAGTTCCGCACGAATGTGCGCAAGAACTTCTTTACAGTGAGGGTGACGGAGCACTGGAACAGGCTGCCCAGGGAGGTGGTGGAGTCTCCTTCTCTGGAGATATTCAAGACTCGCCTGGACGCCTACCTGTGCGACGTGGTGTAGGGAGCCTGCTTTGGCAGGGGGGTTGGACTCGATGATCTCTAGAGGTCCCTTCCAACCCCTATAATTCTGTGATTCTGTGATTCTGTGATTTGTATTTTTTACATGCATCTTTCTTTTTCCTATTTTTTATATTGGTTCTTAATGATTTCGTAGAATTGTGTAGAATTTCCAGTTTAGCAAAATAGGCAAGACAGATCTATTGTAAATGCATGGTTACTGCAATTGGATTTCTGAGTGTTCAGAAACTGTAGGCAAAGGAAGTGGCTTAACAGCCACAGAACACATGCACCCAAGCCGTGGATTACCGTTATTAAAAGTAGGTGCGGTTTCCTTATAGTGTACTATGAAGTTTCACTGTACAATTATCTGTGCCTTTGATCCCATAAGAAAATGATACAATATGAGGAATGTGAGCGGGTTTCTTCACATTCAGAAATATGTAGTGAAATGATGGCCAGAGTTGGAGTGAGCAAAAGATCTTAAAAACACTACTAGAATTTTCTGGTTTGTGCACAATTAATAATTACAACCTTCAACACACAGGGACTGAAGAGACAAAAATCAGAGATTCTGACATTTGTACGGTCATAGATATGTAATGGAGAAGTATTCTGCCAACAAGTTATGAAAAATAGCCAAAAGGATAAAGGAGAGAAAAAATAAAGTTAATCTCAACTATGGTGGGAACTTACAGAACTGTTAAGACCTGTAAAGATACTCACTATTTCCTGATCAGGTATTCCAGTAGTCAGCAGGTAAAGTCCTTGTGATATGTGTTTATCCTTCTCTTTGAAGTCTATTTCCACAGCTCTTCTGAGAGCACTCATGAAATTCCTACTCCCACTGCACTGCAACCTCAATACCCACCTGAGAAGTTTACATTTCAGAGTGAATTGGGAAAAGCTTTTGTTTCTCCTTAAAGCAGCAAGAGAACTCTGAATCTTCAATAATACTGCTCTGGGATCTATAGTTATTTGACAACAACAGCCATCAAAACCAGATTATACCATGATTCAAAACATTTGTTCTAGTTTCTTTATTTCCACCATAGCAAACTACTTTTTAAGGTAAGTTTCAGATCACAGGGGTGAAAGAATTTCCTCTTAATTTTATGTGGAAAAAACTGTAATAGCAGAACTAACAGGGATAAAAGAAAACCACAGATGTATAATGAAACCACTGAGGATATAACTCGACAAAGAACAACATGGGATTTAGTTTCAGTGTATACATGGCAAAAACAGTTTAGCTTCCAGATCTCAGCTGAATTTGAAGTAGTTTCAAATCCTTTATGTGGCCTGTGCATTTCTTAAAAACTTCTATACTTGTGTACATACATACTCCATATACATATGAAATACAATAACACTAGGACATACTAAACTTTATGACAGTTTTCACTACAAACCATCCATAACAATCGTTATAGAACAGTTCATGGCAAAGTATTTTAGTGATATTATAAACCTGTGACTTGTCTAAACTGTTCAGAACACTGATTCATTTTATTTCTTTGTTCTATCTGTTTTACAGTATCTATGCTCACTTAATTCCTAAGTATGGGAAAGGAATTTAATCCTACCTCCAAGCTTTTTGTAAGTTTTCTGGGTGGGAAGGAACAAGTTCCAGCTGCCAAGGCTCAATGTGGCTCCCAAATCTTTTAGAGAAAGGTAGGAGCAATTAATTCTCACCTTGTGCTTTAAAACAAACAAAAGAAGTAACAGAATTATCTGACAAAAAATCTGACGTAGGGTACTACACAAGTAATTGTTATCCATTTCCTATTTCCTGTTTCAAACCATTTAGTTATTCACATTTATCCATCACTTGGGATAGTCATATTTTCAAAGCAGTGGGCCAGACTCCATTTTTCTTTTTTGAACTGGATGCTAATTGAGCAGGTAAAAGCTCAGCAGAGGTGAGGCAGGATTGCAACTGAAACAAAACAATAGGCAAACAACATACTCTCCAAACCAATAACCCCGAGATGCTGCCTGCATTCATCTTAAGAAGTAAGGGTTCTGTTCTCCCATCAATTTTGGAACTCCATAAGTTGTTGTCTCTTTTTTTTACCTGTCAGTCAGATATCTGCACAGCTGCTGTCATACGTTTCTGACTAGCAGAGTGAGAACAGAAGTTAAAGAAGAATTAAACATTAAAGAAGCATTGGAGTCACTATAAAATTTAAAGTGCATTCTCAGTAGTGCTGAGACACCCCCAAAGCTTCTTCTAGTAAAAGTTTCTGTCATGTGAACTCACGCTGTTATGAACAATACAAGAAAAGAAGTTGATCCAACCAGTTTCAGTCAGTCCAAAACAATTATTTTAATTACTAATATAGTTCCTCTACATCTGATCCATACATTTAGTGAGCAATTTTGTCAGTGCTACTCCTGCAACTACTTCATCATAAAATATGAAACACAAGTAAAATTCTAAAGTATCCCCATTGGTAACGACAGTCTATCAATGTACTTCTCTTACTGCAAGGCTATATTTATTTTAAAGCAACTCTAAGAAGCTGCTTACGCTATAATATTGAAGCAATCCGTATTTGACATTTGCTCCTCAAGTAGAAGTCGCAAAGAATGCTGGATATGGATGATGCACATGGAGTTTGTCACCGATATGTCAACAAGTATAACCACCCTATGCAAGAAACATGTTACTTGTCAAAAAATTTAATTGCATATAATCATCTTCACTGCGTTCTTGAGCTCACCAAAGAAAACATCTAGCTAGGTACAGAAATGTATAAACACGGTCTATATAAGAAAATAATCTGTACAATCTAAAGTGAGATTCTTAAAATATATTAACGGAAATTTCTATCTTCCTTAAGCTACGCAATAATCAAGGTACTGGCACATGTAGTGCCATATTGGCTACTGAACCCCCATCAGCTCCTCTCTTCTTCTCTGTACTTGAATATCCATAACATGGCTGAAACTTGGGTACAATCCAACAAGAACAGTTGTTGGAATAGTTCATTGTCCTTTCTCCAATCATCATTCCAGAAAGTTACATAGTGACATTCCAATGATAAATGGTAAATTACCACTGACAAACAGACTGGCTGTTCAGGCATGGACTGACTGATGTTATCTGGGCCAGATGATAATTATTTGGGAAAAAGAAAGCATTAATGATAATCTTAAGTACGGTCTCATATCAAGCTGTGCTTGTAAAGATGGTCACTATTAATGGACAGGGGGTATCCTGGGAGCAATGCTTATGAAAAGTATCATAGATGTTGTGGACAGTCAGTGGGACAGGTGTTCCCAACACAATACAGTGGCCAGAGGAGCTAATTCAGTCCTTGATAAATGATCAAAGAGTTTCCTAATAACAGTGGCCTAAGCTATCTTCTTTGAAACTTTGTATTCAGTGTTTGTAAGCAAGACAGTAAGAGCAATTATGCAATTGCAGTTGGGTGGGAGACCCCTGCTAAAGACTCAGGCACACTGTTAATGAACGTTATTATTATTGTTATTATTGAAGATGATTCTCAAATTCAGTTAAAGAGCTCAAATCTCATGCAGGGAAATAATCTTTTCTGGTATATCTACATTGGCATTTGTCATCTGGCACTGCAGTGCAATTCAACTGGAGGCAGAAACTTGAAATTAGGTTGAAACTTATCTTTCTGATAAGAACCCATAAGAGGCTGTACAGAAATACTCTGGGTATCAGTACTAATAGGATGGAGTAGGAGAGTTGACATAAACACTACGTTTGGCCAGAAATACCAGGTATATACAAGGTTTAAGACAGACCACTCCCCAAAGGCTTACTTGCTAGATAACTGAAGTTCAAGAGTCTTGTCTTATTTGATGGAAATTGCAGTTTTTTTTATAGACTGATAATAACTGTAAATTCACTAAATTAGTATATAAATGAATACCAGTATCTGTTATCAAAAGTGGATTGCTTGCACTGGTCCTATCTGCAACTGTTGTCTCTACATCTGACTGTTTTGTGCCCTGTGTTCATAAGTGCTCATTTTCACATAAAGCAGGGGTTGACCAAGTAAAATCATCACCAATACACAAAACCAGGACTGTCAGAATACAAACCTCCTCTCACAAACAGTTCCCCAAATTCTTCTGCTAGCAACAGACAGCCAGTTAATTCGTTTCTCATAGATTCTTACCATTTTAGCAAGGAGTTTCTGTGGATAAAATACAGAAAAATTAAGATGAAAATAAAAATTTTCAGGTAAATATTTTGTAGCCAAACTCAAGACCTAAAGAAGCAATGTTTGAACACACAGCTGCAGACTGGAAGGCAAGGAGTAGGAACTGTGTAAGTACTGCCCAGATTTACCAAATTAAATGTTGCAATTAGTACCATCAGATAAATCAGCCTTATTAGCTGAACCCTACCCAGCTTTCCACCTACATGACAGGGTGTGCTCAACATTATTATGCTCTTTCATGAAAGTAGTTTTCCACTAATTTCCTGCTAACAAATAACAAAACAAAGCTTTGTGATTGCAATGTTTTGCCCCAGGCTAAGGACAGTTCTTGTCTTGTCCATACTGCAAGATGTGAAATTCTAGGCCTGAAAGCACTGAGAGCCTCAGCTCATCAAATCACATTCTACTATCCTGCTTCTCCCAGGATTCAAAGCCCTCCACATTATTTCACTGTTCACATTAAACTGCAGCTTTCACTGTCCACACATGGCCAGCAATGCCAGAAGAGCGTAGCAGTTCCTCCTAGCACATTCACTTTGGAAGAAGAAAGAAAAAAACCTCCACACAAGCTGTCTCTAGAAGGGTTTAGAGCTCAGGTTCTGGTGCCATGGTTTCCCATGAATCAGGTGACACCTACTGCAGTGTCCCTGTCACACACTGTCTACGTCCTCCTCCTAGGAGGCACACCAGCAAAATGTGTATTCATCAAACACACAAAATAATATTTGCTAATAGAGACCAAGACTTTGCAGAGACAAGTGCAGCTCAGTATTTAATTAATTTAAATGATGTGATTTGCAGCAGCATGCTGTCACTATTTTCAGAATTCATTCTAAGTATAAAGAATGGCTGAGCATCTGCTAAAATATTAACTACAAATGCCCAACTTGTACATGTTATTGATACCTTGCTGTGAAGCAGAATTATGAAAGCCTTCTATAAAGAACCTGGAAATAATTTCTAATTTCCAGTGCTGAAAATGCTGAAAACACTTCTAAATCATTTTCCCTCAACACTCACATTAAAGTTGTCCACGTGCCTGGTAAGAGTGTTAGAGGAACACAGTAAAGGCTAAAATGTTCCTCTTGCAATTAATATGGAAAAATTAGACAGTAATTTGTCCTGATAAGGTTGTGTCCCTACAAAAAACCCACCTGATACTTGTATAATACTGGCAGGTCAACATGAATATTTTTCACAGTTCCATCATGCCATTCAAACTGCATCATAGCTTTCTAGAAGGATAAATAACAGAGTTATGTGCTTACAGTATCCTGTATAAGTCACAAGAGCATGGATTTCCTTCCTGAATTATTCTTAAGACTAGTAAGTTTCTGATCTGAATCCACAACTCAAATTTCAGTCAAAACCCACAGAATGTCATTATCTTATAAAACACCAGCTTTAATTAGAAAAAGTAGCACAAGCCAACCCAAACCAAACAACCCAACAAGAGAAAAGGAACAGGTCCCCATCACTTGCCTCATGTAGAGTTGATGATACTGTTTTTTGAAGAATAGGTACAAATTCTTCCACAGGAGAAAAAGCATTGGGAGCCAAAACTTGGTAAAGGTTTAACTTCTTGGCTATAGCAAGGAACAAATAAATGGAATAAAATATATTCTATAAATTTAATTCCTGTTTCATATCTGTTATGCTTTTCCTTCTGCACTACCTTTCAATCCATTTGTCTTCAACCAGTCTGTTGAAGTTCTGGCCAGGAAATGCGGTGTTTGAATAATTAATGGTCCTTCGTGCCCTGGAGGCTTTGGTAGGAAGGAAGGAACTGCTGCATTTGCAACTTCTGTGGAAACCTAAAATGGATTTTTAAGAAAACATCTTGCAAGTTTTTTGCACGTTTTCACTCCCTCACACTCAATCTAAAAATTCGGCATAAACTTTTAGTTTTACTGATGTTCAGAGTGCTGAGATTGCAATAATTTAAACACTTCAAAAACAGCTACCACTGGTCCCCCCAGGATCAGATTTCGTAGGACAGGGCTCCATTAACTTCACGCCATTATCCACAATGCAAAAATCCACAAGGATAATGAAAACATCATAGCTGCACATGGGAAAACAGACAGTTATTTTGCTAAAAAAGGCAGGAAAAAAATCAGGATTATACACAAACCACATCTTGACTTCTCCATCTCCTACCTGTACTGACCCCAGAATCAAAATGAAACATGTTCTCCATTCATTCACAACAATGCAAACAAGTCAACAACCCCTACAGGATATTTGACCTCTTTTACTTAGAAAAAAATGTGTAAGAGACCTATCTTTTATAAATGAATGGAAATCTGTAGAGACACTTTTTCATACAAATGATTTAATTAATACGTCTCTGAAATGACATGCTTTTATTTATAGATATTGGACAATCAACACTTTTTCAGGGTGACTTCTGCTTCCTATACAGATTTGTAGAACAGCACTGACAAATTTTGAGCATGAAAGATTGGCAATTAGAGGGGAACTCAGCAAATTTCAAAGCTTCCAGGCTCCAGGGAAGTCCAGAGATGACAGTACAGCAATAGAGAGACACATATTTCCATTTCTGACTCTCTGCAGATGGTGAAAGCAAGGTATGAGTAAATAATCTCTCTATCAGGCTAAAGCAGAACTAGAATTTCCCCAAACACTCCATAGAAAGAGGAAAAATTAACAGGAGATACATTTACTTTCTCATCCAAATTTCATCAAGAACACTTAGAATTTATGTTCTTGGAGAAAAGACATTTTGGGGAATGTCTAGCAAAATGTATCCTTTGCTGGTTTTGGCCTTACTTTGCTCTTACAACAGATGGCCAATATATTCACTTATCAAAGTGAATATATATATGACCTGAACAGTCATATATATATTTTTCATACTGTGAACAGAAAGGACTTCTACCTCTGAAACTACAAAGTACATGTGGAAATATATATACATATATACTTATACTTACATCTGCAGTTTCACTAATAAGTGAGCCATCAACATGCCTTCGAAAAGCCTGCTTAATACTCTTGAGTAGCTCCTTAGCCTTGTGGGATTCCTGAAGTAGTAGATTAACATCACTACTATCAGAATTCTGTACACATAGAAACAAGGGGAAAAAATAAAGTTAACTGCTATTCAAACATCAGCCAAGTACAGCTTTACTATTTGATGTGTGTGCATCCATATAGAACTGCCCGGTGTGGTAGAATAGAGTGTAAATATACCTAAGACAGTACATATAGAAGTTTATTAAAACTACATTATTTTTTACTATTTTGAATCAGTCTACAACAAACCCATCACTACTTTCATCCTAATTGTCAGCTTTGAGTCACTGAGGAATATTTGCAAAACTTACTGCACTTTTTAGCAAAATATTCTCAGTTGCAGAAACAATAAACACAGTTCAACTCGCCATATCCTCAGTAGTTCTGTGACCAATGCACTCAGCACCAGGCACTGCTATAACATTCTACTCAGATGATAAGCAGTTTGTCTTCTAAGAGTGAGGAATCACCAAACATAGGAGAGAAAAGTCATTTGCCTCTCCAGCTGTCACATACCTCTCCCTTTGAAGAGTAGCAATGATAACGGCCACTGACAGTTTCTGCAAGGTTTTTTACAGATGCCTACATTTTTAAACAGGAAGATAAAGAATTACTTTGGTTTGGTAATCTCTGTTGTAAACATGGGTTGTTAGCACTCAATTCTTAATTACAGACAGATGAAGAACCTTTACGGTACATGTAGAGAAAGCCAAAGAGATTATAAAATAAGATGATAAGATACAGCACAAAATACATTTGGTTGCCACTTTTGGCTTTAGTATGAATTAAAATGAAGAAACAGAAGCTCCAAACAAGTTATTTCATGTGTTCAAAACTCCTCTGAATAAAATACAGCTCTAGGTCAAGAACTCTTCAACAGGTAATTAAGCACCTTCACAAGTATAAGAGAGAAGACATTGAAGCTGAATAGGAAATAAAAGACAGGAGACTACAGGAAGTGAGTACTGACAGTTACTTACAATAGCAGCAGGACTGCTGCAATCATATGTAGCAGCATGAACCAGAAGCTTTCTCCCTAGCATGCATTGCTGAGTATAGTCTGCCAGTATTTCCGAAGACTGATCAGGGCTGATTTCAATAAGTAAATAAACATGGAAAAGGAAGAAAAACATCTTAGCAATGGTAGTAACCAAATGAGGGGGAAAAAGGCCATACTGAAGAAGACAGAAACAAAAACATTAAATAAGAAAGAAATACCAAATCATGGGAATTAAATCCAATCATTTAGCATAATTTTACCTCCTCTCTCTCTCTTTCAACAATTACTGAGTTACTCCTTCTGGTGTTTGATTTTGTTCAGAAATTATAATAAAAACAATTCTGTTTTGATTTACAACGACTGGTGGATGAAATGAGCTCTAAGCAGCTCATTACTGTTTTTGTAACAAGTTCAGATTCTTGCACCAGTTCTGTAACCAAGTTAAAGCTGGTTGTTAGAACAGGTAATGAACTTACCAGTTGTGCATTATAATCACCAGAGAATTCAGCTCTTTCATTGTAAGGACATGTTTTAAGGCTTTCAGCAAATTGCAGCCTCCTGCAGGTGTCAGCTGCTGTACCCACTGTCTTGCTTCACCCAGCCTAGGGAAAAAAAAGAACTCATGCACTCAGTGTGCAGGTGCTGAATAAAATAGACCATGAAGGTTACTGCTAAGTCATTTTATGCATGAACAATGACCATGAAATCACTGTCTGTGCTCAATTCTTCTTTTTCTCTCTTAGAAATTATAACAGGCACCAGATGAAGAACAATAATTATTAACTCCAGATTGCTCTAATTAAATGGAGACTTGGTCTGAAATACCTTTACAGAGAAACTAACTTACTTACACATGAACACCAATGCTTTTTGGGCTCTCCCAGAGAGGTGAAATTTCCGTACCAAATGAGAGGCAGTACAATTGCTTCTTATAACAGAGCTGTTCGTCTATTAAGGACTAATAAATACAAAAGCTGTTAGTGCATTACTATCCATGCTGCTACTGGTAGAGCTACTATATAAAAGAACAAAGCCAGAAGTTTGCTAAAAATGGTTGACAGCAATGTTTTCATCTACCACAAAGAAATGCTTCCAAAACAAGTCACACAAATATTTGCTAAGGAGTACTGAGACAAGACAGGCAATCTTATAGTAATCCTGTCAGTTTGTTAATAGAAACAGGGAATATTTTTCCTCTCTTCAGCTGACGTGCATACAAAACAGCGTACTGCTCTACAAGGGGCACATTCATTCACTATTCATTTACTAACATTTTTAATACATATTCATGGCTTTGGCTAAACAACAGGTTAGGCATTAGGGCTAAGCCAAACAGACTGAAACCCGAGTTTTCTTTTTAGCTGTATGCATAAATGAGGAGTTTGAATAATAGAAATCCATTTGAAATAATGCCTGAATGCAGGAAATGAAACTGTACTCTGTATATGGCTTGGTTTTAGCTCCTAAGTTGCTTCTGTTAGACAAGTTTAGAATCAAAGAGAATGCTGGTACAAGCACTGAGAAACCCGCTGTTATTATTATGGTAGGTCACAGTAGTTAATTTGGATCCAAAGATGATAATTTCAAAGTAATTTAAAGAATAGTTTTCTACAATGGAAAACTTTACTGCATATTATCAATTAAAGAGGATTTTCCCTCTCCTTAGCTCTGAGTCTTGATTAACACGTTACAATGGCCAAAATTTGCTCTATTATTACTTACCAAAAGATCTTTCTGAAAACCCTCTAGTCTAGATCTGTCACTCAGACCAGACACATCAACCACTAGTCCAACTTTGTTTCCTTTTACAAGGCCAAACACCTTAAAAAAGAAGACACTGTAAATACTACGCTTATGTAAAGTTTTAAAATGTTTCTGTATATTAAATACAATCGCACATTAAATTCAGGTGTCACGAGTTTATTTTCACTATAGGCTTTCAAGCATAAAGATGATACAGTGACAGACAAGAAAACAAAAGAGTATTAGTCTCCTTGTTTCTCCTTATCAGTGAGTCACACTGTTTCCTTTCCAAGGGATCTATTAATCATTTTGGACAATAAGAAATAGCTTTGGGCAGGGCATCACCTTCAGGTTAAATCAAGAAGCTAGATTTTGGGATGCATCTTGTTTTCCTGTCCACCTGAGAGTTACGCCCCTTTCCCATTGCTGGCCATGAGCACTGCTAGGCACAGCGAGTGATTAACCAGCTGTGGCAGAGGGTACACAACTACTGCAGCCAAAAGTTAAGCTTGGCTTTGTCTGCTCCTCTTTAAGGGTGCTGGGATGTCCCTATTAGAATTGCTAAGAGAAATAAAAAGACAACATCTAGAAAGCAAAAAGCCCAGATACCAATGTAAGAGCAAGAGAACTAATCTTTCCTCTTTCTGAACACCTCTTTTCACTAGTATTCAAAGGTTAATTGATTCTTTAATACTGTATAGTGTTCTCTTCTGAACACATAATGAAAAGTTCGTTACCTTTCTGCTGTCCTTCAACAGCCACTGAATTCGTTGCTGATAAAGTTCAACCACCCTGACAAAAGCCATAGCACAGCTTTAGATAAGGCATTATTTTGCATGTAATCAACAATTTGCCTTCCTCGTGTCAAATCACCTTTTAAAAGTACTCGTCACAGGACCAGCAATTACAGGGCTAGCCACTTTAACACTTCTTCCCCCAGAGGTGTTAAACTGACTAGAGATGGAGCTGGCTGAAAAACCAGATCACTGAAATGTTTTCTCATTAGTTGCTGGCTTATTCAAGTGAGAGGAAGGAGAGGGATGTGTGCCGTGTGTTCGCATGAAGCACCAGGCAAAACTTAGTCCATCACACAGATCTTATTGCCGGGAGATGCGTTTAAAATGATCTATGCTATTGTTAATGATACTCATGAAATACAGCTCTGATTGGAAGGCAGCACACTCACAGAATTTCTAGACTGATTTTAAACAAGTGAATTTTAAGATATATATGAACTGAGACAAAACAAAGTACTTGTTTCCCCCAAATATTGTTCTACATTAACCAAATTATTTCTATCATCTACTTCATAGTTTTTACAACTTGGAGAACAGGAAGTTCTCATCAGCACTACAGAGTGAGAAAATCTTTTGCCATTTCAAAGCAACTTCTATTTTAAAGCAGCTTTGCAGTCCGTTTGGTTGGATGACACAGGCACAGTTATGCAGCAAAACCATAAACAAGATCAAAACTTACTCGGAAACTCTGGCCTCAAAATTGGTAACAGCCTCTTCTGCCAACTCTATCTCCTCAACACCGCTTCCTGAATCCCTGGAACACTACGTGCAATTAACATCAGAGATGCTCACAGATCAGGACTAACCAAAGGAGGTGCAACAAAAGTACTTACAAACTAATAGTGCCTTCATTCACCAGATGCTCTAATGTTAATTGCAAGGATTCTAAACTGTAGTTTCTTAGCCATTCTTCTGCGGTTTGCACCTTTTTAGACAGTATTTTCTTCATTTCTGTTGTCTACAGATTATGAAAAAAATTAAAACAGTACAAAAAATGAAACATGCCATTCAAATGGGGAAAAAATATAAGGAAGGCTGCAGATGGGCTGTATATAGCAAGGAACAAAATATCTTTAGGTACTGCTATACATCGACATCTGATGACCAGTGAGTTTTAAGACAAGGGATAGTAAAAATGCTCTTCAGCTGAAACAGGCTCACTGCTTTACTAATATGAACTGCACCATAAGATAAAAAAAGCTTGGAAATCTCTGTATGACCAGCAAGACTGAGTCAACTTAGACCTGAACCACACAGGTAACATATTTCAGACTGAATTTCAGATACAAAGTTCAGAGGTTTCACAATACTCCCCACTGTGAGCTGAGTGAAGGAAGAGCTCAGTTCGGGGGAGGTAGGTGGGAAGACAAGAAGCAGTTCTGTAAAAGATATAAAGGTATACACTTGTGATTTACAAGAAAAGAAGGAAAATTCATCATCTCCAAAACCTGCCTCGCAGATTTTGAAGGGGTATATAACACCTTCCACTTTTCTAAAGAAAAAACAGTACCAACTTTCAATCTACTTTGTCTGATACATTCACATTAGATTCATTTTTCCAAAGAGACCCTATGTAGCTTCATGACTTCTGTGATTTCATCAACTGCATTATCTCTATGCATTGCAAATATACCTAAGGAAAGAAATCAACTGTTTTTTAGCTTATTTATTCCATGCTGTGTGTGCAGGTATGCACACATAGCAGGTATGTGTTACTTCTCTAATTGTTCCATTTAGCAAGAAAACTCGCCTGCTAGCAGATCCTATGTCTCATTAGCACACATTACCAGCAATCTATTATCTGGTTCTAGACCAGCCATAGTCAAATCCTGCTGTAGTGGGTGGTCACCTCATGCACTGGATCTGGCAGTCACCCTATAAGACACCAAATTTTATGGGATGACTTTAATATCAATACTATTCCTGCGTTGTTGCAAAGCCTTTTTAAAGTTCTTCACGTGGGAAACGTTAGGCCCTGGAACATCTCCAGAGAAAGGCAATGGAACTGCAAAACATTTGGAGCAGAAGTCTCATGGGGAGCAGCTGAGGAAACTGGGACGGTTTACTCTGGAGGAGGCTCAGGGGAGTCCAGCTCTGTCTCTACAGATCCCTGCAAGAAGGTTGTGGTGAGAGAGAGGGGTTTGGCCTCTGCTCCCAAGTGAATGTGACAGGACAAGATTCTGTGATTCTGTGTTTTATATTTTGTCACTTACTTACATGTTTCATTAGATACCTTATAAAAAGTTTTGAAGGGACATACTACACAGTTACACCAGCTACGATTATTGACTCTCTATCCATTCATAAAGTCCCAGCGGGATTTCCTAATGCTGACCTTACCCAGTTTATCCAAGAACTGACCATTGTCCAAGCACTGCGCTATCTTCCTGATGCGTGCATCCATTACATGAATAAACTCAGCCTTAAAATAAATAAATAAATACATAAATAAGAAGAAAGAGAACAAGACACTGTTACAGCAAAACCTCAAGAACATACATTCCAAAAAGCAATAAAATTGTCAGGAACTTACAAACGATGATCAAACTGAATGTAGCACAACAGCAAATCAGAAAGCGGTTTCTCAGAAAGCAGTTTCAACGAAGAGTTACGTATCCACCTACAGAAAGCTTTCTGGAAGCAATTTGCTGTGGGTTTTGAGGCAGTTTATTACTTGTATGTGCGACTGGGAGACCGACGGCGCAGCTCAGACAGACCAAATACCAAACGCAATAACTGGGGCTCAGCAGAGGCCCCCACAGCGCTCCCCACAGCGCTCCGCCCAACCCCTCACCTCACTGAGGAAGAAGCCCCTCCGCGTGCCGCGCAGTCCCGCCCCACACCCACCTCGGCGGGTAACGGCTCTCCAGCTCCTACTCCTCCTCACGTCCCGGCAGCCTGGGGAGCCGCCACGCCGCAGCCAGAACCGCCGGACCTCCACTCAGCACCGCCAGCCCGAGCCGCCTCCGGCCCGCTGTGTTACGGCGTTGCCGATGGAGACGGAGCAGCGCCGCTTCCCGCCGCCAGAGGGCGGTGAGGCCCCCCCCCCCCCCCCCCCCCATCAGTCAGCGCAGGCACGGCCGGGGGTTTTAGTAGACAATTTATTTTGATAAACTTGCTCAATAACAAAAATACAAGTGTGAAGAAAATTATGTTCATTTTTTATACAGTTTGTTATTAACATTTGTTCAGAAATCATCAATTAAAAAAACAAAAACCAAAAACAACAACAAGAACAAAAAAAGAAATAAAAAAAGAAATGTTGTAAGCACTTAGAAAACACTCCTCAGTAAAGGCAGGCAGGCAGATGGATGCAGGCAGCCAGGCCTGGGGCAGGGAGCGACGGGATGCCCGGGCCGCAGAGCCGCTGGTGGACACCATTTCCTTCATTATTTTCATCCTTCACACAGTTTTTAAAGGACAATTTTATTACCTACACGTGTGTTCTGAAGTGGTTAAGTAACAGCTCTGAAACACAGGCATAACGCAGGGCCCAGCTGGCATGGCGGCCAGAGGGTCAGGCTCAGGAGCACAGCCCTGCCCCTGCTCTGCTACGCCGGGTGTCCCTGCCAGCAAAGCACCGTGAGTGCTGAACGAGACGGGCTGTGCACTCAAGGAAGCACATTCTACTCACCCCTGGGACAAATGGCTCTGAGGGGATCGTGTCTCAACCATGAGATTTACATAAACATCTCCAACAGTTCTCATCATTCTGAAGGTATTTCGAGCTTCTGATCTCACGCTTTGTTAGCTGAATAAACAAGGCGCCCATAGCAATAACCCTCCGGAGAATTTGGAAGCAGAAGACTGAAGAATTTCGAGTAATGCACAAAATGTGCTGTCCTTCAAAAAGAACGAATGGCAGAAATAGAAAAGTTTATGTAAACACAACATAAATACGGGATTACCTTTGGAGAAGACTCGTATGGGAACTTTCCTTGAAGTGAAAAAAAAATTCTACAGATGTTTAGGCATGTTCAATACGAACTTTCTGTAGTTTAAGCCTTGTGCAAATAGAACCTATAAATAATATTCAGCAGATTTTACAGTGATGCTCTTAGGTATTGAAGAATAATGTACACATCTTTCAAACAAAAGTAACAGACAAAAGTTTGACAAATGATTGCACCATAAAACAGTGTTTTATATACAGTTTACAAGATATGATTTTCTGCTATAAATTAATACTGTACTATATAGTACTTAGTGACGTTATTAAAAGCAACTGTTGACAGCTGTCTCTTCATTTACTGATGGAGTCACTTGATTTTTAATGCAAATGGCTGTATCTATTTCTGGACTCAAAATGCTCCAATTGTGAATAAAACAGCTGGCTGGTTACATCTGTTATTTAATAATTCATAGCAACAGCATTGGTAGATTGGATCAATTTCCAGCCTGCCACAATCTGGCTGTGCTTCAAGAACAATATTTATATTTTTCAGTTATATGATGATCCATTTAACTGCAACCTAAATCCACCGTATACATGATGTTACTATACCTGAAATAAGTAGGCGAGAGGTGGCATCTTGGTAGCCAAGAAACTCTTCCACCCTCTACATTCCAGTTACAAGAACCTAAAACTATTTACAAAAGTGATATTTCTGAAAACAGAAGAGCTTTTCTTTGTCATAATTTAAGTTCAAGCAAATACTTCAGCTTTGCTAAACCCACAGTAATGCTGAACGTTTAGACGCACCCAGCAGCTGAACCTGACGTTTTATCTTTCATTAATGCATCTTCCCAGCAGCATCACTGGAAGGAATTAGAACATTCATACTGAAAAAGACTTAAGTTTGGAACCAAAACATGTTTCAGCCATCATTTACAAATGGCTGGGGCTTGGCTGTATTTACAGGTTAGAGTACTTGAGAAAAATTTAGTGTTCTATCAACACTTCTACCTGTAAGGGACAAAGAAGTCACTCAGGCTGTTACAATGACAACTTTGTTCCAGCATCAAAATACGAACTGTTTAACTCAGCAGAATCAGGGAGAAGAGCCAGAGCAGGAATCCTGCAGGAACTGACTGGTACACAGTTTAAAAGAACTGAGCAGACTGTCTTATCTTCAAACACTTCAGGTTATCAGATAAGTGATTATACTGATAAACCACGGATTAACTGGAAAACAGATACTGAGAGTGCAGGCAGCCTTCCTGGGACACTAACAAAAATGCTACTGTCTGCTAGGCAGATTGAGTGGTAAATTATGACAACACCTATGGAGCCAAAGATTTATTTCTGTGTTGAAAAGTAAAGCTGCATTTTTGTGAGGAATATTTACTTTAAATGTGGTTGGCCCTTAAATCTGCATTTAGAATCACTTCAGTAAATGAGGCATGTACTGTTTATACAGTGATATTGCTGTTGGGTTTTTTTTGTGAAGGTGAATAAGTCCATCCATCTTTGCAGTGAAACAGTGCTTGCATTACTTTAAATGTTATATCTTACCTGTGCTAGAGAAATGCTCATCTGTGGTAAACAGCCACGTTTGAACATAAATGAGTGAATATAACAACGCAGTAGAAAAAGAGACTTTCTGTACAACAGTTGCTAATAATTTAAATAGTGTCAGTTTCCCAAAATTAGGGTTTTAACTTTAAGGTATGACATGATCTCACCTTCCACCCTCATATACAAATAAATTACCATAAAAAGAATTTCAGCTTAACTTAAAATTGCACCTAAAAAGGCATGGGATCGTTTGTACCTAATACAAAACCTGTTAAAATCAAGGGCTGCTACAAAGAATGAGGTAAACTGAAGACTCTCAGCTATGTGGCCTTCAGAGAAATGGCTTTGTTTTTTTTCTATTGAGTTCTAGTTTTGCACACCACAGTGTTTTGCTAGCAAAGCGTTCTGAGTTCTTTTCCAGGAACCATTTGTGTGTATATACAAATATATACATATGTGTATATACACACGCACACATACACACACACTGTATACTGCATCAGCAAAATATATATATATTTATATATATATATTTATATAAATATAAGGAAGAAATCCCCCTCTAAAATGTTTAGTGTTTTTCTACAGCTTATGGGGGAGGAGGGGATGTATGTCTTCTGGATGGTACACACATTTCAGAGAACGTTTGCTCTATTGGATTCTTGGTGCAGCAACGAAAGACTGATCCATACAGGTGCCAAAGGCTTTGCTCAATGAGACAGAGGATGTAAAATACTAATCTCCTATACAGCGAGGCCAGCCTCGCTTGCATTCCTCTGCAACCATCTGCAACCACAAAGTTCATAAATACTTTGACTTCCAAACCATCAGACATTAAAAACTAGAACAATACAGTAACACAGGGCATTATGCTTCTCAGTGTAAAGCATTCTTCACTAGTTCCTATCACAGTGCAGACCTGACTGCATTAAATATGCTCAGGAGATTAGTCGACGTTGTCTGTATTTGGTTATGGGAAAGGCTCTCCTTTTTTTTTTTAATCCAAAGTGCATAGTGAGAAAAAGTCAAAGCATTCCTCTTTTCAGTAAGTGTTTGATAGTCACATCTAGGCATCCTCCTGAGAATGCAATTCTGATGTCTTGTTCT
This sequence comes from Excalfactoria chinensis, assembly GCF_039878825.1. Lineage (NCBI taxonomy): Eukaryota > Metazoa > Chordata > Aves > Galliformes > Phasianidae > Excalfactoria > Excalfactoria chinensis. The sequence goes on along the minus strand of NC_092838.1, from coordinate 5,720,783 downwards.
TTTCCAAAACAAAGTCCCGCAGTTCAACATTCATCAGCCAGGTAAACAAACTTTGCCAGCAAATAGAAGTCCAACTATTGTAAAGAAAATGGATAAGACAAACAGTACATACGAAGACCCAACCACTGTGTTATTGGGTAATTTATATGGTTGACCTCCGACTTCATTGATGTAAAATCCTATTGGAAATATTAGGGCTGCCATACAGAATAGAATCACTGCAAAGAAAAGAAAAAAAACAGTGTTAGAATCAAAATATTTACCAGTTCATGGAGCAGTACAGGAAAGCAAAGCATTTTGAGCAAACTGAAAAGCTGAGATATCCCCATGTCTAACCGGCTTTAAGTGATTGATAAGGCTCTATCTTTTAGAAGATCTCACAAATACTAAAAGATCACCATTTTGATAGTAATTTCAGCTCTGCTCATCGGATCACAATCTGTTTTTACATAGCAGAAGTTTGCAAGATACACTTCTGTCACTATCCATGAATGTAGTCACTTCTCCAGTTATTTCGGACTGTCATTATTCCCCACGTCAAGCTAAACACTGAGATTTCCCTTCTTATTATCAGGTGTCTTCTACACCCTCTCCCCTTTTTCACAAAAATTCTTATCCTGTGAAAGGTTTGTTAACATTGCAAACAGAGAAGGTTATTATGATTTCTTTCATCAAAATACATCCATTTCCTAAATTCATGTGATTGTTTCTTAAGTAATGAAATCCCCTTAAGACCTTCCACTGCTGTTCAAAGAAGGTTTTCTGATTCAATGTAATCTGAATTTCTTAGTGACAAACATCAAGTTCAAATTCTGTACTGTCTCTAGAAAGGGAATGGCTTCCAAATATATACAGCATCTCTAAGATGCAAGAGATTCCTCACAATAATTAAAGATCTTTTAAGTTGGCTTGAGTGCATATTCAAGACTATAGCATTAGACACTGTCTTTTCCCCACCCATTCCTTTTCTTCAATCAGTATTAGAACAACACAGAATTTTGTTCCTACTAGCTAAGTCTACAATTAGTGCCTTACTCTTATTTCACTTCTATTGTATTTCAACTTCCTCTCAAATACTATTTACTGAGAGTGGGACATCTTATTTTATATTGGAGGGAGACAGACACTGAACTTGTTCTGTTCTTCTATCAACTCTATAGATATTCATAGAACCATCTCCTAGTATGAAGCACAGCTGACATAACCACCTCCCAGTCCCCAAAGTGTATATGTATAAAATGAGAAAACAAAATTCACAAAGTTCAAGCCAAACTGCAACGCCTCTGCCTGAATAAAGCACACTGCATACCCATTCATTCAGCTTTCTGTCACTTAACAGATTCCTGCTTTGTCTTAGTAAGAAATATAGGTACTGTACTTAAGCAACAGCAAAAAAACAACACAAAACCAACCCAACCAATTCCTAACACTGGCAATAGTAACAGCTAGCACCTTAACTGCTGGCTCCTGTGCAAGACAGAAATGCTCCAGATGCTTTTATCTCCAAAGGCACCTTAAACAAATTCAGCAGCTTGCCTGTTCTTATCAGGACATCAAGACAGTCTCTACTCTTTCCAGGTGAGGATATGATGGGGTAGAGAGGCTTCAATTTTGGAATGCCATTTTACTACTCTTCTACTGGCTAATGCTCTGGTTTTTCCAGCCACAGCATTACATGGCAATACTAACAGCTGTTTTTTGTTGTTAAATGAACTCCATGTTTATACAAGATGAAATGCTTATCACATATTTTATACCTTAGTGCTCAAAACATTGCGGTTCATGTAGTACAGGTCTCAGCTTCATGGAAAAGCAATCACGTTCTGTGGCAGAGACCAGTTGTGAACATGAAGAAGCTGAATTCAAGAAATGTCTATGCAGGGTTTGCACAAACAAAACAGGATGGTTTAATCACATGATGCATGTCCAACCATCAGCTGTTTTTTGCATTCCTAAATGCATGGAACAGCTTACACACAATTTGAGTCAAATGCTGCTAACAAGAGAATCAACCTCTCTGCTAATGCTAAAATACTCAGTTGGGAATAAATAAATAAATATCAAAATAACTACATACAACAACCGTTCCACTAGAGGGAGCTTGTGTCTTGCTTTTAATTAAACTTCATCAGCAGATGAAGGATAAAGAAGCACACAAATGAATCTAGCTGCTGCAGTTACTGAATTCTTGCTCAGTGCTACCACATTAGGCTATAAAACAACACCAAAGAACCAGAAACCACGTATTAAACGTTATTTTATCTTAAAACTTTTAAATATGTGGTTATGGATCCACACGATCCCATACTGCACAACCAAATCCTTACAGAATATTTCCCCTTTTTAAATAGTATCTTAACCAGCAAGCAGCCCAGCTGAGCAGAGAAAGCTGTATGAGTTTCTTGAGCAGATCAGTTTAAGTGCAGAAGAGCTCTCTGTTGGAGTGGTCCAGGAAGCAGTGGTTGACAATGAATACTTAGAAACGCAACACATAATCAGTAAAAGTTTAAACAGTGCCCTGAGGATGGTTGACATTATCATAACTCAACATTTTTTGCTACATCCAGCCTGACCCTGAAGAACATTCCAGTAACTTACAGAATTGCTGTTACATTTTAACAGCAGTAAGCATGTTGGAAATAGCTTGTGGATGCCGAAACCACTTTAAGTCTCCCTTATCACATTGAAGAACTACACGACTGGAAAAGAATAGATCTTTATCTCTCTTTACTAAGCAATTGCTCCTTGAGGCACGTTGTTCATACACAAACCCAGCAGTACATTGCCATGGGGAGTGCGTGGCTCCTTGCACATCTGCCCAAGGACAGAAGCATGCAGATACCTCAACTCTCCCCCAGCACACAAGAGGAAAAAGAAATTCTCAATAGCAATAGTACTATGAAGGCTCCCGAGCAATTCTACTCAGTGTGGTCTGAATCTTTAACCTACTGAAATAGCAAATGGAAAACGGTTTCCATCAAGTTCTTTGTCAGACTAGGAAGTCAAATCATGGTAAATTTTTGAGATGATAGTAAGAAATGACCACATGATAAGTGTGATAAAAAAAACAACACCAAAACTAAAGAGAAATTCTAAGAGAGGAAGCACTCAGTTAACTCGGTGTGTATTCTTTAGGAACTGTTAGCTAGAGGGGAGGAATTTCTCACACAGGGTGTAAAACAAACGTATCTGTTCAAATCTGGCTGCATAAACTGAGTGGATTTCCAGCAACACCTCCAGCAATCGATAAAGAACTTCTCCCTTAAAAGTCTGTTCTTACAATTTCAGGGAAAAACCGCAAAAAAAAGACAACCATTACAATTTCTATTAACAAAAGTATTCAATAGTGGAATACAATCAGGCTACTTGCAGTGGTCAAAAGAGGTCTAGTTCCTTTAATTCTTAAGCTCAAAACTGATTTGAGCATTCAGTGGCAATAACTTGTATGAATCCAGGATAAAGCATATTGAATATGAAAAATGAAGTACGGTTCAGAGATGTATAGAACAGTACCAAAACAGGTTACTTGCTTGCTACCAATCTACACCACCATATCATGGGGCATAATCAATGACAAAGCAGTACAGAGTTGGGATGGCAACACACAATTAGCTCGAGCAACAGGTAAACAATACCATGCAACGAAGAGCTGATAGATTTTTGGCTGCCATCTACAGGTGGGGCACAGCTACAAGTTTACAATGCCTCTTTCACTGAAGATGCACACAAAGACCTGGACAGCATGGAAATGAATGCCAAGATGGAACCCATACTTCATTACAGTGTGTGAATTTGACACTACAGTTAATGGGGCTCAAAGAGCAAGGATAGTTTTGACAGCATCTATGCCCAGCATCACAATACCTATCACATCAGTTCGGAATACCGCAAGTCTTGAATAGCCCTACAAGAAGAATATGAAACCTCCCGCATTTACCGTTAGAAAAACTTTCGCCATTCATGCAGCATGGCCTGAAAGACTGAAATCTCCCTCCTACCTTCAAAGCTAGTTTGCAGGGGAGCCAAAAAGACAAGTTTCTTTGTAGTAAAACAATCAATGGCTGAGGAAAGATGCAAATACAATGCTAGTAAATACACGCAAGTGCGTCCCTTCAGAAGTGCAAACTGAAAAGAGCATAAATGACAGTAAAGTTGTCCTTTGTGTGCCCGTTAGCTAACAAGACAGAGAAGACCACTCAGCAGTAACTCGTATTTAGAAAGTGCTCTGTTGAAAAGCATCATTCAAGATGGCATTATTACAAGCACCAGCACTTACCACTAACAAAAAAGTACATAATGCAGTTAGCTTAAATCTCAATATAATTAAGAAATCGAGGGGAATGGTTTCACTGCTGAGAGAAAAAGTTCTGATTTGTGCTTTAGGAGAGCTATTCCTTTGGGACCTTTGCTAGAAATAAAATGAAAAGCAAGCAGCTTTCTCTGCTGTCATCAGTAGTGCCAACAAAACCTGCTGAGGACGGGGATGTGTGCAAAGACTCATTCAGGGACGTATAGATCCCATCTACAAACATAACCTGAGTAAAATGTTTAAGTGAAAATGAGACTGCAACAGAAGCTGAAACCAACAGCCTGAATATTAAGTCATCACAATTCAAAACAATATCTAAATTCAATCTAATACTATCTTAATCTTTTAGTTGTAGCAGAAAAACTCTATCCTACCTTTGCTTCTCTTTGAAGGTGTTGATATAGGCATGCCAAGCAATCAGCACTAGTTTATGACCTGGACTCTTCTTCCCTGAATTACCATACTGTGCTCTGCAAAGTGAGCAAAGGAATGAAGTGCTGAAGATGTTTGCACCAATTTACTCTACAGAATTCTATCAATTGAGGAAAACATCAAATAGTTCCTGAAGAGTCTGCCACATGATTATCATAAAAATCAAGACAAAAGAATCAGAAGTTCTTTTTCCCTAGATAATATTGTTAAACCAGCTACATGGAGCTGCTCTTCCAAGACCTTTCTCTTCTGCAAGGGAGGTCTTCTTCCTCAAAAACAGGTATTTCAGATAGTCACCTATGGATAAGAATGAGACTTTCTCATAACTTCTCTGGACTGCATTTCACCACCTCGGACAGAAGGGTAGCTAGAGGGGATCTGCAACAAACTGACTTAACCCAATGGGGTCAAATTCCAGCACAAATGGGGCAAGAGCGACCTCTTGCCTGGCTCTCCTTGCTGCTGGCAGAGTTGCAAGGAAAGGGCTGAGCAAGAGCATTCTTTTGCTGTTAGATGATTTCATCTAGACCCCCCTTGCATTTGAAGAGAACAGAGCTGCCAGTCCCAGAGATGCCTTTAGCAATCCCAGCAGACTTCACTGCCACTTAGGACAGCACATCCTATGTCATGTTCTGAAAGTTCCGCAAGGAGAGTGTCTGCTAGTCGCCTGTACTGGGCAGTTCAGTCTTGAAATCACCTGCAGAAGAAATGTAATACAATTATGAGGTTTTCCCTACTCTGCTCTAATGAGTTACCCATGTTTTCATAATACAGCATTCTGCCACTTCACAGGAAGGTTTGTGGTAGTCGTGGTAGTTGATGCCACACGCTTACATGCATCCTCATACCAGTCTACAGATAGAATACTCATTTGTGTTGCCATACAATGAACCACAGAATTTGCTTATATTGACATCTCGAAAAATAAAGAACTCTGCCTTCCATTCAATTCTTTTCCCAAAATGACTTTTCTTATAAGTGAGTTAAGAAATAAAATTCCCTATCGTCACTGTTAATACAAAGTTCACAGAGTCACACGTATTGGAGGTAAATATAAAAGCTGGTAACTTTCAGCAACACAGCAAATGTGTCTTAATAGTACTATGAATAATTCTGAGTTGCAAGAGAACAAATTAATGTGCTTCATTATTAAACATCCCATAATAAAGGTAAGTGCTGAAACAAAGCAGCATCCTTCTCAAGTTAAGGCTTCCTTCAAGTACCATCAAGCCCAAAGGAATCCACAGGGGAAAACAAACAAATCAGCTTTAGGGTATCAGAATTTTTAGCTGAAATATCAAAGTTGTAGAAAATTAAAGATGCAAGGATTTGATCATTGGAAATATTTTAAGGAATTAAAACATGTAATAATCAAAATGCAAGCTGTGAATTGGGGGGGAAAAAGAAACCTCAAAAAATAAATATTATATAGTACTCAAAAAAACCCCAGCAACCCACAACCAACCACTTGGTCGAGAACTAAACAGCTTTGAGATCTGCTCACTGCAAGCATCTTAATCGTATATAGCATTTTGAATTTAACCTGTCCTGGCATATATTGGATATACACGAAATACGTAATAGACAACAGCAACTAGAAAAGCTGGCATGGGACACCCAACAAAATGTATGTCTATTCTAGCCATTAGTTGGAAAATGAATAAAAGCCAACCACGATGGACACAGTACTTCAATAGCTCCTTGGTCTGCTGTACCGACAGTTTAATATGCTACACAGAAAAGCTGACAGACAGTTTTGATTGTACAAGTGCCTCAGCAAAGTGCATCTGTTGAAGCTCAGGGTTTTTTTTTGTTTGCTGGGTTGTTGTATTTTTTTCTTGGGTTAACACATTATTCCCCTCCCCAAACAACCTTAAATTCATTTATATTAGATGTCACTAACTTCCATTAAGCCTTACTTATGTTTGTATAAACCATGAACTTGTACACTCTGACTAGAAAATGCACTGTTATCATATGTAAACTTAGAAGGAGTCAGCTTTCGAATTTTTTCATGCTGTCATCACCACTAAAGCACCATTTTACAGCTGCCATTAGCCTGGAACACACATCAAGGAAAAGGAAGTTGGAGAGTTATTCCTTTACTTGTGGGTCAACTGTTTTTCTTTTGCACTGAAGTAGCCACAGCATACATTCCTCTGTATAAAACACAGGGCTGCTGGAGAAGGCTCAATCTTTGCTGTGAGGAATTATGCTGGTGTTCACGCAGCACAAAATGAAGGGAGGCAGAAAAACATTAGTGCTATTCCCTCTGCTAAAGAACTGCCACAGGACACGTATGGGAAGCAAATCTCAGTGCTGTGAAGCACAGCAGGTGCTCTGCAGTGGGCAGTCCCCCCCATAGCCAATTAGGATGCAGACACTGTGAATAAAACATCCGTTGTGAGCAGCAAGCAGGACTGAACCAGCATCAGCACTGAATGAGGTATTCAACAGCGACACCTGAAGTAGGGATGGACTTCAGACTGCAGTAAGTCTCAGATGCATCAACTGCTTCCCCGGCACGGGGGAATTCCCAGTCAGCCCATCTGGCTAGAAGTACTGGATACCGGCGTGTGGGGAAGGAAGAACGAGCCAGCAAATGGCACTCCTCAAGGAAGGCAAAGGGGGCAGGGCACACATGTCCTCCTTTCTCTCACCTTGGGCTCACAGGCTATCAATCCCTCTCAGTTACCAGCTACTTAAGGTATCAATTCCTCAGTTTTTGAACAACTTCCTTCCTCTCTCAGATGCAGTATTTCAAGAGAAAGAATATTTTGTAAAGAAGGAGCCCTAAGAACTGTTCCCTGACAACACTATGTGTTATTTCAAACTCCACCAGTTTATCCTGTGTACAGGTCAACTGTGCAGTTGAGGTCACTTACTTCCAGTGAAAGCTATCCAGCGGGCATATTTAGTAGCTTCTCTTCGCCAGTGGGAAGCCACCAGCAAACCACATGTGACAGTTAGTGAAATGATTCCCATTATGATGAAAAATAACGTAGTGACCCACTCGGGAGGCAGCCGTGGAGGAATACAGGTCCTGTCACGTCCATGGATGGTTTGACACTGTCGCACAAGGCCAACTGTGAGAGCACCTGAAAATACACAGCAGAGAGGCATGTAAACTTTCAGAATCCTCTCTGAGGGGCGCTCAATTGCAAACTGCATCTCAGGTTTGTTCCAAAATAAGGAATTCTTTCTTTGATGAGCCTTAGTAAGCCTGTCAGAGACAGAGGATAGAAGGGACATGTTTAAAACATCTATCTTCATGTTCTTTCATCAAACACTGGCATGAATTGCAGTGAGATATCTACGGCTGTATCCGGTTCTTGAGTGGCAGTCGAGCTCTACTGAAAGCAATAAAGCACTCCTGTGAATCCTGCCACTGCCAGCTGAGGTGGTGGTGGGGCTGTAGAGAGCACCACTGCCTCATTTTGCCAGGTAAAATACTTTCATAATGTAACCAAACAGGATGCAGCCCCCTAAAGTGTCCTTAGTTGTCTAATGCCTTTTCCCCTTATCTATAAAGACAGCTTTGAACCTGCAGGTCTCACAGGGGGAATCTGCGTTTAGTTCGTACTAAGATTTTAAGAATACTTTTCAAAGGAAAAAAAAAAAGCAACAGCCATCCTTCTTGACAGTAACTGTTTAAGAGTCCCTCTACCCAAGACATGTAGGACAATTATTGTGATGACTAACATGGGTTACTACACTCAACAACTGGGATATCTATGCTACTGGTTGAAAAGATCCTAAGGATAGACCAAGACTGGTAAAGGAACCATACTGTACTGACAGATTCTACCCAGAGAGAAACAATAACATGAGATGTAGTTGACTCTTGAAGTTGCAAAATGGAACACAACTAGAGGGTTAGGATATATCCCAACATACAGATTCCTGTGACACAAAACGAGGTATTTTCAAACAGATCCTAATCGTTCTGATTTAAAATCTATTTCAGCACTTTTGAGACTCATGCATAAAGCAGCTTTTAGGGGACTTTAATAGCAAAATTCTCTTTATCTTGAAAATTTTACCTCAATATTAATATTTAAGGTCAAAATCCATTTCTTCCAGTGTCTCTTCTTAAGTCCTATATTTCTCAAATGCGTCTCTTCTTCTGAGCTCTGTCCTTAAATAATCACAATTGTCCTTTATCTAAATTAGAAGTCAGAGTCAACAGTGGAAAGTGTTAGAGCCCACAAATTTTGGTAAGCAAAAACTGTCTGTAGTTGATCTGTTTAAAACGAAGAGGCAACTCTTCCAGAATGAAGCAAGCTAACAGTCAAAAAAGCGAGCAGGGCTACCAAGAGAATACCATGTTACATCAGTTAGTGCTTGTGGTGCGCACCCAGAGGACGAGAAGGACAAAAACATTACTGATTCAATTCTTTTGAAGCAATCCTGAAACCTCTGACTACAAACTTTCAGCCCTATTCAAATGTATCATTTTAATTACGCATTCATCAGCTGACAGATTTGGAGATTAATTTTTACTTTGAAGCTGAAGTCCTTAAAAATGAGTCAGTTACCAAACACACAATTATTAAACTACAAAATTGGCATTTCCTACCCTGCGTACAAAGCAGCTGAACCATGGCTGTGCACCAGGATTACACGGAGCTCAGCCAGAGTTCCACAGCACTCTCACCCAGCTCACACACCCGCACAGTACAGTTCTACATGAACCGCTGCTCAGTTGCTTTCTCATAGTCTGCTACGTTTTCGTTTTAAACAAGCTGCCAGGCCAGAAGGGAGATGTGCACCCAAACTTAGAAGTCAACGTCTGCAAATCACACACCTGGCAGAACCTCACACGAAGCACTAAGTAGCTTGGGGAAAAAAGAGGCTATTCATTGCAACGTTAACAGAACAGGAAATTAACTGCAATCACTCTGCAAGAGTGAGATTTAACAGCTATTTGAACAGCAGTTCTGTCTCAGCTGAGCTCTAAAAGAATAACTTCTGAAAATGTAAAAACTACGTAACTCTACCAATAGATGTGTCTTGGATTCCAAGACCCCTCCTGAACACAATGGCAGTAACTGAATGCATCTCAACTTTGACAAAAGCAACACTGTAAAGAACCGCTGTGCTGGCCTCCGTTCCATTTTGTGTATTTCCTTCAACTACTAAATAGTTGCTGCATTATTGGAAAGAGACTTTGGGCATTACTGCATAGAGACAACGGACTCACCTTTCAGACTCACTCTGCAGTTGGTACTGAAGATATTCTTCAATTAAAAAGAGCACATATAAGATGCCAGTTTCAGAAGGGATCAATGCTAAGCCCAGTAGTGCCTGAGCTGGAGAAAACAGAAAATAACTCTACTTGGAACTAAGGTCTTTAAGAATAAATCTTTTTGCTGTCCACACTTACTCTTCCAAGGGCTGATACCCAGGGCTGATAGTCCCCTCAAGAACAAACCGGACAGGCTAAATCTCCAGCCTATCAGTATCAGAGCAGCACCCCTTCCAAAGACACAAGGATAGTTGCAAGAAACTCTCTAGATAATGGTTTCCTGAATATCACACCCACTGCCCAAATGCATTGTTTTACTCTTGGTTTTTAATTGGATTTTTTAAGCATCAGCAAATGAATAGCGGCATAAGTTACTTTGGAGGACCAACACTTTATTCATTAAGCTTTTGCTAACACATACTCAGTATTTACTCTTAAGTGTGCTTCACAGATTGCAGATTTGAAGTAGATACATTCCACACATTCAAAGTGTTGAACCTGGAGACTGGAGACTCCTGGGAGGAAAGAGGGCAAAAGAAGATGTCTGAAGCACTCCCATAGGCTCCATAAAGGCAGCTAGGAGAAATAACCGCATTATATGCTCCTGAATTTCAAGGTACTGTTCACAATACAGGATAGCACACCTGTGCACTAAAACTGAGACAGAAGCAAGTTACCTCACAGCTTGCTCCCATAGTAACATCTGTTGAAGGCAGACTCGAAAAGAAGAACAGGTATAAAATGAATCAATGTTTCACAAAACTATTCAGAGAAAGAGGGGAAAAGGCCCCAGACAGAAGGAAGATGAGCCTCAGTGTTTCACACTGGGATAGATTTGCTGTTGCCCCCAGCAGCCCCATGCCAGCATGCTGCCGTGCCATCCCACTCCCATTTCCATGGCAACAGCACAGCCACCCAGGGGGCTGCGAATATTGCGCCCAGAAACAAAGAGTGCCACAGCCCTTACACTCCATCACTTCTGAATTATTAACAGCAGCACAGGGATGCCATGGTTGGAAAGCAGCAGCTCGACAACAGCTATGCAGATGTTCACCCCTCATCTATTTGATGGTGGGGACATGCAGGACCAGGTGGGCACAGGAGGGGTGCCGGTGCACTGTGGTACATGAAGCAATTAGTGTGGTAAAAGCACAATGCACTGCCAGCGCGGCAAGGACACTGGTAAGCTTTATGATTTAGTAATGAGCACAGTACATCAAGCCATGTTGTATGAGCACACTAAAACATTCATAGCTGCTGGTTAGGTAAGAGTCACATGCCAGAGAATTACATGTAAAATAAGGGCAGCTCAGTTGAGCCATTCCCTGCAACTCACTGGGCCACAGAGATAAGGACAGGAGGAAATGAAGCTATTTTTGGAAAGTTTCTAAGTTCTGTACACTTAATAAACTTGAATGGAAATAGGTCCAGATCCATCGAAGAGCAGGAATGGACTGCAGCTGTCTATGCAGAGCTGCAGCATGCTCCAGGATCCAGGTGGGAGCTTCGTAATCTAAAGTGAATGCAGTGATTTGAATATACGCCACTTTGCAGTTGCACAGCTAAAATATCTTTGAGGTTACCATGCAAGTACAGCACTTGGGATGTGCCATGACAGATCGATTCCTCTACTGCAGATGTTCCAGTATGTCGCTCAGTTAGTAGACTGAGGTAACCAGGCTCTGACTCACTAAGATAAGACTTACAAATGTTAGAGGATGATTTAAAGAAAGGCTTAAAAGAGTAAAGAAGGATTAACTGCAAAGGCACAGAATACAGAGGAGTCCAAAACAGAGGGATTATGAATTATTATTCCCATCCTTCATATGCCAGATCTTACATTTTGACACACGTTGTCTCTTGCATCACCCAACAGCTGTGGTAATCCTGGAAAAGCTCTGAAGCAGAGCAGTACTGTTTGATCAAGTGACCAGAAGCACCATCAGTTCTTATGCTCAGTAGATATTTACTGGTTCAAAACACACATCTAAAAAGTATTTTTACAGTGCTTAGAGATCACTTATAATGAAGAACTAGATTTACTTGCAAAGTCCTTGCTATATCCAGAGTGCAATTTTTAAGAGCAGTTCTGCAAGATACGTTACACAAACTGCTATTTCTCTTCTACTCCATTTATTCCCTCAGACTATTCTCCCCTCACACCAACTCTGAAACGCACCATTCTTCTTGCACTAGAAATGTAAATGATGTTCCTTTGTTTCAAAAACTAAGTGACTTTCTTATAGAAAAACACTAATACTGGCATTAATATGTAGCTTTGCTAGCTTCAAACAGCTGTGATGAACGCACTAATTGAATTCTGTTTAACAAACTAATGTCCAGACAATTTATTAGGTACCATTTTTGACACTGTTTAGAAATCCAAAGCTTATTTCTGGCTTTTCAACAGAAGAATTCTCATTTCAATTTTTTTAAAGGGTCAAGACATATTAGCAGAAAAGCCTGCCTTGTTTCTGAACGGCCTGCAGAGCCTGAATTGCCTCAGAAGCTTTCAATTCAGTACTGGAACCATACATAATTCAATCTCCCTCCACAAAGCAGAGTTCTCCCTTCCTCCCTCCTTCTACCACCAGAGAGAAAAAGCAAATAAATCAGGGGCAGCATTCTGGGAAAGATCCTTATGACTGACACGTCCTAGAAAAGCATATTACTGCAGATGACAATCTTTAGGATTTAGGAGCTATGATGTTTAAATTGCAGATATTTGGACCAACAAGTAGCAAGTTCACCTCCGAGCTTCAGCATATGAGACTTCAGTGCTTGGTCTTTATATTGTCTGTTTTAAAGAGATGAACCACCACACATTGAGTTATCCTCAGGCCAAAACACAGGAACAGCTCTCCCAAGGACATAACAAAGGCTCTGTGTGTCCTCATGTATCACTGTCAAGAGATCAGCCCACACTGAAGGTGTTCTTTCCAACTTTACAAGACAGCATTTAATTAAATGTTGGTAAGCAGGATCTATAGTAAGCAGCAGCTTTCTGGTTGTTGCTTTTCTTACACTGTAAGCATCTGCATGACAGGATAGTACCATCAGTGAACACTACAAGCTTTAGTTGTAGCGGCAGGAGCCCGGCAGAGAGAAGTTGCTCTGCTTTAAAACAGATAAGCAAGAGGCATAAGACTTTAATTTTAAAAAATAAACAAAAATAAATCTGTAGCTATTTCCATTTCCCTCCCAGCCAAAATAAGGCTACTGAACAATGACCAAATTCAGTGCCTACAAAAAATAAAGATCAAAGGCAGTGTCAACATTTAAATGTTTTTTTCTAGTCAGTTTCACCACTTTTATGCCATGCACTCAGTAGAAAGCCAGAAGCTATGACACACCTCCTGCTGTTCACTGCTCAGCATCCAACAGGCTTGTGTTGCTGTTGTTGCTTTTAATGAAGTTACACTTGGCTTCAGACAGAGCCATGAAGAGCCAGCCCTCCACCCAGCAGCCTGCAGTGCTGCCCAGCCCCTTCAGGAGCATCCAGCTCCCCACAACACAACCAGACATGGCCGGCAGATCCAGCCATATAGATCTGTGTCACCCTTTTATTCCACATTCTTCACGCAATAAGCTTCAGGTGCTTTCTGCAACCAAACAATCCAGTAATATTCCACTGAAAGAAATGGCTCCTGCACAATCTTGTTATATGAAGTTGAACCACACACGAGTGTAAGCAACAAACTGAAACATGTTTCTTCTCATACAAGTTTCTACAGTGAAAAATTACATCATTAACACGTTAATTCATGATTCTGAAACTCATGATTAGTTTCAGAACAGAATTCAACTCAATAAGTCCCTTCTTCACCCTTGAGACACCTCTCCCTGCACAGCATTCCTTGTACCGCCAAGCACAGCAGCATTTCCCCCTGCACTATACAGGTAAACTCCTTGACTTCTGTGCCCACAAGCAAAGCCGCCTGATTATCAAATCATTGGGAATAACAAGCTCAGCCCTACTTGCTAGTGTCCAATATCTATGCAAAGAATTGCTCCTGGGGAAGTTCAAGGTGTAATGTAAATTCTATTCAGCTGAAAACATTTAAATCACAGTGGATTATTAATCATTACACCCCGGAATACCGTCATCCTTAATGATCCCAAAGTGCCTTGTAAATTATGGCCCAGAACTGCACCTACTGTGAGGTTTCTGGGTAGCAGCCAGCTGTTCTGACTGCTCTGCACAGAGCGCTGCCTCTGTTCTTGCAGCAGCTCCCTAGAAGGCTGCTGCAGTCTCCAGCAGGGAGCACATCAGTTCACCTCAAGGACACAGACATAATGCACTATGCATGTCTTGCTTAAAGAGATGCACTGGACATTACATGCTCTATGGACCTTTGGAACCCGAACTGGTGTTTCAGTGCAGTGTCTTCTATGTGGTCAGCCCACCCTGCAGACAAACCAGCACAACCACACTGTGTGTCCTATGGCACCCAAGAGAGCCCAAACTTTTGCAATCAATTCTATTGATAAATTAAAAAAAACAAAACAACAACAACAACAAAAACATACAAACAAGATAATGCTTAAGGAAGAAATCAAATGCAATAAAATAGGAAGAAACCAAAAGCTGCTCTCAGAGGATCTAATCTACAGCTGTTAATTCCGTACTAATTCCCATGGGATTTGGCAAATGTCATTTGCCACTCAAACGCTCCAGCATGTTTTCCCCTCTGCTTAAAGCAGGCACATACCCTGCTCAGATCCTCCTCTTGGCCACATCTCCAGCTTTTCAGACCTGTGAGTACCTCCAGCAGTCAGAGCTTAGGGAAGAAAAGTGAGGCTGAGAAGGGCAGCTGAAGAGCACAAAAGGGGACTGCAGCAAAGTTACCACAGAAATTGGTTCCTGCATATTGTCCCCAGTAGAACTCTGTCCATTAGGAAAAATGTCATCGCTGTAACAACTTACAATAAAGCAATTATCCACTCACTTCAAAATGTGAAGATTTATAAATGGTGCGTTCATAATAATTTATCATTCTCCCGTAATACTCTGTACACGAATACTGCACTTGTTTCACCACGTTACAAACCATTCTGCATTTGATTTAAAAGCAGTACATAACCTCTCCACAGGTTACTGCTCCTCCTCAGCCACAAGTTACTCCCCTTACCTGTTTCTGAAATACACAAGTGTGGACAACATCTGGAAAAGGACACTGCAACGAGCTGAAGGGCTCCCACACACAATGTAAATGCTAATCACTATATTGCAGCAGGCAAGGAACGTTAGTTCTCTTTACATTGCTTCAAGACTGACAAAAACGCATGTAGGAAGCAGCTGAGTTTGTGAAAGAGCTATGAAAAAAAGTAGGTCAGGCTTAAAAGTTTGACCTACTGATCTTTGCTTTGGCAAAAGTACAAACTGAGTTCACATAATGCTGCTTGCATCTAATGCTGGCTGGAAACTAAGCAGAACAACTGTTTTTAATAAGCCTCAGTCATTAACACTACCCCATTTGTCAGGTTTCTGAGTGTTAAGTCCCTGATTTGCAGTACGTTCTATTGCAGCCTTACTTCTAAGATCCATATTTTAAGTGACACTTCCATTAATCCCGCTGTCCTATCACATCAATGAACATAATAAGCATGTCTGAAAGCAGCTCTAAGTTGATTTAAACAGACCATTACTATTATTAGCAAAACACAGACAGTTCCCAGAGCCTCAACAATGCATCTTTATGACAATTAGTACCGTTTGTAAGGCAGATTTACAACGATGTGCTCCTTGAGGAAAGCACAGGGCAGACCAAGGCCTGCACCCGCACACACTGAATGTGATCCAGCACTGCAGCACCCATACGTGTGGCTGTGAGATGAACACTGAAGAAAAAGTTATTCTCAATACCTGAAACTTGAGTGTCCTACCAAAAACAGCTACTAGCAGAGAAGGACAAATGCAGCACCAGTTACTCTTAAATTTATCCTATGCTTAACAATGTAAACTATGATATGTAAACAAGAGAAAACAAGACATTTGCCTAACAGAAGCAGTATGCAGTCGTATGGTAAAAGCAAATGCAAAACTCAGTTCCTCTCTGGACAAAACCAGGCGGCTCTCCACTCCCTGCTCTGGCAGGCTCAAGTAACCAGGCTGACACAGCACTCTTTTATGAGATTCTTCCTACACATAAAATAGTTCCATATGTTTAAAAGTTGAGCAAGCACAAAGTTAATTCACTACAACAATGCCTTACTGCCAGCTTTTCTTGTGCCTTAAGGGCCTGGTCAGTGACAGAACCCCAACACAGCACACATCCCCTGCTTTGTCATCGCCTGGAAGACATCCAGCAGTCAAAGGGAATGGATGGAGATCCTAAGGATGTTGGGGTGACTCCCAGCAGGGGCACACCGCTTATAGGCAGCTCTTGTTACAGTATTCAGGACTTGGATTCCTGCATTCTTTGCCAGTCCTTACGCCCTTTGCGTGGCTCTTCTGTTGGTGTTCTTAGTGGCACCAAAATCTTGGGACTCGTTGCCCTGCTCAGCAACGTGCCGGAGCACTGCCTCTGCCCACCGCCTCTGCCCACCCACCCATTTGGGGCAGCCAAAGGAAAGCATGTTCTGAGGCACACTAACTAAATACCTGATTCTAAACACACGTCTGATGCTCACAACGGCTTTGCAGATCACCTTTCAGCAAGCACTCACATCACCCAAGCTTGCACTGCGGTGTGTACACAAAGCAGCCATAAGATCTAACCCTACATCTTACTGTGATATATGTATCAACATAAGAGGGTGCAATAAATACTTGCTTTCATGTAATCCACCAAGCTTAAATTCTGACATTCAGTTTTACTTAATCACTGTTTTGTATTTTAAGTTGGAATCATTAGTGCTCCACAGGAAGGAATAACTAAAGGCACACAAAACAAGTTGATAGCATAGATTGCTGAAGGGATGGATTATTTGCTTTCATCTCCTGCTGAATTATTCGACCCATCCCCAAAGCATTCCAAGTCACCAACCTCCCCAACACGTCCCACATCTCATCTCAGCTGTATGTGCTAGTTGTGTCTTTCATCCACAAAAGGGCTGAGTGCTGCCGATGGAATAACCTGCAGCCCCCTTCCTCCCATACAAAACATCAGAACCATGAAAGACCATCCCACACAGAAAGACACCGTCAGCTTTTAAAGTTCATCACAGAAGTGTACAGATACGGGAACAAAATTCATTACTACTGAGATGAGTGGGAGTGTAGGCACCGGCTCATGTTAAAGCCAGCTCTGCCTTTATTTCTCACACAGTTTACCAGTTTAAGAATAAAAGGATGTCAGTACAGGAACACTGATGTTCCCAGATGGGCGTTTACCACTGTTAAACAGGAGGTACAACTAAACCTCACTGAGAGCTCCAGGAGAGAAAGTTCTATTCAATTTTCAACTTCCCTTTATAAGCTCAAAGATGTATGAAATACCTGAGACCAAAATAAGGAATAGATTCTTGCAAAACTATGCAGAGGAAAAGCACCAAGGACTTGGATCCGCTTCCATGGAGGTGTATCTCCCCCCTGGTCTGATAAACATCAGAAACCTTCAGTGCTCTCCGTGGCACTCACTTCCTCATCATTACAGTGCTAGAGAGGATCTTACAGCCAACAGTTTTCAACTGACTATGAAGCTGTCTGTAAGAGAAAGACTTGAGAGACGTGTCAGCCCTTCCCCCACACTGCTCTCCTGAGAACATAAGCTCCTTTAAATAAAACATTTAAAGCCATCTACATTTTTCAGGAAAAAAAAAAGAAATACCAAAACCCAAGAAAAACATTAAAGCAGCTTATTTGCTTTGATATCCTATTTAGCAGAAAATCACCGGCACCGCTGCAGTATGATGTACGTATTGCTTCACGTTTACCCCAGAACAGATTCTCCTCCTGGAACCCAAGCCCAAGTTTCCAGTCTCAATGGCTGCAGAGGGCTGTGATGGAGCTGCTGTGATGGAGCTGCTGTGATGGAGCTGCTGTGATGGAGCTGCTGTGATGGAGCTGCTGTGATGGAGCGGCTGTGATGGAGCGGCTGTGATGGAGCGGCTGTGATGGAGCGGCTGCAGTGCTGTGTCCCCACATCTCCTGAGAGCTCTGCTCTACACGGTGCCCAAGCAGCTGAGGGCCGGGCTGTTCCATGCCACCTTCTGGACTGAGGGCAGCAGCCAAGCAGGGAAACACTACCCCTCCCCTTCCTTCTTGATACCAGGCTGAGTTGTAAAGCAGCACCTGGAATTATTCCCACGGCAGATGAACCAGAGGACAAAGAGGTTACACAAAGAAACAGTTCCTTTCACCAGCTGAGATCAGGACACTTTAGAAGACCTACTGTGTAGCTGTGAGCACCCAAGCTGGGAGGGCTCGAGTCCATGTGCTGAGTGGTTCCTGCACCTGGCTAGCAGCTGGGGCTGGGATGCAGTCAGGACAGCATCCTCACAGCAGCGTCCTCCTATGCTGTACTCCAACACAGCAGCTCTGGCTACTGAACGGCACTCAGAAGCAGCCATCCCATCATTCAGTACCACAGTGCTTACTACGGGCAGTCCTTGAGAGAATGAATGGGCATCCTTGCACTTCCTTTGAGTTTGGGCAGAAGGTTCCTTTCAGCAGCTCTAGGCACTGAAATGCATATTTACATTGCTTCTAGCCACACATCTAAGGATAAAGTAATTCAAATCCCACATTGATAAAGATCTACCAAACAGCCATTAAGGAAGCCATGGAACGACAGCCACCTCTCCTTTGAGATTTCAGAAAGCCAACGATTTGTTTAGCTTCCAAAGACGGCAATAAAGTAAGCCATGGGTCTGTCAAAACACAATCTGAAAAGAGCTGCAGAACAATCCATCCAGATTTCATGTTTGCCAGTCTGACTGCAGGTAAAGCCCGTGTGCGGTCCTAAAAACTGTACAAGATAGGGATGGCAGGAGTCCAACCCATCAAGTAACTGAGAATTCACCTCTACGCACACTGTATCAAGAAGCTGCTTCTGTACTACAGATAGACGTTAACCAGTTTCCATTAACAGATATAGGTGGTCTGCACTTTGTTCCCCACGAGCAATTTTTCCAAGTTGGATTTTATTATCACACTGCTGGACAGGCAGAGAGAAGCCAACATCCAGCACACAGGGCAGGATCTATGGACATGGGGAAGGGCTTCAGGCAGACACATCTACTTCTTTATCATGAGGAATATTCTATGTCACGGTCAGTGCCTGCAGAAGGGCTCCTCACTGCAGCACGCTGCTGGGGGATGTAAGAGGAGAGAACCAGCTGCTCCTCAGGGCCACAGGCAGGAAGATCACCACAACAGACGGGGAGAAGAGGGACGTCCTATGGGGAGTGCTGAGCGCTGTGCTTGGCGAAACGACTCGTTCCTCTCTTCGAGCAGGACCAGCCGAGTTCCAGGCTGGACCGACAGAAACAATGCAGCCAAACCATGAGGATGAAGACAGCAGTCAGAGAGATGCGCTGCCATCAGCCCGTCTGCCAAGCTTTAAATTCTTCAGCAGAGTAAAGGACACAACGACTCCACTGGGAAGCGTTCAGTCCTCCCACAGAAGCTGAGCACCAGGCAGGGCAGGGGGAAGTTTTAGGACACTCCGCACGCACACAGGGCAGAAGCCTCCAGCCCTTTGCTCTGCTCTGTACCCGCGGATGCTCGGAATCACACCCGGCTCAGGAGACCCTCAGGACCGGCCCGCCCCTCCCTCTCCCCTTCGCCCCCAGCAACAGGAGGCGATCAGCCGCTCCTACCGACGGCATCAGCGCGGGCACAAAAACCGTCTCCTCCTTTTCGCTTAAAACAGCGCCGTGTTCCGACCCAGAACCTCCCGGCTGACAGCCCAGGGCCGCCGCCAGCCCCGTCCCGCAGCACCTCCGCCCCGCCAGCCGCCCGCGGCCCCCGCCCCGCCGCAGCCCCGCCGCCTCACCCGCGGACTCGCCGGTGTTGATCCAGTCGGGGTTGGCCAGGCTGGCGATGGCGAAGATGTCCGCGGCCAGGAAGAGGCATCCTGAGATGACGGTCAGTTTGTCCATCTCCTCCGGCCGCCGCCCGGCTCCCGCGGCGGGCCCGGGCCGGGGGCGCCTCACAGCCGCGGCTCCATGGGCCCCGCGCTCCCCTCGGCGGCGGCGCCAGGAACGGCCCCGCGCGGAGCCGGAAGCGAACCCGGCGGGCGGGGGAGCGGCGGTGACTCCGGAAGGGAAACCCGCGGCGGCCACGGGCGGAGGAGGCGGGTCCGGGGCGGGGCCTGGCGGAGCTCCGCTTCCAGCAGCGATTGCTGCGGGGATTCGCCTTGCTCCGCTTTACAGCCCGGCACTACTCTGTGCTGCAGCCACGGGAAAGGTGACCGCGAACCGCCGGCTGCCCCCGGTACGTCCATCTCTCGGAGGAGACACGGATAGTGGCACCGGCAGTGCTAGAATGGAGCACAGCGCCCTGCCCCGCGGAGCAGCAGGGACACAACGGGCTGCGGGGAATGGAGGGGTTGATACAAGCTGTAAAAACTGCTCTGCAAAACCCCTTCAGTTCCCTGTTCTTACCCTCCCTTTAACCCACCGCCATTTGCAATGAATATTTATGTAACAGCAGGATTGCTTTTTTTCCTCTCTCTCGGTAAAAACGTATGACTAAGAAATCAGTTTGTAACTACTAAATGTATCTTTATGTGCCCGGAGCTGGTTTATGGAGTATGCTGACTTCTTCGTCAGTGTCATTATGATGATTTTGCAGCAGCACCGCAGCAGGCAATGCACGGCCAGGGAGGCACGTAAGGATGAGGGACTGAGCCATTCAGAGAACTGAGCTGCAGCCCCTGGTAACGGCTCCTTAAACATCCCATCGAATAATACATTGAATACAATCGAATTACGCTTTAAACTGTTTAAGTTCTCCCCTCACTTCTCACAGGGCAGCTGCCAGCACCAGAAAACGTCGCTTCACACAGACAGGCTACAGAACTAAAGGCAAACAGGAGGGGGGAACAAGGATCAGGTCTCCCACCTGTACCAAACAGACCGTATCTGCAGAGAGCAGACATTGCTGAGCAGAGCTCTGCAGGCAAGCGGGAAGTACAAAGAAACAGCAGCGATGCTCAAATTGAACAGCTTCAGAAATAATTCCCTTTCTGCACTGGGGCCTCAGGGCTCTGATTTATTTACACGCAGATCAAAAGAAACTCGATTTAAAATGACAGAGCAAAGAAACAAGCAGAACCTGCATAAAGCCAAGTGCCAGGATTCCACTGCAATGAAATTCCTCTGATCTTAAAATAGCCAATATGGGCAGCTACTTCATAACAATCAAGATCTAAGTCTACATATAAATTCAGCAGGTAAAACATCTATTCACCACCAATTTTCCTTTGTTCAGTGCATTCTTGTTCAATCATTTCACTCTGTGAGTAACACAAAACTTCCTGATGGCTTGAAATTAATTTCCCTTTTTGTTTGCTGTCTACTTCATTCACAGCATGGTCACAAAGCAGCAATGGACCAATCTCTGCGCTCTGACCATCCACACAGCTGTTCCTTCACTAAATGCTTTAAGCCCAAAGCACACCTTATCAGCACTAGCAGACTACTGCCAACCATTAAGGTTTCTTGTGGAACATCAGACACGTCTATTAAGGTTGTAATTGAAAGCTCTGTAAATCTGACTGTTCCATATGCATCCCTCGACCAATTACATTAAACTCATCAACTACAGTTTGGGGACAGTAGCGTGCTGTGTTATTACCAACTGTTAACTTGTTACTAATATAGAGATCTACAAAGCAAAGTCTTAAGGGTAATGAAGTGATTTCCAGCTTACCGGCTGTTCAGAGGAAATGCTGATCTTCATATTAGAACAATCTCCGCAGCACTGTCTCTATAGTTCCAGCGGTTTCCTTCTCACATCTTTCCAAGAGACTGAGAACGTCAGGCACTAGGGAGGAAGATCTACTTGTGTGATGAAGTGAAAGCCACCAAGCAGAGTTCTTGACTTATTTTTAAGAGGCTTTTCACTTCTAATGCAAGTGTGAAAACCAGAGAATTCCTGTGCATAAATAAGGAATGGATCTGCATTTGAACCAAGCACTTCTTTGATTGACAACTTAAGAGCTGATGGCTTTCAGCTATTCCCTAAAAAAGCCTTTGGAACACAAAGCATACGTATGACTGTGGGTTTGCAAGTTTATTGTGGAATATGCTTAAGTAAAAAAACAAGCCCGGTGAAAATGGAAAGTACAAAAATAAATACGCTTTTATGATGACGTGACAACCACACACAAAATAAAGCCAGAAACAATTAAATATGCATAAATAAACATACAAAGCACAGAACCAAATGCTGGCACTTGTCAAGAGAAAGGCCTCGTGAAAGATCAAACAAACAACTTGCAGCACAACACCTTGTTACACAGACCAGAAACATGCTGGAAGTAAAGGAGGTTCAATGTGAAACCTGGAGGTCTGCACTCACATTTACTAATGCTACTTCTATACCAACACTCTGCCTATTCTAACAATACACACAGTATATAAAACACCCTTTAAATACACCAACCCTTAGCACTGATTCACCCACAGCACTTCAGCATCAGCCACGACACGGGTCACACTGTTCTTTTCCCTTAGATGTTTTCCACTCCATCCTGTTATTACCTAAACACAGGAAAGGTGGGAACCAAAGCAGCCATGTGATGACTGCTGAATAAGCAGGAAACACAGCAGAAAAATTTTGCAATCCAAAAAATGCAAGAAAAAAAAAATGACCGAACTGATGAGGGCAGCAGGTACTTCAATGCTGTAAGGTTTTGCATTTACACCAGCAGGGAAGGCACGCTGGAGCCACAGCAGAGCCACCGTCCCTAAAGATACTCTCTTCATCCTTTTGTCAGCACTCTTTTTATAGTGGTTGGAAATTAAATTATTGATCACTCTTTTTCCTCTCCTATCAGTGACAAAATGCCTCACAGGCTCCAGGGGGTTGCACTGTATTGACACTGGGAAAAAAACAAAATCACTTCAATTTCTAGTACTACTCTTACACACACACCAAAAAGAAAACCAACAAATAAATCAGTACAGCACAGACAGCTCCTCTCTACTTTCAATGTTAACAACCTGTCACCAGGATCCTGTCTGAAAGCTGTGTCCTTAGAGACAGAACTTCCAGGCTTACGCTCCCCTCAGGCTGAAGCGTAACACCCATCAGTACGATGATCAAGGCAAAACACGAGCATCATCTTTCAGTGTTCCATTTTCTTAAATATGGGTGTCTTCACAGGGTTTTGGTAGGAATTTTCTTCTCCTTGAAATCAGGAGACATGATTTCATTTCAGTACAAGAGCTGTTAGATGATGGTGCAAGAGAAACTGCTTAGAAAAATGGCACTTATCATAAACAAAATATAAGGCATATTAATTACTATGGGCTATTGTGTGCAAGACTGAAATGGTAAAACAATTAAAACCTTGCCTTCCCAAACTTATGTTGAACATCTGCTTCTCTTCATCCAGACCAGAAGCTGTTTCCATAAGGAAGTGCCACAGATAGAAAGGAAAAAATAATCCTAGGACATCCAGCACAGTGGTTTAATCTATTGTGTATAAATGTGCAGCTTCTATAGAGAAGGACAGTACACCTGTCTGGATCCATGTCTGTCCAACTCAGCACAACTGCAACAAATTTAGGCCATTAATATGTGAAGTGATGTAACTGCATTCACACAAATACATTCAGGACAGCTGCTGACAAATTCTGACTGAAGAGTTCAGTTTTAAGGGACTTTTTTTTTCCTTATGTAACTGCTTTAAGTGTATAGCAAGAAACTAAAAATTATACGTGCATGACTTTCTATGGTGGCAAACCATACAGAGAAATGGCCAATTTAAATAATACAAAAAACATGTTGAAGATACAAAGTTAGAGCATATGATGTCCCACATTAACCTAACAATGCCCTGTGGTCTTACTTTGAATATTACAAATCTTACATATCCACACCATTGCATACACAAGCATTAACATGCAATTTTTACATAGGGTTAGAGCTTTACAGCTCTTTATTACTTCAATATGATTGTATTAATATGTCATCATCTGGAAAAGACAAAGCAGGTTTATCATTTCAAAATATAACTGCATTTAAGAAACAAAATAGAATCAGTGCTGATCATTAAAGAACAGCCTGTTCATCCTAGAGAGTGCTGTCGTCTTAAATTGTCACAACATTTGGCTTCTTTCTTAGGGTTCTTCCTGCATATGCTCCTAAAAACAAAAGGAAAGATATTACCTTTTACAGTTGGTAAGACTGACTTTTGCGACAACAAAATTATCCAAATAAATAGCTGATAATACATCATTTTGAGCCATTACTATATATTTAGTGACTACTTTTAAAGGACAGTTTTCATTGTGTTACACCTGAAACGCCTTACAAATGCTTAAAACAGGTTATTACAACTACTTACAAGCTTGCAAGTAACAACATATTACAGAACACTTATCAAGGAAGGAAATACTGTCTTTTTTCTGCTACTCAAAAACATCTACAACTTTAATTCAGAACTTTTAAGAAGTCTCTTTTGTAATTTTACCAAGACAACAGGATTAACAAATAATCTTTAAAATAACATTAAATATAAATTAAAAAATACAATACAAAGTCAAATGTTTAAGACAAATTTTCCTTTTCCACCTCCCCTATAAACAAAGAGAAGTTAAGACAGAGCAAGAATAACACAAAGCATAGGAAGTCAGCATTACAGGTTTGTCTTCTGGTTATTTCTAATTATCTTCATTCTGGTTTCTAGGGACACTGGCCTAAACTCTATTTCCTCAGACATCCAACACACAGATCTCTCTTCTGTTGAATCTGTTCCTCCATCTGCATAGCAGCTGCCAGTCTGAATAACTTCAGCATCAGGGTAAAAGTGCACAGAAGCAAAAGGGAAGCAAGCGTAAGACACTGGCAGAATACAAAGTTCCCTCCCTTCACACATAACTCCCTTCCTCCTCCTTCATGCGACCTAACTTTCTACAAGCAGCTAAAAGTGGGAAGAAGTCCTGCCTAAAACTGAGAAAGAGGGCTCCAGAACTGAGAAACAGACACAGTGAGGTGCCCAAAACGAGGTGCACGTGTTGCCACAACAGTGGCCTTGTCTTCCTGCAGATCCCTTGCATGATTTAAACAGAGGATACAGACCACGTCTTGCACTCACCACACCTTCTTCATAAAGTCTCCACTTGCCAAAACCTCTCTGGTAGAAAATTACAGGAATTGTTGATAGAAATCACTTTGCACACCTTAAATTGCATCGCATCAGGCATCCTCCTTTGGGAACTATGGGTATCAGTAACATTACTAGACAACTACAGCTTCTTAGTAACTTAACTGTTAAGCCTAAGGAGACCTTAACAACCTACAAAAAAGAGAGTTAAAAATATATGCCAGAGAATACTCAAATCTTAATAAAACTGAACTGTCTTTTCTAAAGAACAGCTGTAGGTTTCCATGTTAACAAACACAACCAGAATTAGAGCGCAGTACAAATAACATCAGGCAAGAGCTGTATGAAAATAAAGCTACTTAAAAACCTCTCCACACGTAATGAACATATATCTTTAGAAAGGCATATTACACGAGGCATAGCAAAGTTTCTTCCAGTAATAAGGGTTCAGCACTGCAGGCTGCTAAGAAGTCGCACAATTCAGCATTCCTTAGGTTCAAGCAGTCATTGAGTGTCCAGCAATGAGAGCAAACATTTATACAAAGCAGTGAACGTCTCATCACATGGTGCAGAGCAGTGGAAATGAAAGACAGCCACAGAAAAGGAAGTTTGCAGGCAATTAAGTGAACATAACAAAGTAGGTGCTGGTGCTTTTTAGAATTTCCAGTTCCTTCTTGCCAGACTTGCAGTGGTCACTTACAGGTGCCCAAGAGCTGCGTTCAGCACAGTGCAAAGCAGCTTTGGAAATGCCCACAGAAACCTTACCATGACAGGAGCCCTTCACACCTGAACACTGATTCCTACTATACAAAAAGCAATTCTCACTGGCCCAACACTCTTCAGTGTTGTATTCTTCAGCTCACCAAGGATCCATACAGTGAACAACCAGGATGATGTATGATGGTTTATTAGTGACTTCACACTACCTTTAATTCTCACCGTGTGCACTCCAAGTCATACAGAAATCTCACATACAGAAAATAAGGGCAGTTTTTACCATTAGGAAATAAAATAGGCATTTTTCAAGTCAGTTTCCTCTCACCACCCACCAGATACCTGAATTCTATAGGAATTAAGTCAGGGTTTTTTGTTTGTTTGCTTTTTAAATGTATAATAGTTATACACAAGTTTAATTTTATATCAATTTATCCTGCTCTAAGATAAGCTTCATTCAACTATTAAAAACGTATATACTTATTAAACTGCCATACACAAAATTAATCTATTTAAATACAGAGGAAAAACAGACAATATAGGCAATCTAGACTAGGAAATTAAAGAAGTCAGCTTTACTGGAAAGAGCTACAGCTTCTCTGGGCACAACTATCACCTGCTATTTTCCTGGGGCAGGGTGAACATCCTCTCTTCTCAGTCATGTAATTGCCCTGCAATGTAAACCTGATGCCCTCAGGAGCACTGTGTGAAACACCAATGCACTTGGCGGCACACGTTTCTCACACAGGCCACCTACTCCTTGCTTAGGCTGCAGAAGCACACAGGTAAGATCACGTTTAGCTCAGTACTGCTGCTGAGCCCCGCAGCAGGCGCTCAGTCTCAGTGCAAGCTGTGACCTAACAGTTCCCTGACCCCTCTAGCAAGCACAACTTACCTGGGAGTCAGGCATAAGAAAGTACAAGAAATGAAACTGAAATACTATGGGTTAGGAGTATTGCAAACTAGCATAGTTACACAGAGAAGTCAGTCTCTGGGGGTGAGCTAGATGACCTTTGAGGTCCCTTCCAACCGAAGCCATTCTAACTGTATGATTCTGTACTGTCAAACCACTGCTATGAGCCTGCACTAATCAGAAAATGTAAGTTCTACTAAAATGAGAGAAGAATGCACATTTGTTTAGCATTCCATTTTATTTATAAATTCACTTGAAATTATAGTTTCTCTGTTTATAATTTCAGACAGGAATTGCTGCGTCACTACTGGATGACTTTCTAGAATCTCTCTAGAAAAGATTTCTTGACTAAGACCAGATTTGTGAAGTTACAAAAGGTTTTAAAAACAAACGTCTATTCAACATATTGAATATTTTTTCAGTAATGTCACTTAGTGCAACTGAGTAACTGCTTGTTTCACAGTGTTTTATTCTCTTCATGCCCATTGAAACACAGAGGTTTGGCACTACTATCAAACTTACTTATTAATAGAGAAACCTATCAGTAATCTCTGTCTACAAGCTCAGGAATATTCATTCCATTTCTGAATTTGTCTCATTAAGGCTCACACATTCTGTAAGATACTACAGAATAAATGTCAGTTTAAGACTATGACTATGGAACAACCACTGGTAAGTCTTCCAAAACTATCCTAACTTCAAAACAAAGCCTATTGAAAGGAGAAGTACAGAAATATGATGATAATACAGTTCCAACCCACTAGTTTGACTGCCATTAGTTTCCCAAATGGTTACAGTGAGTATTTCTGGCAAAACTTTTTAATGGTTGGGCATGTGGTGAGTGAAAGCAAACGAGCTATAAGGTACATTCTATATACTATGTTTATAGAATCTTAGAGTGGATGGTGAAGTTATCAGCACATGTCCAAAGAGATAGGTTAGATTTAAGACACAGCAAAGCAGGTGCAGAAGAAAAAGAAAACAAGAAATCCCCCACTTAGTTTTTCTTGACACTAGCAACTTAATTACTATATGATCCAAGCACCAATTTTCTACACACCTGAAACCGCCTTGTTAGACACTCGGCTCTCTGAGGCCTTCTTTCTATTTTGCTCAACCCCCTTCATTGAGGCCTTAGGGGTTCTAATTAAATATAAAAGAGTTAATAAGTCACTTTCATCAAAGCTGAAAGATTGTATCCAACAATACAAAGACACCAGCAAACTGTCAGGCATGAAATCACTTTTACGCTACGCTATATAGTATCCTCCTGGGTACGTGTACAATTCCTACTGAAATTAATACTTAAGAAGATACAGTAAATAGGAGAATATTTCCCCATGTACATGTCTTCAAATCTCTGCTAATTTCCAACACAGTGGCATTACAGCCTGTACTTGAAAATACACATTTAATTAAGGGGAAGCAAAGCTTCATGGAATGAGTGTTACAATTACAAATGTCAAAACAGTGTAAATGGAGACAGTAGACAAGAAGATGGTAACACTAAATATTTCCTTGCAGTATAAGGTAAAATAAAGGTTTACCATGCTCTCAAAATATTCAAAGAATCATTTTGCCTTTGAACAACAGTTGTACCATTAAATCTAAGTACTGTGTAGAAAGCAGGGTGTTCTCGTACTTAGCATTTACTTTTAACCTTAGGCTAGGAACATGTTGTGGCCTTACCCTTGTCTGCAAAGTAATCTATGGAGTGGGGCGTTCTGCCCTTGGTTTGGTTGAAGTACTCTGTTAAAACACAAACAACTTCTGTTAGTACTTTTTCTCTCCTTCAAAAATAAATAAATAAATAATCTTAGAATACTAAATTACGCATCACTTTTCAAATAGCAACTTACAGAATGGCTACAAGGGCACATAGCACAGATGACACAGAAGTGCCAGGCATTAAAATTCCTGCATAAAAATCATTATTTTCCCTTTGTATGGTGACAAAAATGAAAAGATGGTAGTAAATATCCAAGAGGTTATTTACAGGAAAAACTCACCCATATGGAAGCCTTCAGTCTGCTGGGAACCACTGAGGCAATCTCCACCGAGGAGCAATCTCCATGAGATGCTGCCTTAGTGGTGGTCAGCCCTTAAATGAGGTCTAGAGGAGGTGGAGTTGAGCTCCACCCCTTCTGGGAGCACAGCTAAATTACTCTCACCTGTGCTCCCACAGCTGACCCAACACTTGCCTCAGCTGATTAATCAGAGGTTCAGGCTGTGCTTACCAATCTCCCATACACCCTTGCTATTTAAAGCAAAGAAACAAACAAACAAAGCACCCATAAAGAGCTCCCCTCAAAAGTGGCATGGGTTCATAGTCACCCATAAAGACATAGGGGGAAAAAAAAGTATTGAAGCATTTTAACAAGTTATTGAAGACTAAACTGCATTACGAGATATTACATCTGCAGAGCTATTAGATAAGCATGGAGTAAGAAATGTTTTTTAAGAGATGCCAGGTATCTGACTTGTTATAATAGGAAAAGGACTCAGCAGTAAGGCAGTGACCCTTCTCTTAACAGCAAGTTTTGGATAAGGTCATTTCTGTGATCTAAGTTAACAACAAGTAACCTTCACTCACCGGCTCTCAGGACTTCTTTGTTTTAGTACTATTTTTTTACTAGGCATTCCCATTTCTGAAGCCCTAGAGAAACAACAATATTGAAATAGAATTAAATTACAAAATCATCATGTAGGTCTTCCATGGCAAAGTAAAGGAAAAACAGCAACAAAATCTGCATCTGAACATTACACTGCTGAAACTGTTCTACAGATTGCTGCTTTTTACTCAACTGTGTTGCAAGAGACACATAAAGCCTGCCATCATCCCAAAAACACCCTTGAGAAACTCTACCAATTACATCTCTCGCTGAGCACTTTGAAAAGATTGATAGCATAAAAAACCTACCATAAGCTGAGTGCACAGAGATTGTTTTGATCAACACTGAAATCTTGTACACCACAAACATAACGCAAACCAAACATTTTGCTCGCAAAACAAGAAGTCTCTCAGAAGTTAAACTGAACTACTACAAGTGGTAACATACCACACACCTGAAGAAGTTTTTCTCATTAATACTTCCTAAGAGATGCATTATTTCTCAAAGAAGCTGTTTCTACAAGAACTTATTTTCAGTATCTCCTACTCTTCCTCATCACCCTTTGGCACCCTCCCCTTACCACAAAAGATCTGCACATACTTCATGTACTTCTTCCTATCCAGAGATTTCTGCGTAGCTGTTGAAAGTGTTGCTCTCTCTCTTGGACTCTTGACTTTATCCTAAACAAGATCACATTCAGGTTGAAGTTAGGACCTTCTTTTTCCTTAAAAGTCTTAGAATGGTTTACATTCTCTTGACTGTAACCCACCATTTGCCTCAGCATCTTCTCTTTACGAACTTCACGATCGTGACGCAGGATGTTCATTCTCTCTGATGCCTCCATTGAGAAAAATATGTCATGGATATCATACAGAGCAGCTCGAAGCTGGAAAGAACAGTTAAAACACTGAATAAAATAGTTTAGAAATCTCTCTTAACATGTTGGCAGAAAAACTGAATATTTTCTTCACAGACGTAGTTCCAACTTGTTCCTTTAAACAAAGCCCTCATGCACGTTTCATCAGTTAATGCTGGTACACCCAAACAAGTAACTTCTTTTCACAAAGGCAGAAAAACTTTATCTTAGGTAAAGTTATATCACCTGAGCCATTACTCTTTCATGAAGGGATGCATCTTGTGCTGAAACAGTTCCTCTTCTTAATGGAGCTTCAGACTGAAAATTTCTTATGAACTCCATGGTATCCTGGGGATGAGGGAGAAATAAGATGAATCACCAAGTGTGATCCTTTTCAACCGATGAATAATCATGAACTATATGGATGGGGCTGGTCATCTTTGACTTAAGCCTTGTAACAGTAAGCAGTGCAACACTCAAATGTGTTCATGGGACAGACATGCCTAAATTCTTCTGAACGTGGAAAATACATTCTTTTATGACAGGAGACAAAAAGAGAAGAAAAAAGAAAAACCAAAACAGGAGCAGAAGCTGCATCATGTAAAAACTCTGTTCTTACTTTCACGGTCTGCTTGAGATGTTTCAGTTTCTCTGTCTGTAGGAGCCGACGCGTAAGAAACCCCTTTGCCACAGCAGTTACCTTATCGAACTTCATTTGTATCTCTGGAGTAAAAATCTTAAAAGAAAATAAGCACTTTGTAATCACTGAATAAACAAAGCAGAAGAGCTATTTAATAAATATCTTTAATTAAGTTTCTGTTATTTCTTAAATCAAATGATTCAAGTTTTGAAGTAAGAAACAACTGTTGATAAAAAGTAATACATATTTTGCATTTTCCACAAGAAAATACACTATAAAGTCCTGCCACATAACCTAAGTTGATATAGGAAGGGACACAGAACTCTCCTGTGAGATTTCCGACTGCACAGCTTCTAGAAAGTTACCAGAATCTTACAAAAACTGGAGATCTTTTTAAGCTATTTCTTATTTTTCCTTACCTGGGTCCATCTGGTTTTGATCCTGTTACTTGGCCTAGACACTGAGGTTTTTATAACTCCGCTGCCTGATGGTCCCCAGAGAAAGAATGAAGTTTCACTTGTTGAAGTAAAGGTGTTGGGTGACGTACTATGAGCAAAACCTGCACACACAGCAGAACGTGCAGTTTACAATACAGCTATTACCTTATAGCCCAAAATCGATGTGTGCAAGCACACACACAGTCATTATGCTTGTTTAAGAGCTCTCTGCAAAAATAACAAAAGCAAACAAACAAAATCAAGCACATTAACTTAAGCTGCAGTCAGGAAGTCAACCTGGCATTCAGAAATGGAGAGACTTCCAGTTCTTACTCACATTTTATACGATAGTATTTATGTACTGGGAGAAAAAATACCCACCTACAACATGAAAAAAATCACCTGTTTAATATTAAAGTTGCTATACAAAAATCTCATCCATAAAGCATCTCAATGAAAGTGCTTTTGAAGCATTTGATGCTGCTAACGTAGATCCCTAAAGATGAATCATAAATAATCAAAACCACGTAGTTTAGCAGTTCTACTCTCAAAGTTCCTCTGCTCCTCACCTGCTAAAACAACAATTTTCCATCTGTGCTTGATGAGGAATAGAAGTTAAAACAGGCAAGAGAAAACTCTGCTCAGAGGGAGCAATGTTGTTTGTACAAAGTCAACTGCAGGAAAGAAGCAATCCGAATATTTAATTCACTTCTACTCAAAATGAGCTGAGCCAATGGGAAAACAAACAACACATTTTGTAATTTTATGGAACAGGTGAGAGGTGGCCTAGGACTGCAGCACCGCTGTTACCAGCACAACAGGGCAGCTGGTACAGTCAATACTACAGAGCAAAACACACCACACTTAATCTGTATTTGACCCTTAGTTTAGTTTTAGCAGTCAGTTTTTACCAATGCTTGTAGAGTTTGCATTATGGATTGTCTCCAGCTGTGACTGCACACTTTCCACTAAGCCGCTTTCACTTTTTCTCCACTCCAACTCCATCCTACTGTTAATATTCACTTTAGATATTTCTATTTCTGTCGTAGCAATCTTCTTTCCCTTCCTCTCCTGTTCCTCCAGTTCCTATGAAAGAAAAGATCAACTGTAAGACTAGTTTTCTGTCTGCAACACAACAGGATGTACATCTCAAATCTAGCTGCGTCCTGACAAACAGACAGGACTTCAGCTCGGACTTTCTCCTCTTTCTGCTTTACCTTCTGCAATTTCTCCTGCTCCCGCTCTTGTTCTGCTATCAGAATTGACAGCTGTTGTGCATGCTGTTCTTCGAGTCTCTTCCTCATTTCCTCAAAGGCCAACATTTTAGTCTTCAAAATCTCTTCTGAGAAGATAAATGCATTACAAAGAAAGAAGCATTAAATACTTCCTATGTGATCTTTTGTCACAGATATATTTGCTTCAAAAGAGTAATTTCCATCTTCAGTAAGAAGGACATTCTTTATCTCGAGTTGCCATTATGCATTGCAAAGAAGCCTATCAGTTACAACAGTCCTTCAAAATATTTGCACGTTCCTCTTTGTGGGATAAGCATGTGGATGGGACAGCAGTAACACCAACGGAGCCTGTATTAAAATAAGGACGTAAAACATCTGGATCTGGGAACAGAGCACCTGCACTTGTTGAGTAAATAAAATCATTTATGCCACTTTGCCTTAATTTGATAAGACATACACAAATGTAACGCAGTCTTGAAATGACAAAAGCACCTATATAGTCATTTGCAACCTTGATGCTGAAAGGTATTCTCTTTTAATTCATTGTAGTAGTCTTACTTAAATCTAAGAGAACAAGAAATTATATTCTTAGTAAAACTAAGGTCAAACTTCTACATTCAAACGAGAACGTGTTGGGTTTTTGTTTTTGCCTAAAGTGATATCCCTGAGAATAAACAGAATCCACAAAACTGAGAAACGCTTCATCTGATGCTTCTTCATAAAGTATTTAATGAAGGATTTGTTACAGAGGGCTGTAAGGCTTCTTTCCATGAGTGAATTGTAAACGAGCAACTAGTCCGTTGTGCAGCCGTTAAGCACAGCTCAGGTAGCAGGCTGAAATTCAGAATTGGTCATTAATTAAAAATTAGAGAAACGATGAGATTACTGAAAAAAGAAAGAAAATTGCCACAATAACACTTCTGCCTTTTGATAGATACGTACTTAGAATCACCAACAATTATAATATTTTAATTTTACAATTAATTATATTTAAAATAGCATTAATTTTAATAAGATTATAATACAATATTTAAAACATCATTTTTCCCTACAAGATCTCTAAACCAACAAGTTTAGAAAGTTAGAAAACAAACACAGGAAAACTTTTACCTTTTGCCATACTTGAATCAGGGGCTGCATTCTTGGTGACGTAAACTGATGCCATGGGACATTTCTGCTCTTGCAGCCATTGCTTCTCCTGTTCCTCCATTCCAACAGTTACAGCGCAGGGATTGCTGTCTTTCTGGCAGTTGTCGGTGTCCAAATCAAGCCTGCGTTTTACCTTTTCAAAACTGTTCTCTAGAAGCTGTTCGTTTGCTGGGGGAACACCTGGAGTATCCACCTGCTGGCGTACAGTCTTGCTCTGCATCAGTAGTGGGGATGGGCTTTCTACATCATAAGATTTATTGAGTTCTACTGGAGATTTAGTATTTTCTTGCAAACTGGATGCTTTGGTTTCATTCACAGCTAGGAGCTTCTGTGTTACTGTAGTCTGATGGGTGGAAAATGGCTCAATCAGTTTTGGACCCACAGTACCAGTCTCTACTTTATACAGTCCTCTGTTGTCCATCACTACCTGTCCTTCCAATGCCCCTTTGCCTTCTGAGTGCCCAAAGGAATGTCTGTTTGGTTTGCCAACCAGCAACCCATCAGAAGGACCTGAAGAACTCCTGATGACACCAGGAACTCTGCTAGGGCAAAGCATACTAAAGTCCATCATGAACTTCGGCACTGACTCAGACACGTTATTTTTATCAGCAATATCTTGCATAATTAAATCCATTGCTCTACCCTTACCTTTGGGACTTAGTTCGTAAGCATTCACAGGGTTGTTTATAACTATGTGTCCCATCGATAGAGGCCTTGGGCGCCTCCGGTGCATTTTTGGACTCATGCTTAGCTCTGGGCTCGGCAGTTTGCTGTACGACCCCGTGAGGCTCCTGACAATGCTACTGTCACGATCAAAGGTGGAAGTATTTTTAAACTCTTCATCTGAATCCGAATCCACCAGCGGGGGTGTTCCAACTCTCATAGGTATATCCACTTTAGAAAAACTGGATAAAGTTGACATACTTGTGTTACTTGTATGAGTAGAGGCACCTTGAATATGAGCATTTGATTTATTAAGATACGGTTTATCAAGTGGCAGAGCAGTGGAACTTGTGCCTGTAATCTTTGCTCTCTCTTTCACAGAGTCCGATGTTTTAACTGCATCATTTTCTTTATCTGAATGGCTTTCATTCATACTCTTCCTTGAGCTGCTTTTTGAGCTACGCCTGCTTTGCTCTTTCTCTACGTACTCCCTAGACTTTTTCATCAGGTTCTGAAGGCTCGCTGCATACGGATCTTGGGCTTCCTTCTCAGATGATGGCACTCCTTGTCCCTCTTGCTTTTGCAAAGCAGGGGACACAAGCTTACTCTGCACGCTGTCAGAAGACACAGCCCTTGGACAAGGAACAACTGTTGAGAAGTGACTCTCACTTTCCTTTGAAGGAACATTTTCTTCTGCTGGTTTGCCTACTTCTGTTGCATTTGATGTCACTTGCTGCATAGAGTCTGATGGCAAAAGCTCTTGGCTTTTTTCAAGCCGCACAGGACAATGCCTTTCAGGAGAACGTGGCAAGTTGGCATCTGACAGAGCTGTGAGATCAGTCAAAGCTTTTGAGTCTGCATCAGGGCAGGTATTCTCAGCATCTCGCACATTCACATCATTCGTACCAGATACTTTCCTGTTCTGCAAGTAGAAGTTGAAAGATATCATGTAGTTTGGATGAAATCTGTCATTTCCAGATTACTGCAAGTTTCACCTGTACTTAAATGAACGCTACCTTAACCTTAAGTGAATGCTGGTTCTTGAAAGTTAACTGCTATTCATTTCAGGTTTGTATTAGTGAATACCTAAAGCCCAGCCCTTTCTCAGAACACACACAAGGAGACATTTCCTTTAAGGCTATAAGAGTTAGACCAAATCCTACCTGAATGTTTTCCAGAATCTCCTGAACACGGTTCAGTAAGGCTCTTTGGTGGGAGTTCTGCCTCCAAGTCTCTAGATCCAGTGCTTTCTGTCGATACTGCTGTATTTCCTTTCTCTTTTCAAAGTTGAGCTGCAGAACAGAGTGTGAGACAAAGTTTATACCACTAAATGCAAGTTACATTATAGAACTACAGAAATAAAAACAAAAAGGAACAAAACTCATCTATGTTGAAACTTTGTGCACACTTAGACAGATTCTTTCTAAACAAATTCTGTTTGTTTGTTTTTTTTTAAAACAGATACATAAAAATGCTTTTTTGGTACATAAGCAAACAATTATTAATGTAAATGACTGTTTATAGAAGTCTGTATGAAGATTGCATTCTACAGCGACAACTTCAAATGATACAGGACTGCACAGCAGGCCTTTCCCAACCCCCTACTGAGATGTGAGGATGTGGCAGGATCCTGCCAAGCACTGAGGTCTATGAAGGCCCAGCTTGCACTTGCCTTCTAAAAGAACCTTGTAAAAACCTGATACAGAAAATCTTTTAAATTGCTACCTGAGAACACACAGCTTGGATAAAACTCAAACCAAACCTACAGAACTTCACCTGCAAAAAATGGTTCTATAAAGTCCTCCAAAGTAAAGCAGCTTTCACTCAGATTAGACATTTCTCCTACAAAACCTGAGAAGATCTGCTTGTAAACAAAAAACGTGGCAATACAATGTACAGCCTCCAACGTATATCCTGACATTGGAGACTGTTGTTAGGGACACTCTCCGTCTGTACTTCCCAACACCAAAGCAAGGAAGTCAGTTGCATTAAGATACAGACCATCAACAGCTCACATGTTACTCAATGCTTGGAGTGACGATGTGGTATTGCACAAAGCTAAGCACAGCATTAATAGTCACAAGTTTAACACTACAAGTATTCTCACTCCTCACATAGACAGCAAATATCAAGGAATGAAAGCAAACAGGCACTGCAGAAATAAAAAATCAAAAAAACCACTCCTTTAGCTTGTAAAATGAAAGCTAGGGATGCTTAAAATGCACTTAGCAGAGGCCAGAATACCTCAGATGGAGCTCTGCCCTCAGAACAGTCCGTACACACAGCCATCAAAGCCAACGGCACAGTTAATGTGGTAGGGGATTAAAAAACGCCTTACCAGAGGGGAGAGCACTGGAACTCCATGGAACTGAATGAGGGAGACGTTTCTGTCCAGCAGAGCAGGTGAGTTCTCTCCTTTTGTTGCCTCTTGGATTCTGGACAGATGCTGCTTACAGAATGTTTCATAGTCCTCCATTTTCATGCAGCTGAAACAGCACAGATAATAAACATACCCTATTGTACTTCCAAGACCACGAAAGAAAAACAACACGACCAATTCCACGCTGAATCTCCGTATTTGGGAAATAACCCCCCCGTTAGATAGCTCAGTTAATTGAGCTATCAGCAACAGCGGCAAAGCCAGTTTTCTTATGAGGTCTACGCAGACCGGGAGCACAAAGCCACCTTCAGTCACTGACACGCTGCCGGGTCAGCGAGCGCTGAAGTAACCGAGAGCTGCCTCAACATCGAGAGGGCTGACAGCGCTCCGTGCCTCGTCCCCGCCAACCAGCCTGCCTGCCTTCCTTCCTTCCCACCCCCGCGTAGGAACACAGGCCAACACATCCGCCAACAAAACAAAGCGCAGTTCGGTGTCGCTAGGAGCCCGCAAACCCAACGCAGCCCGACAGACGGCCCCGAGCGCGGCAACCCGCAGGCCCTGCCCGCCCTCCGCCCGCCTCGTGCCGCCCCGCCTCCTCCCCAGCCCCGGACCGCCGCCCCGCGCCCGGCCCCAGCTCGGGGAAAGGCCCGGTACCGCCGCAGGGCGCGCAGCAACCCTACCGGTACCGCCCGGCAACCGCCCAGCCCCGGAACGACGGAACGACGGAACTACGGCCCCCAGCGGGCATCGCGCCTCAGAGACGAGGCTGCGCCGAGCGCGGAGGGGCCGGGTCGGTGCGCGGAGCTCGGGAGCGGCTAAACCGCGTCTCTCCGTGACCGTGTGGGTGTCACACGGCCGCGACGGCGGACAGACCCGTAAGAGCCCGGCGGTGCCGCGCGGCACGGCAGTGCCGGACACCGACCCGGACACCGACCCGGACACCGACCCGGACACCGACCCGGACAGCCACCGCCGGCTGGAGGCGCGTTACCGAGTGGGTGTGAGGGACTCCGCAGCCAATAAGCGGCTGAGTCAGAGCCGGCCGTGCGCCGGGCGCAGCTCCCGCACCCCGTCCATCCTTAAGCTGGGGGCTCCCTCCGGCCGTAACCCGGAACCACCATCCGCACTGATCCGCACTGACCGCGCCTCCCTCGGCCGCCGCTCCCCGCGGAACTCCCGGGACCCCCGGCGTTCCCCCCCCGCTGCCCTGACAGCTCGGCGCCGTGCGGGGATTGGCTGACGTGACAGCCGCCGCGCGCTGGTTGGCTGACGGGCGGCGAGCGGCGGGCCGGAATTGGGGCTCGTGGGGCGGGGCCGCTGCCGGCGCCCTCGCTCTGAGGCGAGCGCCCGCCGGCCCGGCGCAGTCGGCGTAGCGCCGCCATGTTGTGCGGCGGGGACGCGCTGCTGGGCGCTCTGACGGCGCTGCTGGGCGCGCTGCTGGCGCTGAGCCGCAGCCCGGCGCTGGCGGCCGTGTTGACGGCGGGCCCCTTCCTGCTGCTGCACGTCTTCAGCCTGGAGCCCGCCTCCCCGCACAGCGCGCGGCGCGTCCTGCGGCCCCACGGCGCACCCGCCCGCATCGCCCACCGCGGCGGCGCGCACGACGCCCCCGAGAACACGCTGGCGGCCGTCAGACAGGTCAGCGCGGGCGGCTCCGCCCGGCCCGGCCCGGCCCGCGGAGCGCCGGGGGTGAAGCGAGGAGGTGGAAGTGCCGGGCTGTCGGCCTGAGCGCGCCGCGGGGAAGGTCGCGGAGCCGGTTGTTTCCACAGCGATCGCGCGGTGTGTGCGAGGCAGGCGGGGCTCGCGAAGGGCGCGTCCTGCCTGACCGGCCCGGTGCCTTCCGTGACCGAACGACCGCCGGGCCCAGCAGGGGGAGGCTGCGCACGTAGGCTGCGGGTATCGGCCATCCGTTCAGATATCTACACGTCTATAAACCTACGGTTGTTTTTAACACCGGGTGCACAGAAAAGAACACGAGTAGTTGATGAATTCTTACCGGAATACAAATAAGCGATAGCAGTTGCTGTATTAATTCTGTAAGGCGTTTTCTGTTATGTGTGTGATTATTTTTTTCTTCTTTTAAGGCAGCTGAAAATGGAGCAACGGGTGTTGAACTGGATCTGGAATTTACTGCGGACGGCGTTCCCATTCTAATGCATGATGAAACAGTAGAAAGGACAACTGATGGGTCTGGAAGATTGTGTGACCTGACTTTTGATGAAATTAGGAAGCTTAATCCATCTGCAAAACACAGGCTATGGTAAATGAAACAGATGTAGCACAGACTCCTTGGTGGTACAAGTAGCACCTTCCCAGCCTGTTACTGCCACACAGTGAGAACTTCTGCAGCTGCTGTCACCTAATCAGGATTAATGTCTTGCTGTGTGAAGCTGCTTCTCCTACATCTTCAGCTTCTCTTGCTTATTCTGTCAGGATCTACATTTCTGTCTCAGTGCTAGGAAACACCATTGAAGCAGGATGAAGTGGGAGGACAGGTGGTCAGCATCTGGGATTGAATGCATGTTTATCATTGTTGTGAAAGGAGGTGAAAAACTGAGGCCAGTATTTCAGTGGGGTCAATAAGCATCAAGTTAGAGCTTGAATTTGGAAGGACAGAGTTGTGTAGTTGTGGGATTCTGGGAGGAGAGATCCTTATATCTGTGCAGCATTTGACAGCATCAGAAAGCTGCTGCTGCCATTGCTGGTGGTGCTTAACCCCTCATGCTAATGTCTCACTTGACTGTGTTTAGGAATCCCTAGGAAACAGCTCTGTAGTTGGGGACCTATGTGAGTGCAGTGTGTCTTGACTGCATCTCAGTGAGGAGTTCTCTGTTTCTACAGGAGCAAATTCCAGAGTGAAAAGGTACCAACTCTGAGAGAAGCTGTAGTGGAATCTTTGCAGCACAATCTTACAATCTACTTTGATGTCAAAGGCCATGCAAATCAGGTACCGCTTACTGTACTACAACCCCTTTGGGTTTTCAGCCTTTTTTTGTTGGTCTCAAGCTGGTCTCTGTGGTACAGTGCCTTCTCTAACATGAGTGAAAATGGGGCTGCTGTTTGCATCACCCCAAGCTGGGCTATCAGAAATAAAGACATTGTGTTCCCTCATCCCATTCCTTTGTCCTGGGCAATTTAAAATTCAGCTGACTCATGACTGTCGAGTTCAACTCCATCACCACCACAACAAAGCAAAGCAAATTCCCTGTCTGTGCTGAGGGAACCCACTATCTGTTCTTCCATTCCAGCAAGGGCTCCCATTCATCTCTAATTAGTGTTACTGAAGGGAGATACAGGTGAGCCGTCATAAACATTTTATGCAAGTTAGCAAAATATGGAAATAAATTATTTTTCCCCTTTGAATTAAGCCTTAGGTAGTTCTTCACATTTGTTTTTTTCTATAATCTATGCAAGGGGTATTTCAAACATCAGAGCAACGAGTAGCATTCCTAAACACGATCATGGAATGATAGAATGGCTGAGGTTGGAGGAGACATTAAAAGATCACGTAGTTCCACTCCTCCTGCCATGGGCAGGGTTGCCAGCCACCACATCAGGCTGCCCAGGACCTTACCCAACCAGGCCCTGAATGCCTCCATGGATGGGGCAGCCACAGCCTCTCTGGGCAACCTGTTCCAGTGCCTCACCACCTCTGAATAAAAACAATTCTTCCCAACATCTCACCTAGATCTTCTCCCTTTTAGTTTAAAGCCATTCCCCTTTGTCCTGCTGCTATCAGACCATATAAATGTTGGCCCCCCTCCTGCTTGTAAGCTTCCTTCAAGCACTGGAAGGCTGCAGTGAGGGCTCCCTGGAGCCTTCTCTTCTCCAAGCTAAACAAACCCAACTCCTGCAACCTTTATTCACAGGAGGTGCTGCAGCCCTTTAATACGGCCCTCCTCTGGACCTGCTCCAGCATAAGGACTTCTGTTGCAAAAACCATTCTGGCATTTGTGTGATAATGCTTTAAAACTTTTTCTTCTCCCTTCTTCTCCATTTCAAACTTACTACACAAAACAGGAAGATGTTTTTAAAGAAATGACTTTG
Organism: Excalfactoria chinensis; assembly: GCF_039878825.1. Classification (NCBI taxonomy): domain Eukaryota; kingdom Metazoa; phylum Chordata; class Aves; order Galliformes; family Phasianidae; genus Excalfactoria; species Excalfactoria chinensis. Next base: position 5,679,927 of record NC_092838.1, on the reverse strand, counting down.
CAGGGTGAAGTAAATCTTACGTGTGTTTGTAAATATAACAGCTGTGTGTATCTCTAATTGGCAGGCAGTTGATGCCCTAAAACAGCTCTACCTGGAATTTCCTCGCTTGTATAACAGCAGCATAGTCTGTTCTTTCATGCCGGATGTTGTTTACAAGGTGATGTTTCCTCCAAGTTTCTGTGACTTTTAAATCCTGCCTGGGAATTTCAGTAAAGATAAACAGCTTCCAAAGTACTTTTGAGTTGCTGAAATTGCAGAAACATTAGAAACAAATGAAACTTAAATCCTAAGTCCACTGCATGATCTGATTAGGTCACGCTGTGCTCATTAGGTGCACGTATTCTGAATCTACAGTAATTCCCTCTGTTCTGAAAGTTATGGAGAAACAAGTATGCCAGCACACAGTTAGCTGTCTGTGTGCAAGGCAGCAGTTAAATAAATGTCATCTCTTGATGTACATATTAACTTTTCTTACCATAACTATCTAATTCTTCTCATTAAGGCTATTTATCATGTATTTTATTGAGTTTCCTGAATGTTCTGTTCCAGCATCACTGTTAGGTTTTTTCTCTAAGAGCAGTTGCTTATTCTGTACAAATCTAAGTAAAAAACAGTCCGGTATCACATACAGCTTCCTAAGTTACAAAAGGACTTGAGGGGAAAAGGGGAGGAGGATTCTGACACTGGTGCACATTGAAGCTAGCAATTAGTATCTAACCCCTCCCAGTTTAAAGCAGGCTTTGTGCGCACTCATCTTTTCTCCTTGGACCTTCCAGATGAGACAAGCTGACAGAAACGTGGTGACAGCACTAACACACAGGCCTTGGCAGCTGAGTCACTTTGGAGACGGGACACCTCGCTTCAGTTCCTTCTGGAGACATTATCTGTACATGATGTTGGATGTCATTCTAGATTGGAGCCTACACAGCTTCTTGTGGCGATTATGTGGGGTTTCAGCTTTCCTCATCCAGAAAAATTTTGTTTCTCAGTAAGTGCCAAAGCTCACTAATGTATCAGGAGGTAATATCATCGTGTTAGTATATGAGGATGGAGTTAAAGCAGTACATGTTAATCATTATCTTCTCTCTGGTATTGTGTAAGATTGTATAGTTTCTTTACTGCATGCCATTTTATCCTTTAAGCCTCTACCTTTTACAAGAACAAAGCACACAAAAAAGAGCATTTTGCAAAAGATAAAACGTTATCATCCTGATGGGCTGCCAGTGTAAGACTGAAACTCAATTTTAGCCTCAGTAATGTTTGCCCTAACACTACTTTGTCTTCTTACTGTGTGTTTATTCCTTACAGGGATTATGTGAGGCACTGGTCCTCAAAAGGAATTCAAGTGGTTGCCTGGACAGTGAACACGTTTGCAGAAAAAAAGTACTATGAAACCATCCTTGAATCCAGCTACATCACAGACAGCTTGGTGGAAGACTGTGATCCTCATTACTAGGCCCCTGCCTTCTAGGTACTCACCAACTTGCTGAAGCTGTCTTACTCAGGCAGGTCTGAATTTACCAACAAGAGCAAACTGACTCTTCCTTTGTTTTGTTTAGTCTTGGTTCTAAAGTCATATCAGCCATTTTTGATGACATACTGAATGGTCATCCTTGATTCTAGTACTTGAAACAGTTTGTTCTATAACTGTAATAATTTGAGATTATTTATGGGATCTTAAAAGCAACTACGTGACTGTTCTGAGAACAGTGGCGAAACATGGTGCCAAAACAGAGGGCAGGTGTATTTCTCTCCTTCATGGAGAGATGGCTGTGCTGCACCTTGTAGAAAGTTCAATCATGTTTTAGTAGTTCCTTGTGCTTCTCAGTTGTTGCAGTCACTGTTTCCTTCTTTGGGCACTGCTGTGTTCCAGCTGACGTGCCACACAATACGCTGCACACTCTGTTGTGCTGTAGGAAACCTGCACTTAGCAACAGAACAGCAGATTGCATGGATCAGTGGTGCAGTTCAGTACACTGTGTTGTACGTGGACATTCTCAGTAGTGCTCCTCAATTAGAATGAGTTCTAGCTCAGATCAGAACTAGCTGATCTTTGAAATCAACTTTAAGAGGCAAAAGGTACTTAAATAAAATAATCAGTTGTAAGTGGACAGAACTGTACAACTGTCCCATGAAGTTCAGACTTCTAAACTAGCAGCAGATCAACTGCATCTTCCTCATGCATTGTGACAGCACTCAAATGTGCAACCTGCCCACACTACTCATAGCCAGACTCCATGGCTCTGCATGCAGAAACAGAATAAAATTGCAGCTCTGGTCTTGTGTATATATTTGGTCCTTTTTTTTTTTTCCTGTATCTTTGGTGACTTTGGTTGTCGTTAACACAAAATGTAGCTTAAGGTGCAGATTGACCTTCTTCCAATTTTTCCACTTTGTCCAGAGCAGCTGGGGTGGAAGAAATGAATGAACCAGGCACTAGAAAAAGACAGCTTAAAAAATTACATATATATATATATATGTTTTTAAATCTATAGCTGGTCATAGCAAAGTTGTGGCTATGAACAAAAAGAAGTGAGAGTCACCTTGAGAAGAGTCCTTGTTGTGTAACTTCCAAACTGGAAAAGCCGTCACAACCTTTCTGTTCACAAGGGGTGGTTTTACACAGATGAGAGTTTTGATAAGCAATCATTTCTTTTTTTTTAAAGAGTTCATCACGCTGGTGTCAAACGAATGTAACAAAGCCTACATAAATGGCTCAGAGAAGGGCAGCTGGAACAGGATTAGCGTAATCATTCACACAAGTCAGTTTGCAGCCATTAAAACAGTCATTAAAAACAACTGTGCTTTAATTGTATTTTCTCTGTATTTGACCAATATCAGCTGGCTCAGATCGCATTTTTAACCTCTGTTCTTTCTTCCACCGGAGGAGAAAAAAAATAAATAATGAATGGTTGTTTCAGTCATGTGAATCAGTACCGCCTTCTGCAGGACACCCATCGGTTACGCAGCATCCACTGCTGGCTGTGTCTGCTCATGGCTGAAAGTCGATGTCGTTTAAATCTTCCCATTGAGCTGCTTGTCTGGCACGCAGAGCGAGGGCCACTGCTTCAGACATCCCTGAGCTGCTGCTTGGCTGGGATGTTTCCCAATCTGTTTTTCGCAAGGGAAGTAAATTAAAGTGTGCTGATGCAGGTACAATAACCGCCCTCTACTAGAAGGCCTGCACTATTTAAAGGTCTCATCTGTTTGAAGGAATGCGTTTGTATAAACCAGGAAGCTACCATGAAAGTTTCCATAGCTGTTTCACCACACCATGTGCTAAGGACTCCACACTGCTAACAACCACTTCTCAAACAATGCAGTACTCCCTTAGTGATGTAATATATTGTTGCCTGTGTTCCCATAAGACAAAATGTCTCATTGACCCACAGAAATTCAGCTGCTGCGTACAGAAGTTAGTGATCACTTCAGGAGTCACAACTACCATCACAATAAGCCACCAACAAGCATGTTCTGTGGAGAGTTTTGACCCCAATAACTCAGTCTTTTTGCTTTCTCTATATAGAAGATGCTGAAGTGTCTAACCTCAGCCTGTTGTATCTTGTCTATACTAAATCAAACACTTGTAATCTGAGCTTATGAGCATTGCTTTCTCTGTGCTTACCAGATGGGAAGCCAGTTGCCCTCGAGATCCCAGCAGAATAAGGATACTGGAAACAAAATCAGAGGTAGATGCAAGTCAGTGTTGTTCTCATGTGGCTGTTATCTTGTATTTAAAGTTATACTTTACCCATAACAAAGCTATACTCCCTCTACATCTCAAGCAGGACTAGGAGCACAAATATTCCAACAGCTACTCCAAGTATATTTTCTATCTGCTCAAATCAATCCTTTAGAATTATTTCTACATATAAGGGATGTCCTCTTTGTCCAACACGTGTCCCTATACTGAGCAGAGGGCATGATACAGACAATGGACATCAAGCAGAGAGTTCCTTCTCTGACTCTCACCTCATTGTAGGATGCAGTTTGATTTCTGTCAGATGTCCTTCCTGAGTAGTTTGGTTCTTGCTGGGCAGGTGGCATGGATGAGCGGTCTGGAGAAAAGCTTCTCTGAAAGACAGGATAATTGACATTAGCAGAAATACACGACAGCTTCCAATTGTGGCTTTATGGTCAGCATCCACATCTGCGACACCTGCTTTAGGGAGAGTTCTAGAAACCAAAAGGCAATCTGATACGCTGCCAACAGAGACTGCCTGAGTGACAAGGCTTTTTCCTTTGTGTAGTCCAGGATTCCATCTCACAGGGATATGGAGATGCAACCTCAGTGCTCTGCAAACAGCACCGTACTAATATGTGAAAATATTCACATATATTCACAAATATATTCACAAATATATTCACAAATATGTGAAGAAAATAAAAGTGGTCCTGCCTTAATTTGAAGCTCTAAAAATGCACTGAGCAACTGCAGAGCAGAGCAGCGACTGCAGATGAATAGCACTGGCAAGCTGTTCTCCATGGGACAGATGCTTACCTGGGTTTAGCAAACCCTTCTGCTTCTCAGCTATGTAGGTGAAAGAGTTTTCACTTGGCCTTAATTCAAACACTACAGAGCACCCATGTGTGCACATTTTAACACTCATTTGATGGCTCAGCTAGCAACACCAACTTAACAAAAAGATTTTAAATTAGAAATCACAGAATCGTAGGGGTTGGAAGGAACCTCCAGAGACCATCATCCAACCGCCCTGCCAAAGCAGGCTCCCTACACCAGGTCACACAGGTAGATGTCCAGGCAGGTCTTGAATATCTCCAGAGAAGGAGATTCCACAACCCCCCTGGGCAGCCTGGTGTCAAAAATCTTCAGTGTCAAATGATGCTGTGTGGAGAGAACCCTGTTTAATTCAGCTGAAAAAATGGGTGGGGAGGGCACAAAACATAAAGCCCGGAGGAAAGCTGGAGTCGGAGGAGGAAAGCAGCATCCTTCTTACTCTAGGCAATGTCCAAGTGTGACCAAGCTCTTTACTGACCATCATTATGTGACCAGGCTACAAGTATTTTCCTGCAGCTTCGTAATCATAAATAGCGAGGGCAAAGATCTTTCTATACATCTTCCCAGGTTAAATTCTACTCTTGAGCAAATAGGAAATTTCCAAGTATCCTTCTGTCTTCTGGGGTGAGCTAGGAAGCAAGCACTGTAAGTATTGCATACGGACACAGCTGAAAGGGCAGCATCTTCACAAGTCTAGAGGAATCCCACACAACTGTAATGAGCACTGAAACAGTGGTATTTGAGCTACTGGACTGACCTGCTGGTCTTGTCTTCTTGGTGCAAATGGGTTTTGTGTTCTCTGTAGTATACGTAGTTTTTCAAGTAAAAACATTTTATCTTTTCCTTCCTGCACACAAAACACACTGGATCGTTAGCTGGAATGGACCAAGAATTAAGGGAGGCTCAAGGTCTACAAGTAACTGATCTACAAAGGAAGTTGAACATAACATTCCTTTGCAACAACACTCTGTGAGTAGTTTCCCAACAGCTGACAGGAGAGCTTCCACCTTCCTGCACTGCCACAGGAAAAGCAGATTACAGTTGCACAACAGCAGATTGAGACAAGAAAGCCAAATTTTAAACAAAATGAAGCCGAAAGTCAAACTTACATTAACGATTTGCTCACGTAAAAGCTTGGCCATGGTTCTTCTTCCTTTTATTATTTGCCAGTAGAGGTAAGTAATAACTCTAAATAAAAAAGTCCAACAGATGAACACTCATACCACCATGTTCCTCCCAGTCACTGCTTAAACAGACACTTAGCTTGATTCATTTCATAAAACAGTGGGTTTTATGACTTCTTCACATACTTCAAATACATGAGTTTCCCTTACGTTAATCATTTCAGATATTAGAAATGCACTCTGCCATTGTTACAGAGAATGGATATAGCCTAGCCAGGTTTTTCCACTTCATGTCCTTTCCACCAGCAGATACTTACAGGACAATGACGGAGAGGATGAAGAAGAAAAGTTCACTTGTAATTAAGTTGTAGTAGATCCATGCTACCCATTTGGAATCGACGTAATTTTCCAGTATTTTTACCCACTCAGAGATTGCTGCATATATAGAAGGCAGACCTCGGAAAGGTCCACATCCTTTTGAAGGTTTCAACCTGAAAGCATAAGAAAGCCACTATTTAATGCTTTACATACTAACACAGGGTTTAATTCATTAATGCACTGTCGTTCTCTGCCTTGCTACTGCCCTTCGCTTCCTTGGGACCCTCAGGGAACTGACAATATCTATAATTGCTGACCTTTTTGGGGTCAGCTCCTGGACATGGCTGTGGTGAAACGAGGTAGATCTTGGGGGAAAAAAATAACATTTTGGGATAGATGGAAATAGAGAAACATTGTTTGCTTTGAAATTGGACCAATTCAGACAGGTACAAAATAAACAAAGCAGCTTTAAAACACTGCCAGTAACCCAGATGCCTCATTGCGGAGCTCTGAACAGTCTTTGAAACAAACAAACAAATCCATCTGATATCTGCAAATAATCCAGAAGCTCAGAAGTTGACCTGCACTGTTTCCGTGCAGGTGTTTCTGCATTGCAGACCCAGTGCATTTAAGCCCAGGAGCAGGCAAGTTCACAGAAAGGTTTGAGGAGCAGGAAAGGCCAAATCAAAGGATCTCCTGTGACACTTAAGTACTATACCAAAACTTGAAAGCAACCTTGTCTCACCTCCCACTTTATTATGGGACAAGTTCCTGCTTTAACCACATTTTTGCAAACTCACTGAGCCTGTTTGCAGAACACAGAACACCATGAACATCTGAAACCTGCCACTAGCAGTTAGCACAGATTTCCTCTGCCTGGTGTCAGGTCACGCATCACAACGTAATGGAACTGAATGTCAGCACTCCTCCATACCTCCAGACAGTGACTGCAATGACAGACAGGACTCCACTGAGGGAAGGGAAAAACAGAAGGAACATGAAGAATGTTGTCATCTGAGCAGCTCTCCATGCTTTGCGAGGAGGTTGGCAATTCCTCATCAGACTGACCTTTTAAGAGATGAAGGTACATTCACTCTCAGAATAGCATCACTTGCCACTTCAAATGCATTGGAGTCAACCCTACTGAAACTGCTGGAAAAGCACCAATTAAAAGTTTCCATCAATTTATTTTCTAAGAACTTGACAGATATACTCTAGTTTTAGAGAACTTCAAGAATCCAGTCTTCCAATTGCTAAGAGATGATACAAGGTTCTGATGGGCTTTACACAACTCTGATAAGCAGAGTTTGCTTTTGGAGCACACATGAAACTTCCCGCAGCTCACTGAAGTTTGAATCTGTGCTTCTGGTTATAGCTTTGTTCTTCTATATTTAACACTACAAACTGTTCAGACACCTCATAAGCAATCCATTGTCTGGTCACACGACTGAGGCAAAGAACTCTGAAAGCTTCTCCCTTGATATTTAGCAGAATCTCCCCACTTAAACCCAGGTGCTTTGGGGGGAGGAGGCAGGTTGCTGGGGATAGTGGGAATGCAGAACCATAGCAACAGGCTGAGTGTCTGTACTGACAGATGCACTGTTTGCTGTTAGTTTCCTAGGCTTTAATTGTGCTCCTTTCTTTAAGCAAACGAACAACAAACAAACTAAAACCCACTAAAACATAACAGCAAAAAACAACAGCCAACCAAACAGCTCCCCAAGCACAAAGCCCCAGAGCCTCCAGGCAATCCCAGCACTCAACCTAATAAATCCTGCGCAGATTTCAAACAGAGTAATTTCCATGGCATTTTATGAAGCAGATATGTAAATCTTGTTACCTTTTTCACATAAAATACTATAGAAAATGACATCATCTGGATACCAGGCAGCAGGGGTGAGAAGAGAATACCGATCCTAAGAGAAAGGATTTGTAAGAGAAATAAAGTTGTATTTCCACAATCCCCTACAGAGCTCAGTGTACTCAAGCCAGAAAATATCACGCCAACTTCATATACAGTTAATATTTGTAATTACATTCACACTGTTCCTGTAGCAGTAAGTTAGCCTTTAAAAACATACAGCTTCAAACAAACACACCTACACAGACATTTGCAAAACTCCTATTAATTAGAGGAGTGCCCTCATTCTTAGAAATAAGGGGTAAATAAGGCAGCTGTTCCAGAACTGAGTACAGAGTCTCTTTCAACAAGAACTCTATTCCAGTGGGGAAGCAACTAAAGCTTTAGGATGTCCTTTGACTGCACAAGGTCTGGGGCCTCCAACACATGAAAGATGTGGAGCTGTTGGAAAGGGTCTAGAGGAGGGTCAGGGGGCTGGAGCACCTCTCCTGTGAAGTCAAACTGAAGGAGGTGAGCTTGTTCAGCCTGGAGAAGAAAAGACTATGGGGAATCTTCATTGCAGCCTTCTGGTATTTAAAGGGAGTTCATAAACAGGAGGGAAATCAACCTTCTGTACAGGTAGAAATAGGACACAGGGGAATGATTTTAAACTAAAGGAGAGGAGATTTAGATGAGATTTTACTGAGAGTGGTGAGGTGCTGGAACAGACCGCCCAGGGAGGCTGTGGATGCCCCATGCCTGGAGGTGTTCAAGGTCAGGTTGGATGGGGCCCTGAGCAACCTGATCTAGTATTTCATCTGGCAGTTGGCAACCCTGCCTGCGGCCTGGGGGTTGGAACTGGATGATCCTTGAGGTTCCTTCCAACCAAAGCCATTCTACGATTTCTTATCAAGTTTTCTCTCAGACCAGGAGGCCACAAGGTACTGCAGGTCATAACTTCAGTCAAAGAGAACTGGCAAGTCACCATCCTTACAAAGGTACTTGATATATCATCTCCCCTGGGCATTTATCTTGGCTTTCATGATGTGAAGTACCCATAAATATCTGAATCGGGATGTTCCACAACATTCCCAAATACCAATAAGGTTTTGACCACTTACCAGGTCAAAGTCTGAGCATAGATCAAATCTAAAACACTTCGTCCAATATCAAATTCTGGCACCCCCAGGCTTACACAGACCGTAGTTCCAATAATTCTGGGTGAAAAATAAAAATAATAATAATAAAAAAAAATTGCTAAATAATTAAACTCATTTTAGAAGTCTCAACAAATTACCTCCTGAATGCAATCATCAGTGACAGATCATTCAGGGTTCCTTTAACCACACATCAGTCAAAGCAGCTGCTTTGACGAGGGAGAGGATTTGTAATCATATCAGAGAAGTATGCTTATGCTCACGATTAAACAGACGAAGTGATGATTTACCTCAGTAAAAACCCTTAACTTCTCTGTTCATGAATCCTGAAAGCTCTCAGCCTCAACCAAAAAAAACCTGATACTCTTAATATACTCTACAGTATATTCTACTTTAATGTAAGCAATGTTGCAGGCAGCTGAGATGCACACAGGTAAGCAAGTACGTGGAAGACCGTCAATCTCATTTTATCATTTCATTTTTTCCTGGGTTAGAAAGATTCAGTTTCAGGTTCTGTTGTTGTTTGTTTTTGTAGCAAAAAAGGGAAAGATTCTGGTAACTATCCTGTTCTGCCCTGAATGTAGGTATCGGTGCCATCTGATAGCCACATTACAACTATGAATGCTTGAGGGCTGTGCTGGCTGGGGGTTAAGTAATCACAAGCAATTGCACTTCTAATCTTTTATGGCTGTAACCCTGATGCTTCTGCAGAGCTTAGTAGATGACATCCATAATGGCTGACACTGCGTATTAGCTGTGACCTTTTGCTGAAGGTAATTTCCTATCCGAAGAGAGCAAGAACACGAGAGGATTAAAGTACACTGACAAGAGCTGCGGAGGGAAAATTTACAAGGGCTTCTCAACACTGCTTTGTGTCAGATTAACGTAAAGGTCTAAGTCCTCATTTGTAAACCAATCTTGTTCTCATCTCATGTGAAGGGCAAACAACTGTAAAGATCTCCTACAGATGTGTGGCTAAGATCCCAAAAAGCTTTGTAGGGCAGGTAAAAATTTAGCACCATTATCACAGTGGAAAATCACATTTAACACCAGGAGGGACACACAACAGACTCCAGAAAGAAATGATTTTTGGCTCACACACTTAAAAGAATTCACTTTCCATGCCACATAACTCTACATTTGAGAGCTTAATCACACAGACTATGCCTGGTAGAGCTGGCGGTTGTACCACATAATATCCTTCTGTTGGACTTCTCCTTTTCTCAAAAGCAAAAAACAAACAAAACAGTGAAACGAAAACAACAAGAAAACATACTTGGCTAATGAAGAAAAACAAGATTAGAAATGCACTCACCTTCGCAAAAATTCTCCAAAGAACGAGCCAAGCAAACAAAATATGAAGTCGACCAACACAAGACGATAGATATCCTGACCAATCAGCGTTTCCCAGCACTTTAAGGGGTGGAAAGAAAAAACAAACACATGTACATCTGGAAGTGAAAAATGATGCAAATCTAACATTCCTGAATGCTTGGGCACCATGTGCCATGAACCAAAGCCTTGCTAGCATCCTAACTAATGGCTGATCTCTCACTGAAGAATGCTGCAAACCAGATGAGGTCTAAATTGAATGTAGGAAAACGAGTTACCCATTCCTCTAGAAATTCAAGTGAAGAAATTAGGCTAGCAAATCCAGCTGTCCAAGAGACTACAGCTACTTCTCTTTGCTTGAACAGGCCTGTCATCAAAGTGGTTCTTAATGAGGTATTGTAAGTCAAAGATATATATCTTTGAAACTTTACCTGTGACTCCGATGCAGCTACAACATTAAGCCAGTAGTAGCACAGTATTCCAATGATGGATATTTTCAGGATTATAGTTCTACAAAGAAAAAGCAGCAGTCACTGCACTGGCAATTGGTATCACAGTAACACAGTATCGTGCGAGTTGGAAGGGACCTTAGAGATCATCGAGTCCAACTCCCGGGTTTCGAGCCTTCTGTGTAGCAGAGCGGCTATTCTATGCAGAGGTATGCAACCTCACTGGAGAGAATAATGGCAGGATGACTGCTGGTCAGAGGTTACTGCCTTATTTTACAACAACAGCATGCTATAGTGCCAGAACAGAAGCAACCTTTGGAGCTCAGGTGCTGCATTACTCTAATGTCCTGGCAGAATCAAGGACAGGTGGGGCAACCTTAGCACAGGCCTCTGCTAAACAGGCCACTGGCTGTGGGCACAGACTCCACAGAGAAGGAAGGTCTGAGAAGCACAGGTTACACTGTTAATTCCAGGTACCTGCAATGACGTCAAACCTCTTCACTCTTCTTAGCACTTCTTTTCCCTCCCCCAGGAGGCCCACAGCCCAGTCACCATCAATGGGAGCTACAAAGCTGAGCCCAGGGTCACCATGTTGCTAACTGGGAAGGAAATGAGGGCCAGTCTTCATGCAGCGATGCATCATTCCAGACAGAAGGCTTACAGGAGGCCAACAGAACTTTGAGCTAAGATTACACAGAAGCTTTTGGGAAGATGAATTCACCTGCTCCATGGCTCACTACTGCCCACCACACCACCTAGGTACAGCGTTGTGAAAGAGTCAGACAACTTCAGGCCAAAAGCACTAAGTGGAGGTAGCAACAAATACCTGGCAATAGCGACGTATATCTTGCTTTTGGGATTCTGAAATTTCTCCAGGTTTCCAAGCCATGAGTAGAAGAATGGGATGAACACATTGAGGAGGGATGTAACAATGGGTAGCACCAACATGGCAGCTTGGCCCTCCAGGTCATTTCCATATCCCTTCATAAAGAGCTTTGAGAGAAAGAAAGAAAAAGAATAAAAATTAACCCCAAACTTGGAACGTTAGCTGAAATGCTACCTCAGGGTGTTTCCACAGGGAAGACACCTGACACATCCTTACATATTCTCAGATTAGAGGTTATCCTGTTTTACAGTTCCATGTCTGTCCAGCAGCACAGTGACCATCACCTTCCTATGAATTACACAGGACCATTGTGGGAGCCCCATTTCAAAAACCATCTGCAGGACAAAGGAGAGGCAGGCCTTCCTCTTGCTCTTTAATGGCAGCAGCTGCACACTAAGCCAGCCACAAGTTGAGGCAAACAACTGCTGGGATGAGGGGCTGCAAAATCAGTACTTACCCGTAGATTATTAATGGAGAGGAAGTAAACACCAGCACATGCAGCTACTGCTGTTCCCAGGGAAGCAGCCCATGACCCAAGATGGATAAGAATACGAAAAATTCTCTCTGTTACAGAAAAATTTAGAGCTTCTTTGTTTTCTTCAGCGAGGTCTTCCTGCAAAGAAATAAATCCCAATGAAGAATTCCTTGGGCAACAGCGTAAACCTGTTTCAGGTAACTGCCTAAGAGACTGATGGATTTTTTCCCCCTCTAGAATATTGGTACAGTGGGAAAGTTCACTAGTCAGCTTTGTGCTCCTATCCTGAAAGTTGTTTATCTCGACAGCTACACTGTATTTAACATTTCATGCAAATCTGCTCTTCTTTGACAAAACAGTTAATATGAAAAAAGGAAAAACAGGAGCAATATTCTGTTTAGCATATATTTAATAGTCTCAGAGATTCATTTAATAGGAAAATATATAAGTATAAATATTTAAATGTAGCTTAAAGAGAAATGAAAAATGAGTAGCTAAGACAAATCCAAGAGTTAAAACCAAAATAAACATAACAGCCAGGAAGACTGAAGTTTATTAGAAACAGGACTATCATGTTCAAGTCACTGTGCCAGAAACTTATTTGTGCACATGCTTTGGCAGAGTGACTCCAGCATGCTGATTCGGTACCTTTGCACCTTCTTGAACCTCCTGTATTTTCTACCTTTATCTGTGTGCTGAGATTCTTTTGTTTCAACTTCACAGCTTTTTCATTAGTTATATTGAAGTCCCAAGTGCAGAGAAGTTTGCTTGCATTGCCAGAGTACGTCTGAGGGTTAATAAAGTTTCTGCAGAATGATTTTGCCATGCTGCAATGAGAATTAAATTTGTGAGACGTGTAACAGGAAAATCCATCAAGTTTACACAGCAGAGCATGAGTGGGGATTTGTTAGTTTTTCTTTCCCTTCTCTGGGTTAGCAGGTCTACATCAGAGCATCTCACATAAAAATACACAGAAAACAGACTTTAATTTATGAGACAACTCTCACAGTTCTTTCACCAAGCTGCTTCTGACAATCTTTACTTCATCAGTTTCAGGAGGACACGTCAGTACCATGAGCAACATGTTACAAAAGGGGGATCATGAGATTAGTTGTTTTGAACTGGGATTCACTGCATGACCCTTAGTATTCTGCACTGATTCTTCATTCTTCAAATAAGGATTTTATGCATGAGACTGTCCTCTGAGCAGAATTTCTTTTAGAAGCAAGAACTTACAGAAATATGCCCACACAACTATGACTGCCAACCACACAGGGTTTTTTTGATAATATAGGTGAAATAAGAACATACAGCTAGTTTACCTGAACAACAAGACAAGCAAACAGACGACAAAATATATTCCAACAGTGAAAATATATGCCAGCTGCATGTTGTACGATGCACCATTCTTCATACGACTGATTGTAGCATTGGTGTAAAAGCCATAGTAGAGTACTGTTTGTTGAAAATAACCCTGAAAATATATGGACATCATTCAGAACTTCTGCTAGAAGTACCACCATCTAAGGATTAATTCACATGTGGGAGCTTTCTGTACAGTGAAATCAGAGGAGTAATTAAATCTGTGAATACCAGGTCCTTTATTTTCCTTGTATCCCCTAAAAGCTGTAAGAGCTTTTAGGGGTACATAAAAGATTTGTTCTATATGGATGATTGCGAGCAATCAACGTTTGCATGATTTGGTATCTTCTGAAAATTTCTTAAGAGGGAAAGGCATCATCACTGCTTTCTTAGGAGCAAAAGTTCTGTACTAAAAAACTGAGACTATGAAGGAACCAGGAATGAAACAAGTGACATTCTAAGCTGAGTTACAACATCACAGCGGAACTCCTGCAACAGTGACCGTACGCTGCAAAACTACACAACGTTACTAATACAAAATACACAACTTTAAAACCAACCCTAGAAAGAAACGGCAGGCACCTTTCTTAAAAGAACATTTCTTCTCAACTAAGTGTTGGGGGGAAGCAGAAACTTGTTTTTTAACCAGAGCAATCATTTAACAACAACTAAATGGACACAATTCTTAAAATGGTCAAAGATAGAAAGAAAAGGAGCAAGTCTACACTTAGAACAAAGCCTTTCTTTCCAAATAGCCTGAGATTTTATGCCCCAAATAGAACAATCTCCATAAACTGAGAAGTTTCTTCTATTACAAGCCACACTGAGCTCAACAGGCTGCCAAACAAAGATCTGCATGCTTCCTGGAAGAGCAAAGCAATAGAAATAAGCAACATTCTCAGGATCACACATTGAAATCAGCACTGTATTTTTAGAGGAAAACTAGCATGGGAAATACATTCCCCTAAAGACTATTATAGTTGTCTCCAGAACGCCTGACTTCCGCTCTTCCACTGCTTTCTACAAGAATGAAGAAGATTTGCTACATTGCTGAACACAGCAACCGTCTGCATTAAGACAAATTCATCAGAACACCTACACTGCACTTCGAGTCAACACTTGATGCAGCTTCTTTTCCTCAAGTATGTATGAAATATTTGTTCTAACCATGTAAAAATTAACCTCCATCTCTTAAGAAGAAATAATTAGTTTCTACACTGCCCTGAGTTTTTAAAATAGAAAAACAACACACATCCATTGTTACATACTTACAGCTCCAGTGAGCAGCTCCAGACCCGTGAACGAAAGGTTATTTGGTTCTGCTGTAACAAACTGAGGGATTGTGATGAAACCGAAGTTTATGAGGAATGAGAAGATGTTGAAATTCAGCAGCCATTTCAAGAAAATAAAGTAAGAAAGAACACTGGTTCCAAACTCTCCACCGATGATCTTCAGAGTCTTGTGCCAGAAATTCAGTCGGTGAAAATATTCTGACAAGCTATTTCTAAATCGCCGAAGTGACTACAGGACAAGAGATGAGAGGTGAGCCTCAGTGAGCAGCCTTACACGGGACTCAAATCCACATAACACACCCGCACATCTTTACAGCTCCATTTTGATGATAAGAACAGATTTCCACCCTTAAATGCACCGTAAAATGCTTAAACACTGTTCCTACATAATGCATGTCATTATCAACGAACAGTGAAGAAATAAAATGTTGAGGTTTTTTTTGTAAGTAAGGTGACAAGATGTCCAGTCTCTCTGGAATTGGTAACAACACTGCAGCTACAGTGCTCGCCCCAGCTGTTCCCTACTGACATGCCTGACACTCACCACTCTTGCTCTGTGCAGACAATGCGTACAGCAGCCACACTGAGCACCGCGGCCCCCTGATTTCTTTGTCATTTCTTTGAGAACTTTATTCCTGTGGGAAAACATGAGAAAGGAGTGACGATCATTACAGCATGAGTTATAATTGGAACGAGAAGCCAAAGAAGCTGCTGCAAACATGTGCTCATGACCAAGCCAATACAACTCGAGGTGGTTCGGCTGGTTCTTCTTGTGATAGATGCTAAAATGAACCTTGTCCATTTCAAGCTGAGCTACAACATCACATTCCAACTGCTCTAAAATGTCACTGCCAGGAACAATATCTAAATATATTCACGTGTATTAAATAAATGTACGCAATGATCAAAATGATGTCTGAAATCATGTGCTCTCTTCTCCGTTTTTAACGGCCAGCATTCAAATTTCCTTTGAATAACAGCCACAAGACATCCTTGCATGCAGAAGGGCATGGCCTCGCTATTGTGTTTTATATTACATGAGAGAGTCTTCTCACCCAGAGACGGGACACTGAACCATCTTTATTTTCCCTTACAAGATGTTAACTTTTTAAAAGCTAATAAAAAAGTACTATCAGGTTTTTTTTGTACTCAAAGGGACAAAGCAAAGTTGAGCAGCTGGCAAACACACATCCTTGATAGCTACATGTCAAAAATTACACTGCTTGCAATGCTAAACAGATAAGGTTTTATTTTTACCTGATCTCTCTCTTTCTTTTCATGGTTTCTGGCATTTTCTGGATCGCTTTAATCCTTTCACGTTTGGACATGCTTGCAAGACTTCCAACTAATTTTTCCTCTGCATAAAAATAATGAGAAATCCAAATTTGGAGATAAGATAGTAATTTTTATTTTTAAAAATCCAGAATTTATATAATATCATCTCCCATTTTCACAGCTGCTAATGTGTGTAAGGTTCTAAGACTTAATGATTCTGTCTAGAATATCCTTATTTCTACCAGTACTCTAATACAGACACATGGAAGTAGTACAACACTGCACACTAAAATACAAGTATCACTTGTCTCCTGTTTGTTGAATGCTAATACAAAGAGCTGTACTGTAAAGGAAGACAAAACATTGACAAACTCTGAAGTGCTGGTCAATATAGAGTCACATTTCTAAAACACTACATATCAGCTTGAAATCTAAGCTTTTGGGTTATGCTGTGATTTTAGTTCATGTTGGTAAAATGGACAGAGATATTACTTGACATTCACCTTGTTTTCACATAATTGGAGTTTGATGCTAACTCAAGACAAACAGTGGCTGAAATAAATCATCAACTGGTCAAGCACATCCTAATAAGAGAAGCTGAACTTCTTAACAAGAAATCACTCTGTATTGTACTTCATTTATGTTCTCATGTGCTAGGGAGCACAAAAGATGCAATACTAGCCTTAACAAAAAAAACAAGCTGCTCTTGTAACCACAGAAAAACTACACGCAATCCTGATGATAAATCAAGAACGGCATCAACCACAGTATAACGTGCAAGACGTTACTTCATATAAGAACACTTCTCTAAACTCCTACCTTCTCTGTACACTGGAGTTGCCTGAGACATGGTTGAAAACGCCATGATATCAGATGGTCTTCTGCTGCGTCTCCGAACGAAGTTATCTAAACAAGCACCATTTAGTAAGCCTGGATACTCCCAGGCTAAACTGATTTCAGACATTCAAATTTCAATTTTATTAAAAAACAAAACAAACAAACAAACTTAAAAATATACCCTTCCATCTCTCTAACTACATGCAAACATGCATTCTTCCTCTACCTTCTTCCAAGGTAATGTTTGATGACAGCATGCAATCTCTCTCAGACACACGCTGGGGAAGTGGTATCGAGTCTTCTCCTACTATGAAAAACTGTCACATTTAACCCATTCATACATGTATACATTCATTATTCAAGTTCAATCACATTCATTCAATCACATTCCAGAAGCATTAGGCAGGAAACAAACTGTAACAGAGAGATTACAGGATATAGGAAGAGCAGATTCTTCCCAGAAAATGGATGATAGGTGGCTATGCTGGCCTAAAAGAGAACTCAGACTGTATTATTTCAGTCCACTCTATATCATTAACATAAATCTCTACTTACCACTATAACAATTTACACTTAGACAACATAGTAACAAATTCAGTAACTAAAGACAGTCTTGAAAAATGCATCCTATCCTCTTATTTTCTCCAACAGTATGCTTCTTCAAATAACTGCATAAGTTTATTTTATGACGACCAGCTTATTGGGAGTTTCAGTTAAAAGGGATAGGTATTGCAGCTTTCATTGCTCAAGGAACAAAGATCATCACTTTCAGAAACACTGTAAAATTCAGCTACAATTATATAGTAAAATATAATTCATGTATTCTGAGTCCTTTCATTATGTGAAAATCTTCATACTTGAAGCAGGCTTTTGGGTGAGACTGACATCAGTATTCTGATTCAGCGCAGTCTGTGTGTCTTACCTTCTGATGCACTGGAAAATCTGTGAGTATAAGGGTCATCCAGACGACTGAAGGCAGAATTTGTGCTGTATGCCAATTCTGGCTCAGGCTCGAAGGAAAGATTATCTGTTGAAGGCAATCAGAATTACACAGAAAGTTGCACGCTGCTATGGATTATTAACACATCCAGAATATCAGCCCTTGTGATTAAACACAGCTCTACTATAGGCATGGCAATATATCCTACTCAGGATCTACAAAATATTAACAAAATTTCTTTCTCTCTTTCCAATGTACATCCTACTATTCAATTAATTATGACGTGCATAAAAGCAAGCATTTACCGATGTGTTAATAAAATAGTCAGTGCTCTTACTTGTTAATTTAATACCTGGACTCCTTCTAGGAAAAAGGCAAAAAAATCCACTGCCAACAAACACAGATCTGTGCAGAGACTCGAGCCTTCCAGAATGGCAGTACTGCCCGCAGGACAGTGTGAGCTGTGACTTGTTTCTAAGCACCTTCATATGAGAAATTACATACCCTGGGATCTTCCATATGGACTTCTGCTCAGGACTTCAACTCTTGGTAAACTTGCACTGTATTCAGAGTTGTGTCTCAGGGAAGTCATTGGTATGGCTGGAGGATAATTTTGTCTTCTCTCTCTGTGCTCTCCTTGGTAACTGTATGACGAATCGTAGGGGTTTTGGTGAGAGAAGAGATTCTTTTGAGAATTCCTGCTGTGCGAATGAGAAAATGGAAAACCTTGAGTGCCATAAAACCTTTCAATAGATGTGCTTACTAAATTGTTACCTATTATCATCAAATTTGGTTATATTAAAAAATAAAGTCAGATACTAATATTTGGAACTTCAACATAAAAATTCTGACTTGACCATGAAATGAACTAGAAAGATTAATGCCTTTCTCCACTTGAAGTTGGCCTGGAGCCTACCTAACAGGACAAAGTGCTTGAAAAGTTAAGACAAGTAAACATTACTGGAAATCAATAACATCCACAACATCTATGCTATAAAATTTAAATTTAACTGATAAAATTTGTAACACGTGAAAAACAAGCATGCAGTTTCTCTTGACTGACACCTTCCTCCTGACAGCTTCAAAAACTTGTGTCTGAGAAAGCAAACGTAAAGGAGGTATTAAAAGCATGTTACAAATTAAAACTCTGGAGAAAAAGTTTGCCCTGCACATAAATAACTTGATTTCTCACGGCACAGTCACAACAGCAAGATGAAATCAACTCACCTCCTGTCAACTTCCAGCGTCTCTGAGAAGTGGTAGTCTGGATTTTCAAAGGCTTCATTGTGATGGTAAGACATGGCAAATCTTTGCTTTGAGAAAAGAAATCTTCCTTATTTTTGTCTCTGCTGCTCCAGTAACACAATCCTAGGTAGACTGATTTCAGACCTAATTACAAAACATACACATATACACACACACACAATGGAAAGAAAGGAACCTCATCAAATACAAAATAATAAAAATAAATAAATAACATGATAGACCTGGCAAAACCTATCAGACACCTTGCTTTAATCTCAGCTCCACTCCCATAAAAGTGAAGTTCATTTAACATTACACTCTCAATCAACTTTTCTGTCTTGAGTGATTTTCACTTAATTTCTGCTGCTGTAAAGAAAGTATCAGACAGAGAAAAGAGATCTTCCAAACAGATTATTGTACAGCGCCTTTTTAATGCATCTGTCTGGCTTTACAGGCCTGCCAAAATCTTCTCCTTTGCTCAAAACAAGCTCATGATTGACACCATTTTCACCTCTAAGGATCCTGGACACTCTAAAGACATACAGGTGTAAAACATTGTCCAAGTTTTGCATGATGACTTGCGAAGAGATCTGCATGTAAACACTGATGATTGACTGAATTAAGTCTTACTCTATAATTAGGAAATTGTCTACACTTTCATTATATCATGATGATGTACATGTTCTTTCTCTTACTTATTTTGAAGACCTCGAGACCTTAGGCTCACTAAGACACTCCAATATGCCCAAGAATTATCCATTTTATTTCCTCTGAGTCGTAAAATGCACAGCAGAGCCCAAGTGTCAGGATTTCCTTGGACTTCTGTGTACACAATATGCTCTGGAGTGGGATGGGGTGCACATGCGTGCTATAGGTGTACAAGTAGCAAGCCAGGGCTATGCAGGTAGCACACAAGGGTGCACAGACAACACACCAATCCACCTACTTCCTCCATTCCAAACCCAAAAATCATAAGAAACTTTTTCTGTCAAATCAGATGTGTACATCATTGGTTTGGTTTGTGGTTTGAGGTTCTGTCTGTTTATAGATTTCTTATCAGTCACACTTCATTGGAAAAGCCAGAAGCATGAAATACACAAGCTAAAACACTTTCTTCTCTTCTTTGACCTATGATGGGATCCAGCAAATCACAGCTCCAGGAGCAGACATGAAGTTTAGACTTACCTTCTCCTTCAAAAAGTTATTTTCCAAAAGAAAAAAGAAAAAAAATAAATAGTTGAAGAACAAAGATCATTGATGAAGATAAAAAGCAAAACCTTGGCAAACCTTCCCTTCTCAGGGTGGTGTCTCTTTGTCGTGTGACAGTTTGGATTCTGGAAAGCAAACAGACAAATCTTGTTCACTTCTCACACTGGAGAACAGAAGGTGTTTAAGGTCAGTTGGCTTAAAAATCATAGATAAGTAAGTAAGTTACAGGATAGGTGGAGAGAGGGTACTTTCTGCTGAATTCCTTCAACACACTGTGAAGATATAAAGCAGGAAGATCCAAGCAGTGCAAGCTCATGCTTCTGGATCAATTCCCAGAAGAAATAACAGCTTTCACGTCACAAACCAACAGCTACGAGAAAATATTCCGATTTAGTTTCATCCACTCCTGTTTGGGTAATTTACTGCCATAGACACTAATCCTCCTTTAGAATATTAATCAAACATGGATGGCTTGCTAAACTACATTTTGACGCGGTATTGTGTTACAGGAAAGCCCTCACACCGTCATTTACCTGCTTTCCTCAAAAGGAATAAATGAAACGAATTCTACTTACACAAATCCTGTAAGTCAGTGCAAACAGTAAGTTGCAGAACTACATCATCGTTTACTTAGTGTCGAACAAAGGGAACAAATTACGGAAGAACTGATTCATCTGGTTGAATGTTTTCCTTTAGCATAAAGACCATTTAATTTCTAGGGTATGACTGAACAGCCCTCCATCATTATGGAAGTTATTTTTGTTCACGAGTCCCCCTCCTGTTTAACAAGAGAATAGAAAGCTCCAGGCAGACCTCACTGCGGCCTTCCAGCACTTGAGGGGAGCTTATAAACAGAAGGGACACTGCCATTAACATGAGCAGATAGCAACAGGACAAGGCAGAATGATTTTAAACTAGAAGAAGGGAGATTCAGGTTAGCTGTTAGATGGAAAATCTTTACTGAGGATGGTAAGACCCTGGCACAGGCTGCCCAGAGCTGCAGATGCCCCATCAATGGAGGCATTCGAGGCCAAGCTGGACAGGGCACTGGGCAGCCTGACCTGGCAGGTGGCAACCAGACCATGGCAGGGAGTTGAAACTGGATGATCTTTAAGGACCCTTTGCTTTGCACTTACACCATCCCATGACTATGTTCCACACAGCTTCACACTGAAAAATCAAATTGGTTTCTGGAAGCCAAAAATGAGTTTGAGAGACAGACATGTTCCATCAGCAATTAGGTTCCAATACTCATCCCTGCTTTTCCACTAACTCAACTCCAACCGTTTCAACACTGCTGCAACAAACTGGGAAGTCTCTCAGAAAATGGGGAGGGCCTGCCAGCTGTGGCAAGGCACATACTACAATTAAGAGCCTGACCTTAAGTTGTTATATTAGCAATGAAACAAATGTGAATCATACAAGGAAGTGAAAGCCAATTATTTCTATGCATACTGCCAAAGTACCTGGTCCATACTGACAAACACCACCTCTTACTGGATTGCCATTGGCTTTTATTGACGTTACCACAGTCAACAACAGGAGCTGATGTCAGTTTTATAATCTTAGACTTTCAATAAATTTTAGCAATGCAAACAGCCCCTGCTTCAAAGATCTTCACAGTGAAAGACGTGATGGTAGCAAAGACTCATCTGCTTACTACAGCATTCAAATGACAGACAAGAACATTAGGAAGAAAACGGGGGAGAGCGACAGCATTGTCATTACAGTCACAGCACTGCTGCCTCTGCCAGCACCTTGTATGGATCTCAGCTCACAAAGAAAGGCATTTCCTAGCCCAATAATACAACGGTCCCTACCAGAATACACATACCATTCTCTCCATCCCCCCACCTTTTCTTGACGAGAGGGAGTAGGGTGTGGGGTAGCCATGCAGGCTGACATCAGCTTGTAAAACAGCACCCAACTGACACTGAGGAACATCCTACTGAAGGACTCTGCTCACTACAGGCTGCTCCCAAAGTCTACAGCTACAGTTTAAGCCTTAAGAGCTCAGCTCCATATTTGTTCTATACCCATTTTTTCCCCTCATTTGTTTGCCTTGTCCTTTCCATTTAATAGTCCTCTTGTAATTTCTCTATGCTGCAGAATAGTAAAACTACAACATTTTCATCCTGTCTGCTTTGTTCACAAGTTAACTCCACCTGCTTTCAGAGGACTGCCAGCTACTTTATGTTTGCAGCATCTCAAGTGGGATTTGACTCCTTCAGCTTAGTTTAGACACCTTTATAATGAATGTGACACTGAAACATCTAAAAAAGTAATTACAATATACAGTTTAATTACCCTGTCCAGAGTCTTCAGAACTTCGCACACACTTCAAAATTTTGCCTGGTAGCAATGAATTAAAGCTCAGATTCATTAATTTGTCATGGAAACCAGTCCAAACCATGAGTGAAGTTCATAGCATTCTACCTAATCTGCCACACAATTACCCATTCCTCTACCTAGAAGATCCCACGCAATCACAACCCTTATGGACTAACAAACATACCACAGTGATTTTGTATTACCTAATTGCCTTAACCAGTCCTCTTCCCAGAGATCTCCTTGAGCACAAATCTCTTCATTGCTTCTATTTTATTACCACCGACCTCAAGTTGCCAACTTAAGTCACTGGGAAAATTCTAAGAGCTGGCTGAAAACAATCAGGGATATATAATAACTACCAGAACTAGAGCAGGGAACTTAAGGGTATAATAAATACAGTAAATAAATATATATAAATAAATACAGTACGCCTGCTTGCCCTACAGGAAAGATTAGCAAGAATAATAAACTATGAACATTTCTCTTGAAAACACTTGAAAAACTTAACCTTGCTTATAGACTGAGGCTAAGACAAACATCACTTTATCAATGCAAGTCAATCTTGCGACTACATTTCCAAACTACGAAGTCTTGCTTCACAAAATGAATGTTTTTAAGTCTATCTGTTAAGCAACGTTACCAGTTACTCGCACTAGAAGGAAATGTCTGATCAACAATAAAAAGAATTCAAGAACACTTGCTTGGAATTAAGTTTTCTGCTTTCACTGTAAAGACAGCCTATCACAGAACATCCATGAGAGGCACAAGATACTGATTACAACAACAGCTCTAATGTTTTGCCTTAAAAAAAGCTTTGTTTATGCTGTGTGTGCAATAGACACCTATCCAGACTAAATGCAACCTTCAAATTATACTTTGATGAGCAGTATCAGTTACAGGAGTCTCATTCATAAGTTCAATTGGAAAACCTCATTAAAACTACAGATACGATCATTTTGGGTAACAAACAGGGCTTTGAAGATGTCCAGTGTTGTTGAACATAAAAAAAAGGTATTGTTCTGTTTGTCATTTCTAGTTTAACTTCCTGTTCTGTTATTGTCACTGATAACTATTTGTGCAGCCAGCATTCACAATGACCCTGAGAAAAGACACAAAAGCTATTCACTGCACGCTAGTAAATCAACTAACAAGCCAGAAAACGGCTGGAGAGAACCAGTCAGCAGAGCAGAGTCACAGGTTTCTCCTCGCACTTCAAGATCCTTGTATGTGGTTTTCAAATTACTGGATAATTACTTTCACATACGCTAAATGCTTTCTTCTCAGACAAAATACAGCTAAGTTAAAATACAGCCTAGTGTGTGAGTACATCACAATTCCACTTTGCAATAAGCATGCAGAAGCTAAAGGCTACATTAGTCACAACTAGAGGCTTTTTTTAAGAAACTGTGAGCAGGGACATCTACACGGCACCAGTTCCTGTTATGTCTGCCCACAGAGCAGTACCACAACACCTCACTACTTCCATGGCCAGAATATAAAAACCTTCCCCATCTACTTCTGCCTTCCCATGACTTGGTGCAATTCAGGAAAATCACAACCCACTCTTCAGAAAACGCAGCACCACATCCATGCACTAACTAGCAGAGTCTGAAAACCAAGTGGCCCCAAAGCAAGAGCAGATGCCACGCGGCCAGCTGGTGATCCCAGCAAGGCTGGCACACCTCACCACGCCAGGGAACGACGAAAGCTGCTGCGGCAGTTGATCCATGTGTGATCAACCCTTCCAGCTGAACGCAGCAGAACTCTGAAGTGATGAACAGGGAGATGAAACAACGAGGGCACAGCAGCGGGTGGCTGCTCGCCTCCCAGCCCGCAGAAGCCGTGCACATCCCTGAGCAAACCTGCAGCCCAGCTTTCAAAGTTACATTCCTCTACACCAACACCGAGCCCTAGGATACCCGGCCGGCCGCTCGAGTGACAACTCCGACACAGATGCATAGCGGAACCACCTGCCAGCCCCAGCACCGGAGAACCTACGCAGCCCAGACCCGGTGCCCTGAGCCGCCCCCCACCGCCCCTACCTGTAGCCGGGAACGGCCGCCGGCTCGCACCGTGCACGGCATTGAGGCCCGGCCCGGCACCCCGCCTCGCAGGCTCCTCCCGGAGCCCCGGACCCGCCCCCGGCCCGCTGCCCTCCCGGCCGGTATCCTGCGCTTACGGCTCCGTGCCTGCCTGATCGGATCGCAGTCTCACTTTCTTTCCCGCTGTGAATAAACGCCTGCTTTGCTGTTTGCCTGGATCGCAATAACAACACAATAAAATGGTACAAAGAAACCACATTTAGGCACACGATGCATTTACCCTTTTCCCTGGATTAATCATTTATAGAACAGAGATAAAGAAAAACCTTGACCTCACCATTTTATTTCTTACAGGAAAGCTCACTCAGGGATAATTAAGTACTTATATATATACACAGACATGCTAAGCCAGGCAGTACTTCACATTCACCACCTCCCCTCCACATCTTCCTTTCAAGCTGACTTGAACAGAACTATGGACTGGTTGAAGCTACAGCTGAGCACCAGCACGGTGACACAGAGCGCCCAGGCAAGCACGGGGCATGAGGGAGCTTCTCCAGAACACCCAGCAGGGCAGGACACTGAAGGCTGTTCCTTCCCTACTTGCGCTGAGCTGGACCCAGTGTTCCTCCAGCACAACCAGCCCTTCCCAAAGGCTTCTGCTGTCTGCTCAACAAAGAGGCATCGTCGAACTCAGTGTGGGGCCCAACAGCCACCACTGGGACAGGCAGCAGTGAAAAGACAAACAGGAGGAGGACTAGACCAGCTCTGCTGTACCACACCCATAGGGCTGCTCTTCACCGATTCTGTACAGAATCCATTCCTTCCTATGTTAACACAGTTTGTTACACCATGTTGGCACATTCCACCTTCACAGCAAGCACGTATCTTGCAGCTTCCAGAAATTATTCCTAACTAGCTTCTCTGATAAGCAAGATGGTGATGATGACGATCCTATAAAAACAAAATGTCAGTCAACCTTTGGACTAAAGGCTAAAGCCTTACCAGCCAGTGGGAAACAGTCACAAACCAACCTGCTGTGTTCGGAAGCTGCACTGTTGTAATGCACGAGGATCAGTTTAGCAAGTGGACAGTGCTTTTTCAGTTCTGAATTCAGGTGAACCGTGCCCATCCTCTGCCAGATGTGTTCCTTACAGTTAGGTGAAATTTTCTAGTTCTGCTTTAAGACCATGTTTTGCCCAAAGCAACATTCCTGGCGTGACTGCAGAGGACTTGTCTGGAGATCTCTCGTACTGATCCAGCCACCGCTTGTACGTGGCACAGCCCACCCAGCAGAACGGGAGGTGGCTGAATACAAGAAGTCCCTAGAATGGAACACTCAGAACTTCCCTGAATCTAAGCTCAGGTTGTTTTGAGCATTAAGAACCACACACATACGCACAAAGTGTCCTGGAAGCATGTGCTGTTACTAAATGAGAGCACCAGACCCCCACGATCACGGCAGAACACGGCACAAGCTTCTGTGCTCAGCACAGGCTGAAAACTGCTGCTCTTGTGAATTGGGCACATAGGAGAAACAACGTGAGAGGAAGTGGCTGCGGCCCCACGTGTGACTGACACCGGCTGTATCACCTGTTCCCATCTCCTCAGCACACTTTCTCTTCCTGCTTTCCCACCCAAGATTGCTGTAAATCATAAAAATGAACGGAGACATTGCCAAGTTTCTGAACAGCTCTCACTACGTCAACAGAGAGAAGAGGGAATGATTTCATGGGATTCCTGGGGAAGTCAACCTCGTTGCAGTCCCTGCAATCTTTATCTATGTCTGTTCTTTAAGAGTTCTTTCCATCACACAGCATTTCAGAACAGCAATCTTATTAGCAAGTTATTATGATTACCTTTCTTCTTTTTATTCTTACCGGTAAGAAAAGGAACAAAAATAAACAGCAATATTGACAGCCCAGATAGCACTGTGTGAAAGCCTCGGACCGTAACAATTCCTATTCAAGGCAGAGCTGGCCCTGCTGTGCAGCCACAGCCAAGTATCCATGCTTGGTTGGCTTCCATGCACCAGTAAAAGTGTGCACTTAGGCTCTGGTGGTACAATACATGCACACAGCTGGTGCAGATGTTGTATGAATGCTGAGCAACACAACGTGACTTCCAGGGGTTTCAATTTCTAATGCCCAGTTTTTCAGGAATGATCAACTGGAAGTTATTCAGTGGGCATTAAACGCAATGCTCAACCAAGGAACCACAATAACCCCCGTAAACACATTTCCCTGCAGTACCTGGCTCTGTTACAGACAGCAGATCCTGTACATCCTAGAGCCAAAGTGCAGCCCAGCTTCCTGCAGCCACACAGCATCAGGATTTGCAATGCAAAATGTGCCACCTGGGAGAACACCACGCAAAGAAACAGCAGACACGACCTCCTGCCCTATGAGCAGGCCTTCACAGTGACCTACGGAAACATCAGCACGTGCTATAGCTTTTTCTCATAGGAAAAATACATAAAAAGCACACTATTTTATATTTTCTAGACCAATATACCAGCACGAAATCAAGAATATCAACCAAATGGTTTTGTGGAAGGTAATTCCGTGCAATAAGGAAGTTACCTCCATGTCTCAGTATTCACCTTCTTTCCTTCCTGCAGCTCATACACAAACACACCGATAACCTTGCACACCTACGCTACTTGCAGTACATGCAAATGCCAGCTTGCATTTTTATGGCTAACGCTTTATGGTTTTATTATGCAAACTGATGTGACCACATGGATTCTTCTTGCTAATAAAGCCATCTGAAAATCATGTACCTGAGCTGATAACACACAGGTGCGAGAAGCGTCCTTACCAATGCCTGGCTCAGCAGCCTGAAACCCAGAGGTTCATTTTTACTGCTGCTGCAGAAATATTACTTTTATTTTTCCACAGAGTGCTTTCGTTTTTCCTCTCTTTGTGTCTTTTCACACTAAAGGTAAGAACTGCTCACAACAAGTTGAGTTCAGGCTGAGGACCTGACAGAACCACACATCACACGTCTGTGAGATTTCGTTGCTCCTCACACCAGACATAAGCAGAGGGTGACAAAACAGGACGTTATTTCTAAGCCAACGTACCGCAGCCTCATGCCCTCGCTGCCGGGGTGTGTGGGCATCACTTCACTCCAACGAAAAGGTTTTTATTCGTGTCTCTGTGCTGCCCTAGGGAAGAGGAGTAAGAAGATAAACGCCCCAGAGCCTGAATCCCTGATTTTCAACCCACTCGGCCGTACCAGGGAGGGAGCTCCGTACCGAACACAGCACCGAGTCAACACGGCGCGCAGTCCTCAGACGCTCCCCCCGAATCCGCCGGGCCGCGCCGCCGCACCGACCCGGGAACGGCCGCTCTGGGGGACGCGAACCAACCCCACCTCCGCCGCCTGAGGGAAGGGCCGCGGCCGCGGGCGCCCCCTGCAGTCGAGGCGCCTCAGGAGGCGGCCCGAACACGGAGCTTCGCCCCCGCCCCGCCGGCGGCCCCGACCCGCAGGCAGCCGCCGCCCCACAGCTCCCCGAGATCCGCGGCGCCCGGAAACGGCAGCGCGGCGTCGGGGCATCCCCGAGCAGACATGAACGAGTTCGGGGCCGGCGTGGAGCTGCCGGGCTGGGTGGCGGACAGCCGGGGCGGTAAGGGCGGCAGGTACCGCGCGGAGCGCTGCGGGAGAGGGGTGCAGCGCGGGGCCACAGCGGCGTGGTGGTGGTGGTGAAACGGGGCGTGAGGGGAGCGGGGCGCGACGGGAGCCGTGCCGCCCGCAGCGCCGCGGGGTGCCGGCGGTCGCGGGGTGCGCGCTCCCGGCCGGGTGCCATGTTTTAAGCGCGCTTCCTCCGCCTCGCAGAGCTCTTTCCCCCCGACGAACCGCCCGCGGCGGCACCTGTGGGGTTCCTGCAGGAGCTGCCCAGCTACCGCTCCGTGCTGAGGCGCCGGGCCGCCGCCGGGGACGTCGAGGAGCGGCGGGTGAACCTCCGGGGAATCGCCGCTGCGGAGCTCCGGGGGCCGAAGCCCGAGGGAGGGGAGCGCGGGGCTCTGCCGCTCTGGGAGCTGCCCGTGAGCATCGCCGACAAGAGGAGAATAAGGTTCTTTACGCTGGCATTTTTTAACGCTTTTAAACATGACCTGTTCCAAAGGTATGCAGCACATGCGTGAGATGAAAGGCAGGCACAGGATGGAGCTTACTTGTCCCTGCGGGGCACTGTTTTGAGAAGAAGTTGCTCAGCCTCTTCTGACAGGAACCCGCCAGGCCCCACCTGCAGAAGTGTGGCTGCGGGCACCGGGCTGGCGGGTGGCTGCGTGTAGGAGTGCAGCGAATGGGAAGAACACGCTCAAAACGAGCAGCTGAGCTGCTGCAGATGGACGACTTTCTTGACGGCTTCCTCTTGTTGTCTCAAGAGTTTGTTCTCCCGAGGGTCTCAGCAGCTGAACTGGCATCGTGAGCTGCCCACCCTCCTTATCAGCTCTCTGAGCGTTGCTGTTTCAGTTCTTCCTTGCGCTTGTGCCCAAATGCAGCATGCTCTGTCTCTTGTGGAATTGATAAGCGTAGGACAGCTTTTCAAGATAATTTTCTCCTTTCACATCCTGTGAGCTGTTCTCTGCAGTGAGCAGTTCCTGTCCTTCAGTGCGGCTGTTAGTGGGCTGTATTTTGACTTGTGACCTCAGCTGTCTCATATCTTACTGCTGGGTGGAAAGCTCTTGAGAGCAGGAGGGGTACATTAGTTGTTTTTATGATGTCCCCATCCAGCCACATTTGGACCTTTAGATCAGGTGCTTCACAGCTGTGCTTATGAGCTGGGGGTGAGGTGGAAGTACAGCCCTCCCAAGAGCTGTACATCAAACAGTGCTTGGTGCTCCACAGAGAACAGGAACAAATTACTTGGAAAAGGAAAGCTGGTAGAGTGGCTGGACTTGGCTAAGAAATGCTAGGGTCTAACCCTCTGTAGGCGCACAAAGGGCTGCAGAAGGTCTGTGACTCAGTGCAGTGAATTTGATATGAATCTGGGTGAAGCTCTACTCAAGAAATTGAGCTGCTCATCAGGAATGAAGCTGGGATATCCTGAGATTGTTCATGAGCTTCTAGAGCTATGGGATTCTGATAAGGCTTCTTGGCACTTCCAGGGATCAGCAATTGTGCCTGTATTGTGCAGCAGCTGCCAACACAGCATGTTTGATATAATAAATGCTGTGAAAGCTGAACACTCAATGCCTGGAACAAATATACAGCCCACGCCTTCGTTTAAAATGCAGAGCAAACACAGGCCAGACAGTTCTCCAAAGCGTTTGTTTAAAACATTACACTCTGCAGCCTGTAGTTTCCATAGAATGGAATCCTTTGTGAGGAGTTATGTTTGCGTTCATGAATGGGGTCTTCTGTTCCCTGTTTGATTGCTGCAAGCAGGGTTTAACGTGGATTCCTGCTCAAATACTGATTTCACCTTAAGCTGAGAAGGATGTGGATGGGATCAGCGCAGCACATGTGGCGGTAGCTGTGCTCCTGGTGCCGCATGTGGGTAACTTAGTGCCTCACTTATGATGTACCAAATATTTTAAAACTGGAACCTTTGTTGTCTGCTCCATTGGTCTCCTGGGTTCCTAACAGTGCCTTTCTTCAGCACTTCCTGTGTGCAGGTCAGCCTTCAAGCTGTGCTTCTAGAAGAGAGTTGACCATCTGAAAGGAAAAAATGCAAATATGAGCCACTCAGAATTTTCCTTGGTGCTGTTGCTGAATATGCACCAGTTTGAGCAATTAAAGTATATACATATGTTACAAAAAAAACACCAAAGAAATTACAGACTATTTGCGGGTCATTCTTGAAACTTACAACATATTCTGAGAACAACTTATTCTTGCGTAAGTTAGAATGATACAAAGATGGTAACAGATATTCAAAATGTTATTTATAAAGAAAAACTCACCGATATGGATGCCTTTGCTGGGAAATGCTGAGGCAGTCTCCACCAGGGAGCAATCTCCAAGAGATGCTGCCTTAGTGGTGGTCAGCCCTTAAATGAGGTCTAGAGGAGGTGGAGTCAAGTTCCACCCTTTCCAGGAGCACAGCTAAATGACTCTCACCTGTGCTCCTGTAGCTGACCCGACACTTGCCTCAGCTGATGAATCAGAGGTTCAGGCTGTGGTTACCAATTTCCCATACATCTTGGATGCCAGAATTTTTCAAGCTCAGTGAGCTGGCTCTTCACAGTGAATTTTAGGAAAATGAAATGATTAAAAATTAATAGGTGTAGCTAGCATATGTTACTGCACCTTCTAGTGCTGATATCTCTCTGAAGGCACCATTGTGCTTGGTGCTGTTGCTTGTGTTGAGAGGTATTTGTGCTCAGTAATTGTATTTCTTATTTCTTAGGGATTCCCAGCAGGCTGATATAAAATATTCTTCTGGATGGAATCAGTGGAAAAGAACTCGTAAATCATGGAAAAAAGCTCTCAAGGATATCAAAGAGTTGTCGTCTTACATGGAGCTTTGGCGGCGTGATATTCACAGCATCGAAGGTATTTACCTTCTGTTGGTTTCTCCTCTTTCAAGGTGCTTCTGTTATTAGTGGTCTTCTGTGTGTGAGCCCAGTCTCACATTTAACTGTATGGGTCAAACAGTTACCTGCTTCTCTTATTAGGAGTGGTAACAAAGAGTTAACTTGATAAAATCTGTAACGGGTTGATGGAAATATAGTGGGAGGAATTGATTAGAGTCACATTGCCTTTTCAGTTGTATTTCTAAAAGCTGACAGTACTGAAAACTGGCTTTTGTTAATGTTTCTTCACTATTAGTATTGTTTTTCAATTATTTTTGTCATTTCAATTAGTGTTACACAAGCTTGTTTTATCCCCAGGGAAATTTGGTACTGGCATCCAGTCCTACTTCTCCTTCCTGCGTTTCCTGGTCCTGCTGAATTTTTTGATGTTCATCCTGATGTTCAGTTTTGTTGTGCTTCCCACTGTCATCTCCAGTTATGGAATTTTCAACAGTAGCTCTGCTAAAATTTCTCCAAATAACACAGGTAATAACAGCTCTGTGTACTGCTGTTGTTCTTAAGATTCCTCAGTTCCTTTAGCTTCTCCCCCACCCACCAGGACAGAGAAATTGTGTGTTGGTTTTTTTCTATTTTTTTTTTCTTTCTTTAATTAAGAACTGGCCATATTTTAATTAACTTGAGCTTGCAGTTTAATGAGGATTACTATGTTAGTGACTTTCCTGCCTTTCTTCTGACAGAGCCTTATTGCACAGTTTATACACCTGGTGGTAATAAGGGACTTGTTTACTTCTATACTTACCTCAAAGATTTGCTCACTGGCACTGTAAGTAATTTGGTTTTATTTTGTTCTTATATTTCTAATTTTCACATAGCATGTAAAACATGAGGACGTTTTACTTAGGAAATGATGCTTTGGTAATTCTGAAAAATGGGAGGCATAGGCATCACTGGGTAAAATTAGCCTTTATCCTTAATTGGTGAGATGGTAGTTTTCAGTTTTTGAGAGCCCACAGAGCCTAGTTAGTCACACACTGCAGCCTGTGTTTCTCCTCTCTAGCTGCTAAATATTCCATGAGCTAGAGCTTGCTCCCTGTTGTGCTCTCTCTGTAGGTTCTTGACACGGTGCTCTTTGATTGGAGAGGTGTGGGATTTTATGCATGTGATGTCTAGGCAAAGTTTGTTAGAAGGGAATCTACAGACTTTTGTAGCCTGCTTGTGACCCCAGCAGTAATTTCACGTTTACAAAATGCTTTGTTTGAGCCAGGTTGGATTGAGCAGAGCAGTTGTTATTGTTGTGTGTTCATTTTAAACTTGACCTTTTCACAGGGGTTCCTGGAAGTGACAGTTCTGTTTTATGGCTATTACACAATAGATGCTGCGTGGCTTAGTGTCCTGAGATATAACTTACCGCTAGCATACTTGCTAACTACATTTGCCTACCTTGCACTAAGTCTCCTCTGGATAATCAAAAGGTAAAGATGTTGGTATCCTTCATTTATTGCTCCTCTTGCTCACTCTGCATTTTCTTGCTTGTAGGGGACACTGAATTACAGAACAATTTTACATAAAAATTGAGGATCTTTTGCTTAAAGTGACGATGTTTCAATACCCTTTGCTTGGTTCTGGGGAGCTGAACCAGTGAAAACAACTTCAATAATATATTGAAGCTCTGTTAGCTTCAGTCGACTTTGGTTCTTGCAGTACCACTCACTGAAATTTTCTCATAGATTTCTTGATATTAAAGACTAAAGCACTGTATAACAATTAACCAGGTTGCCTAAAGTGTCACGTGTGATTGTTTTTCCTCGTGGTTAAAATATGTCTTTAATGAATGATGTAACGTTGTCTTTTTTCTTTAGATCTGTGGAAGGATTTAGGCAGAACTTAGTGCATGATGTAAATCAGTTTCAGAGTTATTGCAACAAAGTCTTTGCAGGCTGGGACTTCTGCATTACAGATCTAAATGCAGCACGGCTGAAGCATCGCAGCTTGCTATATGAGCTCCAAGTGAGTAACTTCTTAATTTTTTTCTACAATTACAATTTTCTATATATATATGTATATAGGCTAAAAAAGAGAAGTGTATGATTATAAAGATAGTGGAATAGGGGTAAGAAATATTGAAGTAGTGTACACTGGGGACAGGGTAATCCACATCATTTCACATACTTTGTAGTTATCTAGAATTGTGGTACAACGTGACAAGAATTGGTGGTGAGGTTAAAGGCCCTTCCCCCATCCACTGGGGACTGAAGCCAAATCCATTTACTGCTTGTGTTATCTGTCTCTTCCTCCTGCTCCAGCCCTGTTTCCTGTATTAGTTTCTACACAATCTAACAGGAAAAGCTCGTCTGGCTGTGGGTAAAACCATGTACCACTGGGAGTCAGTTTGACTATACTGGGTTGTAAGTGTGGTAGGCAGCTGTTGCACTTAAGAAACACAGAGAGAGCTAATGGACTTCCCAAATCATAAGGGTCTATAAAGGGAGAACCTGAAATGCTTTTCTGCTGAAACTAGAACTATTTTTTCTATGTAAACTGGAAATGTTATGGAACAGTGACCTCTGAAAAGATATTTCTACCTCAAATCACAAAGCAGTAATTGCTGATTTCATGAGTTACAGTGGGTTGCTTTCTGTTTCGGTAAAGTTTGGTTGTCATCCTAAAGGATTCCTTTCCTCCCTTCCTCCCTTCTTTCCTTCTTCCCTTCCTCCCTCCTTCCTTTTCTCCCTCCCTTTCTTTCTTCCAACTTTTGCCTCAATAACTCACACCTTGAAAAAGGTTTCCTGTTAGTGTTACTCTTGAATGAAGTATGACATCAGAAAACACCTGGATAACCTGTGCTTTTGCTCAGTTTATATTGCTCTCACAAGTAATGCACTGTTTTCACATCAGCTAAGCTGAAACCTGCTAAGTTGACATGACCAGCTTCTCTGGGCTCTGATTGTTTTTCTGTTGGCCTCTGATTTTTCTTCATAAAGAGCAGAAAAGTCCAAGTCAGTGTGCTGAGGGCTGGTTGCTTGCCTGCAGAAGTATGGAGATGAGTGGTCTGATACACACTTTTCAAAGTGTAGTACCAAATTGAGTCTCTCACAATAGATGTCTTTCTCAAGGACATATGTAATTGATACAGTAGAAGAGGATTACAAGATGCTTTTCTGTGGGTACAGAGCTCCAGACTAGGAGCATGCTGACTAGGGCTTCCAGCCCTGTGTAGGCCTGTTTCTATCAATGAAAAGGCACTTTCAGCCTGTTTGAACAACCTTTGTAGTGACCCTCCTGGAAAAAGCTATAGATCCAGCATCACTGAAGCAAGAATATCCCAAAGGCAAAAGATACAGTGTTAAGACTTGCATGCTGCATCAGAAAATGATACATTATTTTTCTTTTGTTTGTAGACAGACTTGGAGGAAGAAAGACTGAAGCAAAAAATAGCTGACAGGACTATGAGAGAAAAGCTACGGATCTACTCTCTGAGAATATTTATAAATATAATTGTCATTGCAGTTTTATCAGCGTGCTTTTATTCTATTTATAGAGCAACTGTTTTTTCTCAAGAAAACTCGAGTGTAAGTATCAGCCATAATGTTATGATAGATTAAATTGGGGCTGGTGATGTGAGCAAGAATTACTGTGAAAGAGTCAAGTATCCTAAAATAGAACCTTTCACGCAGAGGTTTTGAAACACCTGTTTTCTAACAACCTATATTTTTTTAATAGCAGGCAGTGAGAAGGATAAAAAGGGATGTGCAAGAAAAAACAGTGGTGGCTCCCTTTAATACAGAAGCTCCAGATGCCAGTCTGTGCCTTGTAGCTAATACAGCTGAGAAGAAAAGCAGTCCTCACTTTCTTTCCAGTACAGCTGTTCTCACTCCTCCGATCTGCTAGTACAAACACTTGTGTGTCTTGGCACTGATCTGGCTCAGGGAATAATCTGGATAAAACAAACTTAATTATGGTCAGCTTTATGATCTGGTTCACTGTTCAGCTGTAAAAATAAACTGCAAGGGAAGGTAAAGAGTGCGATCTGTATTGTGGTTTGAGTCACAGCTGCGTGGGGAAACAGGAAGACTGATCAGGGAGCCCTTTGCAGAAGAAAAGGTTCTTGCATCAGTATTGGAAAGAATCAAGTTTGATGGGGTGTTCCCCTCTGGCAGGACAAATAGATGGGAAGAGTGATTCAGAAGCAGAACAGCAAGAACAGCCAGCAGTTTCTCAATAGTAATTGAGTTCTCTATAGGACACCAGGGTTTAATTAGCCTACTACAAATGGAGACTTCAGTCTCTTTCCTCTGTTCGTTGATGATGTGATGGGCACTGGCTGTGTAAGAGGAAAGTTGTATTCTTGATGGACTTCTCTAAAATGTCAGGATTGTAAAGGGAGAAGTGAGGACTGAGGACTTTGAGTCAGTGGTAGTGTTTGAGGACAGAGAAGGATGATAGCACAACACTGAAGAGAGTACAGTGCCAGAAGTGTCTGTCTGCGTGTAGTGTCATCTTTCTCTTTTCTTTTACAGAATGTCAATGGTGTGGGCTTCCAGGCTAATCTCTTAGTTCAATATTTGCCATCCATCGTGATCACATCAGCCAACTTAATTGCTCCTCAGATCTTTTCAGTTCTGATCAGATTTGAAGATTATTCACCAGCCTTTGAAATCAGGCTGACACTGATGAGGTAAAGATATTTTTGCTATAGGCCCTTGGATGTTTGAACAACTTGTTCTTGGTAGGTTTGAGGTATTGTAAACACTCAAATATCAAGAGTAGAGGTTGGACTCCCTGTAACAGAGGGCCTGGGTGCTGGATGCCAAGCAGGCATTGTTTGCCTTGTTTCATTGGAAGCTCTCATTTCAAATCTGGAAACAATCTCCTGTTTTGATGACAGTACAGTGCAGTCATTTAATGTTCCAGTTTCTGTTCCATTTAGCTGTGTGGTCTGGACATCCTCAACAATCTGGAAGTCAGTAGGTAAATTAGTAGGAGAGTGCTGACTGTAGAGCTGTGAATTCATACCACTTTGTGTGCAGCAGTTCCCTGGATGTGCAGTTATGTGTGCACTGCAACCGGTTTCACTCATGTTACAGTGCTGTACAGCAGTGAGCGAAGAATGTTTTGAAGTAAAAGATACCTTAAGGTGAGTGTGTGGACTGGTGTTGGGCAGGTTAAGGTAGTAAGATCAAGACAGAAGCATCTGAACGTTGTCAAGCACCAGTGCTTTGCATTTCTAGTTCAGCTAATTGCCTCTGAAGGCCTGAAGCCACTTGAGGGCAATGCTGCACACAAAGTTTTCATGTGGCCTCTTCGCTGTACTTGAGAGAATAGCAGCCCACTGTGGATTGAGCCCCCACTAAATGAAGAGCCTGGGGGCTCAAAATAAATGACTGGTTTAGGAACAATACAGCAAAAAGAAACAAAGATCTGTAGCCTGCAGCTCAGAAGGTGAAAGGCAATTTAACCTCCTACTAAAGAAAGAAAATTGTGTGATATCTGCCTGCTCATTCCATTAAAACTGTTGCGTTTTCAGTCTGTGTGCTTCTTCATTGGGCTCCTCTGGCAGTTGAATCACATGCCAGAATAGCTGTGTTTTGGGAAGTTTAAGATTGCTTTTTGCTTTTCTTCTAGGTGTGTCTTCGTGCGGTTGGCCAATATTGGTGTTCTGTTGTTCTCTCTGTGGAGTCAGATCCACTGTGCCACTGACCAGTGTAAAGCCTGTGGATACGATTACGAACTCTATCCTGTAAGCAGACTTATCTTGGTCTTTAATCACCTGAACTTGTAGTAAGAGATTCTTTTTCCATGAGTTTTACTTGTTTAAAAGTATTCAGAATTGGAATTATGGTTCCTGCTTGTGTTGTAGGTAGTGCTGTGTGCAAGTGTATCTGTCTATATATCACTTGTCTTCCATGTATTTAAAGCTGATTATTTTATTGTAGTATTATCATAATTTAGCAGAGATTTTCTGGCTACTGTGAAGTTTGTTTGAGGTGTTGTCGTTGTCTTTTTCTTCAATATAACAAATTGTTGTCAAAAAAGAATGTTTGGTTTGGACGCTCTGAAACACTTAAACGTTTCAGAAGTGGTAATTATTACAGTTGTAGCTTTATTGGTGTCACTAATTGGGAAGATTGTTGCTTTAGTGATTGATGGCATTTTTTTATTTACAAGTGTCATTAGACTTTTAATCCTGATTTTTTTTTTTTCCCTGATGTTTTTTTTCTAGTGCTGGGAGTCTGCAGTTGGGCAAGAAATGTATAAACTGTTGATATTTGATTTCATGATAATTATTGCTATGACCCTGTTTGTGGACTTTCCTAGGAAGTAAGTGGCTCAGCCTTTTGAGCATGCCTTTGCAAAATGATTCTTGAGTATTTTTATGAATTCCCTGTATTTCTAACTAGATTGACAGTCTGAAAGTAAAATATTTCTGGTTATTTGAGTACTTACACAGATGGATGCTTTTTTTGAGATTTTAATCTACGTCAGTCATTTTTCTGTCATGTCACTGCATACTTTAATGCTGAATTTCTGTGCTCGGGGTATTTCAAAGGTGTTAGGGTTCAGCTAAGCTCTGTAGCTTCACTCTAGAACTTAACGATGTTCTCTGGTTTTAGGTTACTAGTTACTTACTGCTCTTGGAAGCCAGTTCAGTGGTGGGGTTTGCAGGAATTTGGAATTTCTGACAATGTCCTGGAAATCATTTATGGACAGACGATCTGCTGGATTGGAACCTTCTTTTCACCACTACTTCCTGCAATAGCAACTATAAAATACTTCATCATCTTTTACATTAAAAAGGTAACGAAGGGGTTTGGTGTAAATACAAACAAATAACAACAACAAAGAAAACATTTTTTTAATGTTGATATATGGTTGATTTAAAACAAACCCTTTAAAGTACAGTATGAGGAAATGAGGTAATAAAATTCTATTTTTAATAAATTTTTTTACTTTTAAGAGAAGGTTAAAAGGCTGTATCATAGATTGTATAGCACGGGACTGATGTTGTTTGGCTCTGTACAAGTGTGATCTGGATCAAACTCTTACCCAAAAGAAGAGATGTTGATTTGTACTAGAATGTAGAGTCTGTCTCAGTCCACGTACATGCAAGGAAGGATGGTTGCTTGTTAGCTGGTAGCATATCTGAAGATGGAAAATACAGTTGGTGGGAAAGTAATATGTTAATGCACAGATGTAATGTTCTCCCTCATTTTTTTCCTCTCCAGATCAGTTTGATACACACACGTAAACCTACAAGTAGGCCCATCAGAGCATCAAGCTCCAATTTTTTCTTCTTGCTGGTGCTGTTGATTGGGCTCATCTTAGCTTTTGTTCCTTTGGGAATCAGCATAGCACAGTAAGTGACGATTGAGCTTCTCTGAAGTTGGCATTTGCTTTAAGGTTGTCAGTTCCTAGAAACAGATGAATAACTTTTAAATAATAAAATAGAATACTGCATACCTGCTTATAATAAAATGAAGTTATTATTTAGTTTATATATGAGATGAGGTACACTTTTATCCTATCGGCAAGATAGTGCTGGCTTGTGTTGGATTATCTTATGTTTTGGTGTAGCCTCTCATTTATCTTCTGATTTTTTTCACAGTATCTCCTCTTCCAAAGCATGTGGGCCATTCAGGAATTTTAACACTTCATGGGCTGTTGTTCCAGCTACAATACTTCATTTTCCAATAGGCCTGCAGAAAGTCCTTTATGGCATAGCATCAGAAGCCTTTGCAGTGCCTTTCTTTATGGTTGCCTGGTAAGTATTATGGAGACCTGACCTAGTTAGAAATGGTTAGTTTCCTTCCTTACTGAGCTGATAGCAAACAAATTTTAGACCATATTTTTCATCTGCAGTCAGAAGCATCAAAGCCCCTATGAAGCTCCAACCCTGTCTTTGACCATTTATTGCTGTTTGTTAGCTTTATTCCACCTCCTCTTTCACAGCCCATTTCCCACGCTTCTCTTTCTCAGAACTGTTAAATGTTCTGCAAATTGGTGTTGTAAGTCTTGTGATCACAAACAGTCATTCTGTAAGATAAAATTTGTTACAATTTCATAATTTTTTTAGGATTTGAGGTTGGAGATGATCTAATTCAGTCCTGATGTTCAAAGCAGGGTAGGCTAGAGTAGTTGCTCAGGAACCACATCCTGTTGGGTTTTGAACATTGCTAGTAGTGGAGACTCCACAACCATACAACAAAGAGAGACCTGTCAAAACACAGCCCATAAAATCTGAAGTAGGCCTTGCCTCTACATCTTCTAGAGCTCTGTCCCAGCCTGGCTGTAACAAAAATAGCAAGTGCTTCTCAGCACATATCATCATATATCTAGACCATATACGTAGATTTAATGTAGCCTTTTTGTTTGCATGGTGCTAATGTTTAATGCTGGTTTGTTGTTTGCAGCCTCCTTATGTTCTATTTTATTGCCTTGGCTGGTGCGCACAGAAGAGTTGTTGAGCAGCTAAGGGAGCAACTGGTTCTGGTAAGGTTTAACCCACTATATTTTTTTTGTAGTTTTCCTTGTGGCATCCATAGGCATACAGAGAACAAACAGTCTTCCCACACTTCTGCATGTTTGGTGTTTGGACAGGCAGTGAAGAATGTTTTGTAGATTACACAGGAAAAGTAACTGAAGCACAGAAGTTATTTTTCGGTCTAGTTGGTGTGTTTGGGCATCAGCTGCAACTGCAATGGAGGTGCACTTTTGAGAAGTGGTGTCCCTGTTCTGTATTTGTTCCACTGCATAAATCAACCCATCTGCATGGGGTTTTTTGGTTTTGGTGGTTTTTTTTCTGCCAAAGGAGAGCCTCAAACTTAAGGCTCCTGTCCTTTCCACCATCTTTCAGACTTTTGGTTGTTTCCTTCTCCACACTCAGTAACAGACACCCAACTTTTTTCCCTTCACTCCAAGTCTGTGTTTCTGGTTTACCATGTCTGGACTTTTTCTTGAGTTCAAGTCCCAGCACTACCTGCAGTGAGTACTGAAGGTGGAACAAATCACCACTAACTAGTCTTTGGAGAATGTTAACAGTGTTCACATGGTTATTTGCAGCCATCAAAAGCTACTACTGTTCATCAGTTTAAGAGAATTTGTATACTGTGATCTGTTGAATAGCTCTGGTCGAAATCTAACCTTTATACAAAGACTTCTCACTTTATTAGGAAAAGATCCTGGTTTTGTTAAAGTGCTTCTTTTGGGTATGATACTTAACAATTTGTCCTTAGGGGAACAAAAACAACCAAAGAACAAAAATATGCTGGTGAGAGATTTTGAAGAGTTTAAGGGATTTAGGAGCAAAAGCCCTTGCTTTATTGTTGCTTGCACTGTTTGGCTTCTTGGAAGCACAGTTCTAAAGTTTTATCTATGTTAGATGTTTCTATTTGAGCCCCATGCAGAACTGATAATGTAACCTAACGGGAGGTAAATGATTCAAAGCCATTGTTAAAATAGTTTGGGCAGTTGAGAGAGTGCTGTTAACCACTAATTAGAGTGCTGGTGATGAGAGCACCTGTCTACTTCTAATAAAGAAATGAGTTGCATATAGAATCTGTATGTGTTTTTATCTGAAGTGTACTTTTTATTCTGTCTTTCCAGGAGAGTCGTGACAAGTTGTTCCTAATTGAAAAACTAACAGAAGCTCAAAAAAGTTCTTGAAAACCACAAAAAGCCAAAGTTCACTTGTGATACTCCTGGAACCACTAGATAAGGGTAGATGAGCTGCAGTATGTAAAAACAGCAGCTGACCAGAACTGCGATCTGTGTAGCGGGTGCTCAATGTTCTTTTTAGTGTTGATTATGCTAGTGGGCCTTAGAGTTTCCAAGACTGGAAGTTTAGCAAATTTGTACCATATTAGACCTGTTTGAAACATTCTATGGCAGGGCGCTTTACTGCTGCTACCATTTCAGAGCTGTCAGGGTCAGTGATAAGTTCCTGGTTTGTATTTTTCGTGAGTTTTGGGCAAAATAGGGTTAGAACTGCAACCATGGAAGAACTCCGTCCTGTTTTTATAAATTATACTTGTAAGAATTGGGGTGGGGTGAGTGGATGGGGGCGGGGGGGAGGTTGACTTTTTCCCACCCAGATCTTTTAAAATGGAAGCAAAAGAGACTCATGTCGGTGTTTTGAAGTAGTGCAGTTGAACACTAGATAAAGAAGCATGAGGAGGAGCCGGCCGCTGCAGTCCCTGCTCTGTGGTTCCCATCTCACTGCTGTGCAGGAGCCTCTTGTAGATGGCAAGGCTTTACTGCCTGCATTTCAGTTTCGAACAAGTGCCTGGAATACCGTTCTGTGTTCTAAAATGTGAAGGTTTGGGAGTTATTTGTAGTCGGAAATGCAGCATTCAGAAACTCGGCTGCTGCTGCCCTTTACATTCTTGTTTAAGTGGACAAATGCAGCCGTGTGACTCAGAACAGTTCCCACATCGCCTACAAGTTTCTCCCTGTATTTAAAGGCTGTTTTTCTCCAGATTGCTGTGTGAAGAGTTGTGTACATTACTTGAAATTCCTGGTAGCACACTGGCATTTCATGTGAGATACTTTCCTTTTATGTGATGTTTTGTAATGTTTTCCCTCCTCAGTTGTTTTGATTAACGTGTAATAAATCAATTTTTAAAATCCAGTACCTGATTTTTTTTAAACCGTGTTGGCAGTTTGAGGTTTTTTGGCTTTATTTGCCCGTGAATCACGTTTTACACGACGAGTAGCATGTGTGAGGACCTTCCTCGGCTCCCCCTGCCGCACCGCGCGGGAAGTACCTCATAGGCTGCCGCCTCGGGGGCGGGACGATTCCCTTTCGTTTCTATGGAAACCAGGGGACGCTGATCTCGAGTGACAGCTCCGCTGGCCAGTGCGGAGGAGGCGGACAGCCAATGGGAATCGTGATGGCGGCCGGAGGCGGGAGCCAGGCGGCTCGCGGTGATGGCGTAAGCAGCGCGACTCAGAAGTCCTCGGGGTCAGCGGGATGGCGGCCGCTGTGGTTCTGAATCCGGCGCTGCGGTGCCCGTTGGGGCGGTACGGAGCGCTGAGAGGCCCTGCAGGTACGGAGCTGCCGCTGCCTGCTGCCGGAGCCTTTCGCCTGACCCCCTACAGCCGGGGCCGGGCGGCAGAGCCCGGCTCACCTCTGTCCCTTCCGGCAGGTCGCCGCGGAAGGTGGCCTTGCCCCGCCGAGGGGGCGTCCCCGAGGCCCTGCAGCACGAGGTCGGCTCTGGACGGCATCAACAAGGCCGTCGTGGATCGCATCATCCGCGTGGACCACGCCGGGGAGTACGGCGCCAATCGCATCTACGCCGGGCAGATGGCCGTGCTGGGCAGGTCGGCTGCGGGGCCGTTCATCCAGGTGCGTGGGAACTGAGCCCTTCTGGTTTGCGTTGCGCTGCCTGGTTGTAGTGGAGAGTTTAACTCGTTGGGTCTTTGCTGTCGTTTGGCTCTGTTGCAGCAAATGTGGAATCAAGAAAAAGAACACCTGAAAAAGTTTAATGAGTTAATGATTGCTTACAGAGTCCGACCTACTGTCTTATTGCCTTTTTGGAATGTAGCAGGCTTTGTTTTAGGTGAGTTTGTGCTATTGTTGCTGTTGTTGGTTTTGGAAGTCTTCACATGCTTA
This sequence comes from Excalfactoria chinensis, assembly GCF_039878825.1. NCBI lineage: Eukaryota > Metazoa > Chordata > Aves > Galliformes > Phasianidae > Excalfactoria > Excalfactoria chinensis. The sequence goes on along the minus strand of NC_092838.1, from coordinate 5,637,201 downwards.
AATTATTCACATCGTTTCAGATTTCACTCTTTGTATACGTTTGGTGCTGCAATCACAGGGGCTGGAAGCGCTCTGCTTGGAAAGAAGGGTGCGATGGCTTGCACGGTGGCAGTGGAAGAGAGTATATCAGACCACTATAACAACCAGATCCGAACGCTGATGGAGGAAGATCCAGAAAAGTACAAAGAACTGATGCAGGTATCTGTGGCTTGGAAGGGATGTAAGAAATTCATTAAACTTCATCATATGACTTTTAAAATAGTGCACCAATCTGGATTTCCAGCATCTCTCAATTCTGTTCTATAGAATCCCAAAGTCAATAGAAGTTTTAGGATAAAAGATGGCTCTTCCTTCAGCAGCACTCAACACTGTTGAGCAGCAAATTAAAACATACATTAGACTAACTTCAGCATGCTTTCCGTGCTTCATTGCTCCCCTTTTCTCTGGGAGAAGTGGGACTTAATTGTGGTTACTTTTAATTGAAAGAAAGGGGTTAGGAGGGAGAAAAGGGAAAACAGTGATGACATAATCATATCCAGCATAAGCAGAATGTTACTATGTGAGTCTAGTTTTGAACACTGCTGAGAGGAAGAAAGGAGCTAGTGTTTGTTAGCTCTGCAAGGGAATTATTTCCCAGCTGCTTTAGGTGTTGCACTGGGCTGTGCTCCTGTATGGTGTTCATGAAGGGCTGACCTCAGATATTGCAAGTTCAGCTCATTTGTGGTAGGAGCTTACTTTACAGCTTGTGTATACAGTTCTAGTTCTTTGCCGAATGTTACCGTGTTCAGCTGTGTCTAGTTTAACATGCTGACAAGTCTGCTTCTATCCAAATTACATTTGTGTTACAGGAGTAATACCTTATGTAACCAGATTGTGCTGATGTGCATAAGGAAAATATTGCCTATGATAATAAGGGCTGGTATCTGAGTGCAAAATATAGAGGAAGGAGTTGAAGACTTGGAGAAGCTTCTGAGAGACCTGGGCTTGCCCTGGTGCACACAATGAATGACAGACTGTGGTTCTATATTCAGCTGCCTTGACTTTTCTGCAAAGTGGACTTACTAATTACTTGCTGTTTTTAAAGATAATAAAGCAATGTCGGGATGATGAACTGGAGCACCATGACGTTGGGCTTGAGCACGATGCAGAGAGAGTAAGTACAGCATTAACTAATTGGTGCTGCTCTATTTCAGATAAAGCTCCATCCTGCTAAGTACTTCTAATTTGTTATTCTTTGTTTTACAGGCACCGGCTTATTCTGTATTGAAGGCGGTAATACAGCTTGGATGCAAAGCTGCAATTTATTTATCAGAAAGAATTTAGTGATATTTTCCATAATGCTTGCAGTAATAAACTGTGAAATGAAAATGTATAGAAGACTAATCTTTGTTTTTATTCAGACTTTTAACGTTTTCTTAATTGAGCATCTGTTTCAACCACATCTGATTTGGTCACTTTGAGGACCTGCACAAAAATCGACACTTGAGTCGTTTGGGCTGAATGTGAACAATGGCAGAATTGGCAGAAACTGCTCACAAGGTGGCAGTAAAATATGTATGTATTAACATACAGACTGTGGGTGTGTATTGCATACATATCTGCACACATGAACACAGTACGTTTTCTATTGCCTTCAACTTTATATATACTTAAAGTTGGAGCTTATTAGCTCATTTTAAAATTGTCAATATTGAATAAGTAGGATAGTTTTAAATTGCATTTTCAGGGTAAGTAAAATGAAGCGAGCGCTTCTGTTCACTCTGCAGAGATTGGTTACTATAAGATTCTGTTTTAAGCTTTGCCAACTTATTCATTTATTTTGTCTCAGTTCTTGATTTTTTTTGTCTTCCTTTGACTCTGTTCTCTGTGTGCAGAGAAGTAATGGGTGTATGAAGCAGGTGGAGAGAGCAACTTGGAGCCCCCTGTGCAATTGCACTTAATATTCTCTTATGGATTTCAAGTTTATCTTCCTTTGGTTCCAGTCTTCAGTGGCACTCAATATTGAAATGATTTCTGCATGCTTTCTGCTGGTATCCTTCCTTGGAGCAGTAGAAATGCCCAAGGCAGAGATCTGTGTATCTGCCCTGTTAAACTCTAACCAGAGATGATAAAAATACAGCAATGGAATTAGTATGTTGTAAACTGGTAGGGATGTAAAATATTTTCTGTGTAACTGCATCTCCTGCTTCTTAGGTCTTAAAAACTTTCTAGTCAACACTTAGAGGTTCCTGACAGAGGCAGGAATCCAAGACCTGCGTATGGGAGCGTGGCAAGGTTTCAGACAGCACGTAATTCACATACAGCTCTGATTCTATGTTTCCGAGGAGCTCTTTTGGTATGTGTAGCTACTGATAAGTGTCGAATTGGTCATGAAAGGATTATTTTCCTTCTTTTCCTGAAGGAGGTTAGACTGGAGGCTAAGTCTTTAATGCAAAAACTGCTGCACTATTAATTAAACTGGCATTTTGTAAGTTATTAGAGAATAATTTCTATCAAAACATTACAGGACTGGTCTGACTGTACTTAAACTGCAAATGTTATTTGCATTGTCTAAACGATGTAGCATTTGGTTCTGTCTCTGACTGATTTGCCCATCCACTGGAACAACTTCAGGAACTCCAAAGCCAAATGGTTGGTTGCACAGGGGCTGCATAACAACAGGGGAACTCTAAGGGAGTCTCATTTTTCTTGTCTCACCCTTGGACAGTTGTGAGCAATGTGCATGTCAGTCTGAATTTATTAAAGGGAGATCATATTAAAGTTGACCAGTGCTTTGTGCATGAGGTCTCTATTTCCTTGCCTTAATTACCCTTAAGCACTGATACGGTGGAATATTCCTGTATTATCTGAATAAGTACGAAAGAATGATTAATTAAAGTGGCTAATGAGGTAGCAAGAACACGAAATGCAGTTGTTTAAGTCATGGAGTTTATTAATTGAGTTTTAAGTAATACTAAAATAGCCAGCTCTGTGCCATCCATTGCTTAGGTCAGGACTGGATGCCAGGCGATGCTGGTGGCAGCTGGTCCTATAGGGGTTAATGGCAGGACGAGGCTGAAGCACATCTCTTATGCAAGGCTGTTATCTTAGTGACTCCCAGTCAACTCTGCTCTGGCTCAGGTTGTGCTGCCGAAGGAAAAGGAGCCTGGTCAGACTGTTGTGCAAAGCAATGATGGTTCTGCATGTTCATCTGTGACCCTTCAATCCCAGACAGCTGCATGCGTGGTCTGGCTGTGGTCAGCATGTGTTGATCCACGATGCCACAGCTGAGTGGGGCAAAGATCCAGCCTGTATCTGCAGTTGATATAATGATGCTGACATACACTGAATAGACTTTGTACCACAAGTTATGTAAAATGGGGCTCATAAGATTGTTTGGCAGAGAGCTAAATCATTGTCTGAGATGATAAATATTGCTGGTACAAGACAAATGTCAGACATAATGGGCTTGAGCTTTGTCTGGACTGAATCTGTGTGGCTCACTTGGGTGTAAGAGAGTGAGACTGGCTGCAGCTCAGTTGGAGAGATGGATTGCATTTGGTAAAGCTTGTTGGCATGTATGTGTGGAGTTGTGAGCCAGTGCTGGGTAATGGAATCAGCAGGTCATCAGAACAGGTTTGGTGGTAACAAGTCTCTAAAACTACATTAGAAGGAAGATTTTAGAAGAACAGAAAGAATTTCTTAGCAGCGTGATTGTGTTAATCAAAGACAAGTTTATTCCATATTAATAAAACGTCCAATTATCATGAAGCAGGAATCGTGACCTATTTTTTGTGCTATTGTTTCCAATATTTTTCAAGATGTCTTTCTGTTTTATGCTGTATTTCAGTAAATGTAACGTTCTGTTGGTTTCCTGCTCTCATTCATTAGCTCCGAGCGAATGGCAGTGTAAGGATGTGCAGAAATTGATGATACATCTTGAAAATAACGTCATAACACCCAAAGGGGAGCTGTGATGGGGGGAAGGAGTCTGGAAAGCAGAAGGTATGAGAGTAACTGAGACCCATGGTTCTGCTCAGCCTAGAGAAGAGGAGGCTGTAGGAGTCCTTATGGTGGCCTACAGCTCCTCACTGGGAACACAGGGCAGTGCTGAGCTCTGGTCTCGGTGCCCAAGAGAAACATGTTGGGGACTGCTGAGCACAGGAAGGTCAAGAACAGCACATTCCATTGCTAGGAGCACCCAAGTGCTCCTACAGAGCGGGCAGGTGAATTTCCTCAATGTTGGTGCTCCCCAGCAGTCATTCTGGCCTGGGCCTGGGCTTCCCAAAGCCCCGCCAGGTGCTCTAGCACCTCCCTTTTTCATATCCAGCCTCCTACTGAAATAAATATTTACATTTTGCCTCATCCATCCTGACTTGGCTACAGTGATTCCCTGGTGTGGTGCTTTGGACACCATCCTGACTGCAGACCTGCAGCTCCTCACTGGCTGCAGACTTGATGCCTGTAGTGAGGCAGTTCTGCAAGTGCAGCTGATGGCTCATTGCATTTCCAACCCATGAGCTGGCTACTAACCATGGCTGTGTGCTGTCTTCCCCTCTTACCTACCATCCCTCCTGGTTCTGAATTTGGGCAGGAAAAATGCAACTTTTTAAATGCAAGAACTATCAGCTCTTCAAATCCTCCCACCCAAATATCAGAGGATTCTTTGCTAATGAGAAATAATTACATCTCAATATTAAGCGACACAAGTTGTTGTTTACATACAGCGTGAGAATCTAGCAAGATATCAGACATATGTTTAAGGGGATTATGCACGCGAAGTGATTTCTCTTGTCAGAGAGCTGAGCCTTGCAAAGGAAAATGACAGATACGTGTGTTTATAGGCAGGCTCTGGATCTGGTTGTATTTGCTTATCATTTCTCATAAACGCAGATACATGCAGCACGAGTACTAATACAGCATAAGCTGGAACATATGCTCCCCTCCAGCAGCTGTGGTGTGAATCCTAACACTCATGGGATGCTTCAGTTTTGTGACCAGCAAGAGGATTTGTGCTGGTAAACTGACACAAAAACTTGGAGCTTTCCTATGGGCTGTTGCACAATCCATTGGGAAATCCCAAATGGAGAAGGTGAAGTACAGCCCAGCTTTCAGCTTGTGTTGTTGGCAAACTTTAGCAGCCGTCTGGATCTAGCTGTCACATTGCTTGGCCATAATGCTACAAAAGTGTTGGAGTATGAAGGCTTATGTCATATCATGGCTCTGAAGTGACCTGTAGAAGTCTTCCAGTGCTTCAATATTTCTTTCTGGGTCACTTCAAAGCTGTAACTTGCAGTACTTTTATCTCAACACCTTGTAGAAACTCCTTGAAAACCACATCTGGTTATTCCATATGAGCAAGCATTTTTTTTTTACTTGGACTGGATTATTATTTATTTGATTGTATATTTACAGTTCATCTCCTCTCCAGTCAACAACTCCTTCCTGTGAGCTCTACTGGAGGATGCTTTTCCATCGCAGTGACAGCAGAACCTCACCCACATCCCCTTTCCATCCTGCTGAGATGGGTAACCTGGCTGCTGAATGCACCATTTGCAGGGAGCGAGAGAGCAGAAGATGGAGCACATTCCTAGAAGTAAAGCAGGAAATGAACCACAGCTGTGAACCAGCTGACTGTAAAGGCCATTCATGTTCCATCTTGGTCTCAGGGATGCAGCCTGTGCAGTGCCTGCAGTTTCAGTGGCTCAGCTTCTCACTTGCACCTGTGTGAGATAAGCAGGACAGCTTGCATTTTGCAGCTCCAGGGAGCAAAGATGATGCTTTCTGTATGGTAAGTGGAAAAAAAATTGATGTAAATTAAATTAGATCGAATGTGAAAGATGATCCTACCTCTGTTCAAGTGGTTGGCACTGTACTAATAAGGAAACCTATGACACCAGATGTAAAAATAGCTGTTGTTTAATGAGCTAATCTGACTAGCCTCAAACAAAACCAGGAATATGCTGCACATGCTGTATTGCTAATATGGTAATTGTGTTGCTTTTTATCGATCTGGGAACATTTAATCTTAGTTAAAGGGCTCAGCCTGAGAAATTGGTGTGGAGGGATGCTGAGGAGAGACCAGCTCTGGCTTTGCAGGCACGGTTTTGTCTCCGGCACTGCAATATCTTTATAAATAACTACACCTGCAGACATCTCCTGTGCCAGGCGATGTGCTGCTTGACAGGATGGGGTAAAGGGTTAGGAACAGGCTTCCTCAAGCTCCCTTCATGTCCCAGCCTTACAGAACGCGTGCTGTTGGGGCAGAACATCTGCCTTTTCTGCCCTACTTGCAGTGTGACTCCCTTGCACTTTTTGTTTGCAAAACAGAAGTGGGTTGGTTTGTTTGTCTGGCAGCAGTCAAGGTGATCAGGATCACTGAGGAGCTGGTTTTGCTCTTTAACACCAGGCTTTCTGCCAGGGTAAAATTGTAAATGCTAGTGGAAGGGGTTTATGCACACAGCAGTGAAAGTGAGAAACATTTCTACCTGCCTTATGAGAAGTTGTGGTTTTGAATGTGGGAAAGAACGGGTGATGCTCAGAGTATCCGACCGGGTTCTGACCTTTGTGCTTCTGAGCAGAGAGAGGCAGCAGGGCAGGGCTGGTCTGGGGACACCAATGGGAGCTTCCCTGTATGAAAACACACAGTCAAATGGCACAACAGCCCCAAACTGGCCTAACGAAACCATTATCATCCTCATTTCAAAGACTCTGCTTTAACCAGCAAATTAGAAGTCAGCTATGCCATCAGTTTTCATTAGTTTTGCAAGTTATGGTGCATCTCAGACAGAAGCAAATACAAGTTTAAGTGGCGTGCCGTTAATTAAGCTAAACCATCTCAGTCAGTGATTAAATTTCCCTTTCAGCACACACGTATTGAGGCTGTGTCCCCAGCAGCAGCAGCAGCCTCAGCTCCTGGGAGGGTTCACAGCTTGTTGGGCAGAGCTCGGTGTGCAAGCATTTCTTAATGCACATGGGGTTTTTTGTTTGTGTTTTATTTGCTAGCTGGAAACATAAAGATGTAATGGGCAAGTATAAAAGCTCATGGGTTTCTACTCTAAACAAGTCCATGAGAGCTCTAAATGAAACCTGCTAAGCTGGAGGTGAGCCCACCGGTGCTTGTGCTTTTCAGCAGTGCATTTCTGGCTATAGTAAAGATCAACTTGGCCAAGAGGTTGTTTGTAAGAATTATTCAGGAAGCCATCCTTCTGCAGCAAGGAAATCCTGTATTGGGCTATATGTGGTTCAGGGAAGCTGGGTCTGCCTGCAGGCTATCTGGTTCAGAGGTGTTCCACCCAGCTGATAGCTGCTGAGCAGGCAGGCGGAGGTGGTGAGAACATCCCTCTTAATAAATAGAAAATATCTTAAGAAAGGACATGTAACAACAGTCCTACGCACCCAAACTCCTGGATATCCCAGACATGCTCTGGAGGCCTGGGCTGCTCAGTCTAAGAAAGGACTTCTGTCTCAGGGAGGTGGTGGAAACACTGTGCTGACACGGCACCTGTGTGTGCCTTCTGCTGCTGCTTCTCCCTCCTCAGGTAGTGAGCTCCCTGCCCTGTCTGCTCTTCCCACACCTCAGGCAGGGTCTGGCATGCTGTAGCACTGACATCTCGGTTACACACATCCATGAAGTATCACTCACTGTGGAAAACTTAACGGGTGCTACCTTTCCAACATGTCCTTTTGCATCCACAAACCTCTGGGAATATCACATGGATGTTATGTACTGGGATGTCCGTTTTTAGCTCAGTGTTGTACATGATTAAGTATAACGCTATTCCATATTTAGTGAACAGGATATCCTGGATATGAGGCATTCAGAGTGCTTAGATAATATTTAAACAATGGGTGATTTAAACAATGGTAGTAAAAATCACTGTTGTGCATTCTCTCTATGATCTTGAGGTCGTGGTTATTCGTGTACAACCTGCCATTCTTTTGGAACACACAGTTGTAATAAAATACCTCTAAGGCTTTTATTCTTTTATTCTTTTATTCAGAAGGAAAAAAACAATAGAAAGGTTATTACTTAAGTGGGGGGGGGGGGGGGGGGAGGGAGAAGAGCATCAACAGTATAATTTTCCTGCAAGTATATTTATTTTAACCCAAACAATGAGCTGTTACTTCTTTGGGAGAGGCAGAAAACATATCTGACAGCCACCTCAGATAGGAGTGCATTGCATGGGTCCATCTCCCACACAGTGACCTACCACTGCTCCTTATTCTCAGGTTCAATCTGTTCTTGCTGCCTGAAACAAGAGGAGCTCGTACTTCAGACAAGATAACATGGTTTGTTTATTTTCCTCTGTGACTGTAAAATGCGGAGTACTGATAGGATGTAATAACATGGATGAGCTGCTTTCATTGCAAAGCAGACAGTCCCAGTGGTGTAATTTTGGTAGGATTGGAACGGTGGGTAATGAGAAATGACACTTCTTGCTATTCGGTAACTGGAAGTAGTTTTGTGTTTGACCCCTTTATTTCTGGTACAGCAGCCAGAAATGTTGTTAGCCTGGGGGACTGGGGAGATGGAGTCACTCTTTAAATGGCAATTTCCAAGTAAGGTCTTGACAGCAAAACTGGGCAGTTACTCATCCCTATCAAGTCTCCAACACCTGACCTATTCAGTGTTTTGTCCAGAGATCTGCCCTGTGCTCACAGCATGCTGAAGCAGCCTAGGTTCTGCAGACAGGCCACTGGCCATCCTTCACCAGCCCAGGCTCCACTGTTCTCCCCTTGCTGCTGGCTGAAAAGGTGAGAGAAGTCAGGCTGGTAATTTAAACCACGGAGATAAAAAATCAAAGTTGTGAGCTAACTCTGGTCCTGACTTTGGTGTTGTGGTTATTGGAGTACAACCTGCTGTTTGGCAGCTTGACTGAGCCTGGGAGACGTAAGGTGTGCGCTGAGCCCCAGCTTGTGCTCCCCTGGAGTGGCTGCTGGAATACTGCTGTCAGCCCCGGCTCATGTCCCACATCCTCAGGTGCTGTCTGGATTTCCTCCAGCCAGAAGCTCCCTATACAAGGCTGTGGGGGACTGCAGCTTTCCCCATGTGCAGGTCCTGCTGTGATGCCGGCCGTGCTGTGGAGCTCCAGGCCCCAGCACAGCCCTGTCACCTCCTGCAGACGTGGTGGTGTGTCTGCTAAGCACAGTGTGCAGCTCATCACATCAGCTCTGTGTGAGGAGAGAGCAAAGGCTGGATCCAAAGCTGGTGTGCTGTTAGCAAGAAGCAGAAGCTAGTAAGAATTGAAGCTGTGGGCCAATAGGTTCATACAGTTCAGTGGTATTTTTCAATATAGCATCTTAAAGGATGGGTTTCATACCAGCACAGATGTGCTTTCTAAACATTTTTGCTTTGGTTGCTTGTGAAGTAATTCACTTTGCTTGGCCTTGGTTCCCTGCTTCGACTGCTCAGGGGGCAGCATTGTGGCTGCTCAGCTGAGTGCTTTCTGCGAAGCACAGCTTGATGCACTTGAAGTAATGGTTTGTTTCGTATGAAGACAGATCACCAAAACAAACACTTGCACAGCCCATCTCTTGTGCTCAGCTCCTTCATATAACTCCTTCCTTCAGCTGCAACCACATCCTCAGTGTGCGGGGTTCAATCTCCTGCCTACAAGCACTGCTCCTTTACCTTCACAGGGCCTCTGGCAACACTGTGCAGATGTTATGTAGCACTGATTCCATCACCCTTAGAGAAACCAGGACCCGATGCTTATAGATGCTTCTTCAGCTTCAGTAAACAGCTTCGAAGCCCAGTAAGCGTGTACTGAACAGAGCAGCACCAAGGACGAGGCTCCCATCTGCACTGACATCAGGATTACAATCTCCTATTTGTCACAGAATCTCAGCTTACGGGACGTTCTGCTGCCTGGTACCAGAGCGAAGGGCAGCACGCACGGCTGCAGCAGCCATGTCTGTGCGGTGCTGCCACGGAGCAGCGCTGGGGCGGCCGCACCTCGGGGCTCCGTGCTCTCGGGCAGCGACGGCGTCGCGACGGCAGCGGGGTGACACCGCGGCAGCCGTCATGGGAAAGGGCCCCGCGCGGCACAGAAGGCGCTTCTTCGAGGTCCGGAACGTGCCTCGGCCGTAAGGACGCGGGTCGCGGAGGGAACCCCGATCCCCGCGGGGCGCCCCGCAACGGCGGCTCCGAGGCCCGGGCCCGGCGGGAGGCGTTGGGCGGCGCCCTCCCCGCCCCGCTCCGCTCGCTGCCGGCCGCCCTCGGGAGGACAACACCCCCGGCCCTGGCGGCGCGGCCCGGCCCGCGGCATTTCCTCTGAGCTCACTGCGGCTGACGCGGCGCCGCTTCCCTCGGAAGAGGAAGGAGAGAGGGAGCCTCGCGGCGGCGGGCGGCGGACTCACGGACTCGGCCCCCTGGCCTTTGGGCGGGCGGCGGCGCTGGGGGCGGCCGGGGCGGAGGAGAGGGCCGGCGGCGGCGGGGGCCGGCATGGATCGAGCCCCCGCCGCGCCATGGCCGCCCGCCTGCCGGAGCCGAGCGCCTTCTGGCCGCTGCTGACCTGCGTGTGCACCGCGCTGCTCTGCCTCTGCCAGGCCCTGGGGGGACGAGCGGCGGCGGCGGAGGGCGAGGAGGAGGAGGGCGCGGCGGAGGCGGGTTCGGTGCCGCTGCTGAAGGGCTCGGCGCTGCTGCTGCTGGGCTGCCTGCTGGCTCGATGCTGCGGCTCGGCGGGAGGCGGCTCGAGGCCCGGCGGGAGCTGCGGGCCGTCGGCGGCGCGGCGCGGCGCCTTGGAGGGCTTCCACGCGCGGCAGCTGCGGCTCTCGCCCCACGTGCTGGGGCACAGCAAGGCGCACGTCGGGCGCGTGGTGGCCGAGCTGGTGCGCGCCGCTAAGGCGCAGGGGCTGCAGCCCGGCCCGACGGCCCTCGGCCTGCGCGGGGACTTCGTGCGCGTCGGCAGCGCCTACGAGCAGCACAAGGTGCGCAGCCCCGACTGCTTCGACGTCCTGGTGCCGCTCCGCCTGCCTGGGCGCCTGCAGCCCGAGCCGGGCCGCGCCGCGGGGCCCGTGCCGAGCGGAGCCTTCGTCTGCGGCCTGCGGGCGCCCGAGGGGGCCGGCTGGCCGCGCCGCTACCGGCCCTTCGTGGAGAGCTTCTGCGCGGAGCCGCAGGGCCGCCCCCTGCTCTCCTCGGCGCTGGTGCTGCGCTGGTTCCAGGGCCGCCTGCATCGCTGCCTGGGCGCCGTGCGCTACCGGCTGCAGGAGCGCTGCCGCATCAGCCTGGCCGTCTGCCCCGGCCGGCCGCCTACGCTGCACATCCGGCCCTGCTCCGACTACGTCTGCTGCCACATCTCCATGGCCGTGCGCCTCATCCCCGCCATCCCGCTGGGCGACGCGCTCTACCTCACGGTGCCGCCCCACGACGTGCCGCCGGCCGGCCCGGCCCACGAGGCGCTGTGGGGCCTCAACACGTCGCGGCACGAGCAGCGGCTGCTGGCCTGGCTGAAGGAGCAGGCCCCGGCCTCGTCCTGCCACCTGAAGTGCCTGCAGCTCCTCAAGGGCCTGCGGGACCTCCGCGGGCAGGGCCTGGAGGAGCCGTTCTGCTCGCTGTGGGGCCGGGTGCTCTCCTCATACGTGCTGAAGACGGCCCTCTTCTCCCTGATGCTGCACGGGCCCCTGGAGGCCTGGGACGAGCGGTTCCTGGTGGAGCGCCTGGAAGACCTGGTGATGTACCTCAGGGACTGCCTGCGCAAGCAGACGCTGATGCATTTCTTCCTGGGCAACACCAGCCTCCCCGAGGCCGTGGCAATGCCCAGGTTCCTCAAGGAAGCCGCCCCGGTGAACCTGCTGTCCGCCTTCGATGGACCCACGCTGGACCTGGCTGCCTTCCAGCTGCTGTACACCTGGAGCCAGGTGCCACACCTCATCAGGACGTACAGCAGAGCCCGCTACCTGCGGCCAGCTGCCTGCCGGCACGGCGCTGAGACACGGCAGGAGCTGCCCGGGGAGTGAGGGAGCAACGTGCGCCCAACTGCCCACAGTGGGACCTGCTGAGGAGATGCTCTGTGGTGTTACCCCCGACCTGAGGAAACTGGGAAACTGAAGGCTGAGACTTCAGGAGATGGCGATAGATTCTGTTTTAACTGGCATCGTGGTGGGATGTTCGTGGGAGAATTACAGCGTCTGTGAGGAAGTGCCTTAGTAGGGAAGCATTACTTTTGGATGGTTCAAACTGACAGTTCTGTAAATCCATCTTCAACTTGACCTTAGTGGAAAAACTGACCTTTTCTGAGATGTGATTTTTAGGGTACAAAATCCATTTGGGATTTGAAAATCCCGTGAGCACAAACAAAACCTCTTACTGTGCCAAGGTGCTCTTAAAAGGAGACGAGCATTGGAGCACAGGTGTTGGTCACAGTCTGAAATGCTCAGTGACATGCTTTACAGGATGTCTTACATCCTGTGTGATGTAAGGCATCGTGCTGAATGGGAATGTAATGAGCATCTTAAAGCAGAACTAGGGGGAGAAGTGAAACTTCTGATGATAGCATGAAGAATCTATTTGTGCATTTCTGTGTTAAATGAAGGTTGTGCTGGAGGATTGAAATAACAGAAAAAAAAAAAAGAAACAAATAGCACTTTATTTTCACAAAGGCCTTAATTTTTGGATAATTGGCTGCACTAAATGCTCACTTTGGAGAAGGCATTACTATTTTATTAAAGGGGTGATGTTTGAGTCATCCTCAGGAAAACCTTCTTTATACAGAAATACTCTGGGGTGGATTTTTTTGTGGGTTCTCGTTTTTGAGACGTGTTGAGAGTGATGTTCTCGTCTGTAATGTGCTGACACGAGGACCACCAACAACACAGACTTTCTGTTAGCTTTGGAACCAGCCTTCAAACCATCCACGTCTCACTGATGTGTTCTGCCTGCTGTGCCCCTGTGCCCTCCAGGAGCAGTTTGGTGGCTTGTTGGGCTGCCACCATCCTCCTGCCTGTGCCGCTGTTTTGACCAAATGACCTGATGGGATTTTTCTAGCGCTGAGCAGATTGTTATCTTACTGTGGGGAGGAAGAAGTAAAATATTTCAGGGTACTCAAAAATGGTGCAGCACTTATTCATGGTACAGTGAAACAGCCTTTGGCTCCCTTGGTCTTGGTTGTGAGGTTCAGCTTGAAGGAGTGCTTGGGCTGTCAGCCTCTACATGATGTCCTTGTCTCGGGGGTGACATGTAGGGCTGTACCACAGCTGCTCTGCTCCTGGCCCACTATGAGACCCTCATGTCTCCCAGGGTGTCAGCAAATGTAGAGTTCCAAATCTTTAAGTGAAAATATAGGGTAACTGAATTACTGATGCTCAGGAAGTCGCACATGTGCTTCATTACCCCCATTCTGCATCCTAGGTGAGCACTCTGAAATGGATTGTAGATCATGAAATGTAACCCCTGGGATGCTTCAGGATGACTTGAAATTACTAAGCCGCTCCGCCTCTCCCTGATGTACATACTGGTGTGCTTTACTCACAGCTGTGTGCAACAAAGCACAAAACGTTTGTAAGATCTACAAAGCTTTATACAGATCTATTTTTCTACATGGAAACACTCCCCAGGCAGATGTTTGCCTGCTTCTGTCTCTGTTTTTTGTAACTGTACTTGCAGTCTTATTTTCAGGTAATTATAGACAAGGTCAACCCGCCAGTTGGGTTATTTTTATATATGAAGCACCGTGCTTCTTTCTCAAAAACAAACAAAACAAAACAAAAGAATAGTGTATTTAAAGGTAGTGTTGATCAAATTCATGTTCTTTGCACGTAGTATTTAAGGCTAAGTAAGCTGCCTTGGTTGCCTTTTTGTAGCAGACCACATGTGCTATTTTTGCAGACTCGTGTTATTCGGTGTTTGAAATGAACGCAGGGCTGTGGTCAACGCCATCGGATCTTCAAGGACTGGATAAGCAATCCAGGGCATTGTGGCTGCCTGCACACCCAACAGAAACACTCCAGCTCTTCATTCTGACATCACAGCCACTTCAGCTGGCTGATGGTTTGTTCTCATCGTTGTGCATCCCTCTCTCAGGAAAGTAATCCCTTCTGTGAGAGGGATGCACGCTCGGTGTGTGTTCTGTACTGGTGGAAGGCTGTAAGGCTGCAAACTTTGTCACTGAAGTGCAGTCACCTACAGGAAAAGTTGGTTGTGTTCAGGCAGTTCTTGGCAAGGGGAGATGGCAGAGATGTAGGAGTGGGTTAGGCAATGGGAGTTGAGAATAGTGGCAAGTTGTCAGTGAAGATGCACCGAGCTGAAGGATGCGAGGATGAGGCTGGAGGAGATCTGAAAGTGAGGCAGACCTGGAGCAAGGAATAAGCGATTTAACTGGGTGTTGTTTGGCTGTATTTCCAAAAAGGTTGAATCCATCTGTGATGAACAGTTAGGCAAAAACTCACTTCATTAAGCTGCAGAGGCTGATACCCTCTGAGTTCTTGCTCAGCGAGGAATTTGGAGTTTATGATGGCTGGTGGCAGAAGATAATGTGTGTTTGCTTTAGCCTTGGTTTGGGCAAGCTTTCCCAAGGCACCATGTGCATGCTGTTGGACCAACCTGCAGCTCTGTTATGCAATTGAGGCATTACGTGTATCTTCTTTATTTAATGTTGGGCAGACATTCATGAATACAGTTGGCAGAAGGAGCTGATAGAAGTTGGGTTCTGTTCGAACCATGGCAGCTGTCGTAGTGGCTGTAGTGTCTTGGTGCTTTCACAGAGCCCTGTCTGCAAGGAGGAGTGCAGGGCATTGACCTGCAGGAATCCCTCCTCCCAGCAAGCAGAGCTGCAGCCACACAGCAGCGTTCTCAGCATGTATGTGCTGTGCAGTAAGGTCAGCACTGTGCTGTTTTCAGTGTGCAAGCTGAAATGAGATTTGGAAGAAAGAGCGTGTTGCTTAGCACTGATGTGGGCTGTGGGTTCTCTTTATCTGCAAGCTAATTTTACAGAGCTGTTGTGCAAATGAAATTGTTTCTATTGAACACTGAGGAGTCGCATTTGTAAAAGATTAAGTTTATTTACCAAAATGCATCCGTGTGGCTTCTTTTTGTCTTGAAGAATCCTATGTGTTTTGCAAGGGCATAATTTCTGACCTGATTAAATGTTTCAGAAACATTCCTCCGCTTTTAATTTGAATCTGCAGAGTATTGTACATTTTACATGTCTGTCTGCAATGGATGTTTTTGGTACAACTACTTTTTGCTGGTTAATAATTAGACCAAAGATTAAAGTGTTCAGCTGCTATTTCTTTTTTTTTTTTTTTTTTCTTCCACGAAGTGTTAATAGGCTCAAAATGTCCATTTTAAGGCATTCTTTTCCTATTTAATACCAAACTACATTTGCACTTTTGTTGTTTCCATGAAGTTGGTGTTCTTATTTTAATATTTCACCGTAGTAATAAACAGCTGTTGTAACGCATCCGTGCCTCGAGATTTAAATCCCTTCGTGTTGTTTTTCTCTTGTTGTTTAGTAAAAGCAACTTGCGAGCATGAAGCTTTCTCTGAAGGTTTATGTGCTCTGTAGGAGGAGAACACTGCAGCCGCAAAGCTATGTTGAGCCAGGAAGTCCACGCCTTGGAGCTGTGCAGAGATACGGGAAGAGAGCCAGGAGTGCTGAGTGTGTCTGGCAGGGACAGTGGTGGGCCAGCAGGAGCTGCATGAATGGGGCAGCAAGTTACCTGTCCTTTGCTGCTCTTCGGTAAGGTGCCGAAATCTCCTATTTGTAGCTTATGCTAATGCTCCCTATTGAAGAATGGAATAGCAGCAAGATCTCCTCTTTTTCAACCATTAAATTAAAGCTGTGCTGAAGGTAACCATCTCCAGACCTTTGTGTGCCTGCCTCCTACCTTCAGACAGGGGCTTCTCTAGGAGGGGCAGCAAGAATTTTAGAGTTCTGAGAATGTCCAGCTCAAGGGGCTTCTCACTTGTAAAGGTTTAAGAAGGATCAGTTTTTACTGTCAGCACTCAGCCACCGCACTCAGTGCCGGGGAAGTACATTCAGGTCTTTACCTCTTTAATAAAAATGATCTCAGACGAATGTCTTCCTTTAGAAGCAACAACAGCCCTCTTTGCAGCATTTCTCTGCTTGAAACCTGGGTTTCCATTAAGCAGAAAATCATCAAAGAAACACGGGAGTTTCTTTTAGTGATAAATCTGTTATTAACCAAGAACTAACTGGCCTAAGGACTTGTATGTGTGGTGTTCAAAGAAAAAACTCTTTGCATCCAACTCATTGGATAAATTGTTTGAAATCTTTCCACTCCTGTGCAAATACCTCCCTTGTAATGCAGCCAAGGTCAGTGGTGAACTGCTGATTAAGTACGGCTAATGCAAGTTAAAGCTGCCTGGAGGGGAAGGACTCTTGTGCGTGCATCTGATTTTCACAGGGCTGCAAAAAAGTTCAGCTAGAAGAAACATGCTTTACGAGGCTGTGTTATTTCCCGTGTCAACTCTTTAAATATCTGCCTGTTCGGTTTTCCCTGAGGTAAGTGCAATTCTGGCTGATGATAACTAACTGGCAGAGCTGGCAGGAAAGCAGCTTGTCCCAGCTGCGCTGTGCTGCTCACACAGGAGGTGGCCATTGACACAAGGTCAAGGAGTTTGCGCCCTGTGGCTGTGTGGGCTCACCCACCCTTGGTGCTCTCTGGTGCTCCCCTCGCAGGTCTGGTGGCTCAGCACCCCAAAGTCAGCAGGCCATGGGGCTGCCTGTAGGCAGAGCTGCCTTTACCATGTGTCACCATCTTGCACTTCTCAAAGGCACGGTGTGGCTGACACGCTGCCTCTGCTCCTGTGTGTGTCTGCGGGGCCCTATTTTAAAGCTGTAGCCAAGAACTGGCATATTTGCAACCACTTTACAAGAGAATCAGAGAATCATACTATTAAATCAGCAATAGAGCTATAGATAACATATGCTCTGTATCTGCACAACAGTCTGTTAGTACTCACATAACAACATACGTGCCAAACTCCAAAAGGTTGTTAAAAATGCATATGTATCAAATGCCATTGCATGGAAGTTTTCTGCGTTAAGGAAGCCGTACTTTTTCCATGTGCAGGATAGCAATACTGATTCACAGCCTTGGAAAATTTCTGTGTGCTCAAGTTACAGATCTGCATTTCTTGAAGCCCATGGCTTTTTTTCCCCCCTAACCAGGACCGAAGTTGTGTACAGAACAGTTGGTTCTCTGGCTTGGGCTGGGCATGATAAGGGCTTGGAAGAGCTGTCATGGTACTAATGGGCTTCTACAGGTTTCTCTCCCTCCTGCAAAGAGTTCACACCATAATAAAAGAGATGGAAGGTAAGGAGTTGGGAAGACGGTGGCAATGTGTGACAGCTGGCACCAGTGGAAATGCAGCCCCTCCAGCCGGGCTCACACACGCTGAGGGGTGCTGCGATGTTTCCTGGTTCCTGCTGGCACGCAGAGGCAGCGGCCGTGCTTCGTGTGAGCTGTGCTGGAGCAGAGCTGCAGAGGAAGTGACTCATCCCTCTGTGCTGTGCAGCGTGCTCAGGGATACACCACTGGGCTTCTTGGAAATGCAGCTGCAGGCCTGCTTTGGGGCAGCGAAGCAGCAGAGGCGCATTATAGAGCCTCACTTGGTATCACTGCGCTGTGCTGCTGCAGGCAGCGAATCCCAGGGCACTGTGCTGTGCTCAGAGGGGTGGGCTGCTGCTGCTGGTGGCTGTAGGGAGCGTGTCAGCGCGGCTTTGGAGCAGCTTGGTTTGTCTCGTACTGCTGGAGGCTCGCCTGAGTGTGACTGGAAAAGGAGAAATTCGCTCATCGTAAGGATTCTGAATCGTGGGCACTTCTCCAAAACGTGTTTCTGTTCTGGGGCTGAAGGTGTTTTCCCAGAAGCTGTCAGAGCTCACCAGCCCTCTGCGCCCTGCCAGAGCCAATGAAAAGGGCCAAACGGTTTAAAAAATAATAATAAAACCGAGTGGAGGGAGTTGAGGGAAACACAGCACCATCAGAAAGGCTCTGGGAAGCCAGTGAGCCCCCATCTCTGCTTTTATGTCGGTGTGGTCTTTTCCAGAATGCTGTGGGCACGTGGGAATGCTCTGGTTAAGGCAGCTGGGAGGCATGGCACTATGCAGTACAGCCTGGTGCTGAGTGCTGATAGTGTTGGTCCCTCTCTGTGTCTCGGTGCTGCCCTTGCAGGGGGTGACCAATTAAAGTGGATTGGCCTTAATTGTAACATCTGCTGTGAGAAGGCAGCAGTTCTTGGTGAGGATTCAGCAAATCACATACAGTCGGTCTTCAAATCCTACAGGAGCTTAACGCGTTTAGGAACAAAGCGAGTCTCAGACAGAGCTCTTGTATCTGCCAAAGGATGATGCTGGGTTTTTTCTTTTTATCTCTTTGCTTATGTGAGTAACAGCGCTTTAAGCTCTTCTCTTGAAAACCCGCAGCGTTCACAGGGGCACATGGGGCACCTAATGTGCTTTCAACGCTCAAATAATTCTTCAAGGAAGATCGTTAAAGTCTTCCAAAACGATCCCTTTGTTAAAAGGCAATTAAAGGCTAATTAAAATGAGATGCTGTGGGATGAAATTAGTATCCGACTTGGAGTGACAACAGGATCACCCATGTAGAAGGGCTGGGGGTCAGATGGGCCTAAAGTGCAGGGCAGGAGGATGGGGCAGGGGTGGCTTTGCGGCCATGGCAGCTCATGGCTGCCTGCAGAAGGTTCTGCCTTGCTGGAAGAAGTGGCAGCATTTCTGAGAGCTGGCTGGGGTTGGCACAAACCTCTTTGCACAGCGTGTCAGGGCTTGGGCTTCTGAGGAGGAAGGTCCTGATCTGAGGGTCTGTTCTCTGCTCTGCACTGTGTCCTGGTGTGGGCGCTGCTCCCAGCCTGTTGGTGGGGGGACATGTTCCCCAAAGCCTGGGGAAGGGCTGCACTAACACCAAGTTCTCTTTGGCCGATACTAGTTATTTAAAACAAGATTTTCACATCAAACGGCTCAGGGAGCCCCGCGGTTTGAGTGTCTGTTGGATCACAGCTGGAGTATCTACTTGTGCTCAGTATGTACGAGCGTAGAGCTATTTTATTTGAACAAAAGCTCTCGGTGGTTAGCAAACAGAGTTGTCCTGGGCTTTCTCCTGCTCCCTACCTCTGCCCTGTAGCCTGTGAGCTGAGGGGCTGCTCTGGCGCAACAGAGCAGTGCTGTGCTGGGAGCGCGCAGATGGCAGAGTAACTGTGGGTGGATAGCACTGCTCTGCCTGAAAGCAGGGTCTGTGTGTACAGCAGCATGTGCCCCAGCTGCTCTGTCACGTTTGCTCCTCAAGAGCAGCCAGAGCTTGTTCTCAGCAGATTTCCCACCCCTCTGATGGGTTGGGATGTGCAAAGGAGGCAGCAGACAAGCAGCTCCCTTCTTCTTCCAGCGTGGCATTTTCATAACCTTCAATGGCATCCTGGAGGAGCGGGGGCAGGATGGCGACTGCGCTCTGCCTGCAGCCACTCTGCTTCTCCCACTGGGGAAATCCAGGGTGAGGTAATGCTCTTCTTCCTCCTTCTTGGAAACTGCTGTGTTGATCTCCAGTTCAACACCATGTAACTGCTGCTGTCTGCACCATACAAACGTGGGTCTACAGTCAGACCCCAGCAGCAAGAATGAATTTCCTCACCTTGGTTTTAGCAGCTCCTGCAGACTGTTGGACATGAGGTTGGCTCAGCTGATAATGGAGACAGGTTTGCCTTCAAAGCATGGGCCCATCAAATCTACTGTGTGATGCTGTATTTGCTCATTTGCTTAATGAGATGGAGAAAACACACATAATGGTCTCTGCTGGTGTGATGGCATGATGGTAAAAGAAGGCTTTTGCAATAAAATACATCCTGCCCTTTTGAACCTGTTGAAATATGGAATAGACATGTGCACATCTGTGCAGATGATGATTTGGTGTTTGCCAGTCAGTGATCATCAGCCTATCTCTGTAGCTCTTCCTTCACAGCTCAGAAGCTGGTTTCATTGCTGTTGATTTTGTGCAGCCCTTAAGCAGTCTCTCCCCTTCTGTTTTGGTCATTTGCTTCACATCTTAAAAGCTTTTCTCTTAGCAGCCCTGTTTAAGTGCTTTGGGATGACTTTTGCTGTGTTTTACAGCTGCGCTGCCCCAGGGCTCTGTTAGAAGCCTTGCTGATTGAGTTGAAGGAATCGTGTTGGATCACATCTGTTTCTGTGCTAACTTACGTCCCTAGGTGGGAAAGGAGAAAGCAGCAGATACCAATTTGCTCACACGAATAGGAAAGAAACATTTTAAGATGTGTCTTATTACTGTGAATCAGTGGAGGTATGAAGCAGTTGTTTGAAACAACTTTGAGGGGATGAAACTGCTCCAAAATAATTCCTCCTGGAGTCTGTAGTGTACCAGCATCTCAGGACTTGTCTTAGAGTTTTATCTTTGAGTCCCAGAGAGATGGCCTTGAGGGCACATGAGGCCGAGTTTGCCTTATTCCACAAAATTACACATCCTGACCTTTGTGGAAGATCTCGTCTCACTTTGAAGGCTGGAGTTACCGCGGGTCTCTTTATCTGTGAAGGTCTTTATCTGTGTCATTGCACTGACTCTGTGCTCAGCTCCGCACAGGGCTGTGCTGTGTCCTGTCTGCACGCAGCCCGGGGATGCTGCGCTGCCTCAGAGGGCTGCTGGTGCTCACTGCTCCGCCATGAGGGTTAAATAAACATGATGTAGAATTCCTCTGTAAAAACAGAGCTCACTTCCTTAGGAATTTGCTTCACAGCGGACTGTGAGATATTCTCCCTCTAATGATTTATATTACAAAAATAGCTCTGCCCTGTGTCTGCTAACAGCAATGTGAGCCTGGAGAAGAACCCCAGCAGCCATACAGCTTGGGTGAGCCCATTGTAAACAGAATGAATTGCAACAGTGACTGCAAAACCAAACTTCCTTTAAATACAATGTTCCCTCCTTGGAATTCTGAAAATACACTCGGCTTCTTATTTATTTATTTATTTATTTATTTATTTATTGTGCACCGTTTCCAAGCTGTTTTGGCCTAACCACGAGGAACAGCTTCCAAAGCAGAAGAGCCCCAGCAGCGCTCTGCCTTCCCAATGGGCCGTGGCTGTGTGAGCAGCAGTGATCCCACAGGCAGTGCCGTGCCCATGGCTGAAAGACAGCATCGGAGTCCCATTGACACTGTGACTGAGACTGTTTGTCTTCTGTGCTGCCAGCTGATTGCATTTGTTGTGAACCTGGGGACTACTGCAGCAGCAAATAAATACTGCAGAAGCTACAGGGGGTGTTTCTGGACGTGGTCAATGTGTTGGGACCAAACAGGACTGAACGTGGCTGCGACGGCTCCTTGTTAGCAGAAGCTTAGATTCGAGGGCTGGATCAAACAATACGTGCTGCTGCTTCCTCACAGGCTGCGTGCCCTTTGGCTGTGTTTTCTTAATCTCTGTTTACTATAGAAATAACTCGAGGAGATTATGCTGCGTCATTCGGTTCCCTGCCAGGGTGTATTTAAGTTAAAGGCAAAACAGAAAATGTGAGAGTGCAGGAGCGTGGATGTAGCTTCAATGGCATAAGCAAAGGCATTGCAAATTATGTGAGGCAGGGAGGATCTGAGCACTGCAGATCAAATTGAGCCACTTTGTTTGGAGACACAAGAGAAGAGAAAAATGTGCTTTTGCCAATGTTGCCACGCAGGGAGCTGCCAGGTGGCTGGGTAACGACCCGGCCGTGCTGCAGAAATGCAGAATCAGCAGAGGCTGCTTGCAAAAGAAACCCACGAAGCGCTGCGAGTGCACAGTAGCACCAGGAGCTTCAGGTGTGGGGACAGGGAGCAGGTTTCAGTTGCTTTGGGAGGGATGATGCTGAGGGGAAACAGAGCTTGTCCTGCAGTCACGAATGCACTGGGGCTTCTGCGGGCTGCCAACAGTGGTGGGAAGCAGGAGCCACCACAGCTTGCCATTCATAAACACTTTTGGAGATAAGGGGCTTGTTTTAGGCAGGGTGCGAGCTGGCATGGCAGAGAGCTCCTCTAGGGGTGGCAACGACTTGATATAGGAACAGCAAAGACACTGCATCTTATCTGGCACCAACGCTCTCTCCTCACTTTCCCTTTGCAGAAAGCACCGTCAGTTGCTTCAGAAGGATTCAAATGAAAATCCTTTGAAGCAGCCATCAGACTTCCTTCCTCTCCTTCTTTCCTCTGCTTTGTCAGCGATGCTCTTCTCTGCTAACTTAGAGACATGCAGCAGACCGGCGTCTGCCCAGGCAAGTGGATGGGTGCACACAGGGCACTTGGAAAGCTGTCAGCCCTGATTTCAGTTTGTCACAGGAGCTGCAGAACTGATTTGCTGTACTGGAGGGAGATTTTGCTGCTTGCTGAGCTGGTTGTAGTGATTCAATTGCATCCTCAGGATATATAGCTGATGCTAAATCCAATATGTAGTAGTACATGTTAGAAATCTATAATAAAAACCATATCCTGCAATCATGGTGTTAATTACATTGTTTTCTGTGTGAAATGCTGCATTTGTATGCCTTGCCATCTGCATCGCAGCCACTGCATGTGGGAAGCACGGAATGTGTCTTATCAGACACAGGGCGCGCAGCAGAGGACATCCAAAGGTTATGTTGTCATCATGTCAAATGGGGCTGTTTATTCCGACTGCTGGAGAAGCAGAGCTTAATCAGAGCATCAGCCGTATGCAGATCTGAAATTAGATTTTACAATAACCACCTGTCTGCTGGTTTGAATCCATCATATCCTTTGGGTTAGAGCTGCATTTGCCTAGTGAGTGCGTTTGCTGAGAGAATGTAATCTGAAAGCCTTCATGCAGCAGTGTACTAGTGCTGGAGTGCATGTATATGTATGAGTGTGCGATGGGGCACAGCTGCCTGACGGCTCTGTGCTACGGGCTGCTGCTAACGGGGCTGAGGTCACTCCCTGCAGCAGCCAGCAGCGCTGCTTAAACCTCACATCAGCTTCATTCTGCCGCTCTCCTTTTTGGGTTTCTGATGCTCACACGCTCAGCCAAAGGGCCTTCTGCCTTGGAAGGAAGAGGAGCACCGAGTGTGTTGTGCCACGGTGACAGCGGTTGGACGCAGCACCGGCTTTTCCTCTCCTGAACGTTTCTAAAAGAGTATGAACAAACACTCCCATGTTCATATATTCATGTAGTGAAGCATTTCACAGGTGTGACTCACAGCATTATAGCTTTAAGGAGTCAGAAACGTGTGTTGAAGTTTGAGCTCCTCTTTGCTAAGTTGCAACGTGAACAACAACCATGTGTTGGCTCCCTGCGAGCTGCATTAGGGCGGTGGTGAGTCAGGATGAAAAGAGCAACGATATTCAGGGTAAGGGCTGACATTTGGAATGCTGGCACTCAGAAAGAAGCTGTGGAATTCAAAAGAATTCAAGAGCAAAAATTGACAAACAGCTTGTGCCGTGGCTTGATCGTGCTCAGAACTGCCTGAAACAAAGCGGCACAGATTTTGCTGCGCTCATCTCTGCCGTGGTGGTTGTTCTTCTGAAGCGGGAGCTGCTCTCCCCGGGGAAAACGAGAATGTTATTTTCTTAACTGGGGGCAAGGCTCTTCCCACGGCAATCAGCGGGAAGTTTCCATTGAATCCAGTGAGAACTCAACTGTGCCGTACATGTGCTCAGTGACCAGAGAGCCTCCCAGCTCCAGCAGGATGTGAGCTCACCTCTCCCCCAACATCGCCGCTCCATCACTGGGAGCTGCAGCTGTGCCTGGGGATCCACGTGCTGGGGAGGTGCAGGGAGGCCACAGAGCTTCCCACAGGCAGCAGGCAGAGCCTTCACTTACAGCAGTGCAGAGTGGAGCTGCAGCCTGTGGTACCCAAATGGCTCAGCAGGAACAGCCTCAAACCTGCACCTTTTCTGAGATCTCGCTCTGCAGAAGTTTCATCTCAGAACAGGCTGCGATCCCACTGGAGTGCCCTTGAAATACTGCCCAGGTCAAAGCACCACTCAGCAGGGCCTGTCCAGGAGGGCCATCAGCGGTCCCCATCACTGGATCCCATTGCTGGGATTAATTCATCACTCTGTCCCATCCCAGGTCCCATTTCTGGTCCCATCACTGGGTCACCATGTCCCACCCTGCCCCTGCCCAGTTGGCACTTAGGGCACAGAACCCAGGTGTGTGGTGCTCCAAGCTCTGTGCCACCAGTTCGTTCCTCATCACCGCCGGGAAGACGCAAGGATGCGCTTCATCTCTGTACGTTGAACACATCTTATCCCTGTGCTCCAGAAACACGCACAGCTCAGGTGCGTTCGCAGCCTCCTCTCACAGCGAGCTGCTCGGAGACGGCTCGGGTACAAAAGCCGCTTTGCCCAGCAAGCCCATCCCGGCCCAGCTCCGTACCGACGTGCTTCCACCCCCCCCTCCCGGCGGTGCCGAGCCGCGCCGCTCCCCGGGTACCGGCGAGGGGTTCCGCCGCTGAATTTCCGCGCCGGGCCCTCTGGAGGTCAGTGTTCGCCCGCGCTGCAGCGGACCTGTTGCTCCGCGCCCGGGCCGGGCAGCGCCCGCTGCTCGCAGCCTCCGCGACCCCCGGCGGTCCGAGCTCCCGACGAGCCCCCGCTGGCGCTGCCGGTGCCGGTGGGTGCGGGGCGCGGCGGCTCTCCCCGCCCTGACGGAGCCCCCGGCCCCACCGTGAGCCGCCCCCTCCCTCCCCACCCTCCCTTCTTTCCCCGCCCGGGGCGGTGCCGAGCCGTGCCGAGCCGCGGGGCGTAGCGCGGCGCAGCGGCCGCGGGCACGGCGGAGCCCCGCGGAAGATGGCGTACATCCAGGTGGGTGCGGAGCGGCGGCGCTGCGGGATGGAAGGGCGTCCCGCCGGGCTTCGGGGGGGATGCGGGGCGCCAAGCGGAGCTACACGGTTTGGGCGCGCAACTTCGGGGTAACTTCTGGGGCAGGGGGCGGGCGGGCGCGGGCCGTTCCCGCACGGGGACTTCTCGGCGAGGTTGAAACGCGGCTGCCGAGCGCCGAGCGCCCCGGGATGGCGATGACCTCGGCGGCCCCTCCGGCCTGGGCGCATCCTTGGCCGCGGGCAGCCCGAGCCGTCGGCGTGATGGATGGGAACCCCCGGCAGTGCGGGGCTGAATTCATTTCGGGTTATTTTAAAATCCCCAGCGTTTTTCCCTCCGGCTCTGCGGTTTCCAGCTGCTTGTTTTTCTAGCTTTATAGCACTGAAGGCTGCAGACCAATTTTCAGATAAAACCGAGCAGAACGGCTCCAGCTGGACGAGCCGTCCGGGAGCTCTACGGGAGCCGCCGCTTCCAGCGCCGTCCGTGCCGGCTCTTCCCGACCCCGCGTCCCCGTCCTTCCGGCTCCCCCCTGCCCGGGACCGCAGCGGGGGCTCCGGGGGATCTCGGCTCCCGACGGGGCGGGCTGGGGGTCGCCGCGTGCAGTGGGCCCCGCGCGGAGCCCCGCGCGCTGAGAGGTGCAGCGGGGCCGCGGCTGCCCCAGGCGGATCCCGCCGGTGCCGGCGGGGGCATCACGTTGTCCCCAGGGACGTGGTTTCTGCGCGCTGGAGATGTGCGAGGATGTGGGGGCGCCGCGGGGCTGCAGAGCGGGAGCGACTGAGATTGCTGGGGGCATGGCAGAGATACCGGGGACAATCAGAGTGCCTGGCTGGGAGTCCTTATTGCCCGTTGCACCCTTCTGCAAACCTCTGCCCCTCCCAGCGCCCACCTCCCCCTCTGTGAGCCAGGTGGATACGCACAGCTGCTCCTGTTTGCTTTCCTTTCATGGGTCCCTGCTTTTATATCCTCTGTGCCACTGGTGACTTGTTTGCCTCTTCTGTGCTGTAATACTCAGCCCTTGTTATTGCTGACTCCCCCCCTCCCCTCCTGGTGGAGCTTTCTGGGCGATTGCAGCATCGTTGTTGAGCTCTGTGCCACCCTCGTGCTGCTCCTCTTGGTGGCACGTGGCAGTGCTCTCCCATAGCCCGTGGCTGGTGCCATTCATGGCTGTGTATCCTAAGCTGTCCCTGTGGCTGCTCAGAAGTGCCACTTCTTCTTCCCAACACGTGTTGCAGCATTTGAGTGCATGGTGCAAATCCAACACGTTCATTTTAGAACAATTTAAACATCCTCACAGCGGGTTTACTGAACCATTGTCACTTTGACTGCAACTTTGCATTGATAAGGAATGATAAAGCCCCATGAAAGTGCTCAGGATGTCCTTAACCAGTTGGTCTGTGGATATCTAATCACCATCTCGTCACATTGCACTGTAGCATTTTCAGCCTCTTAATTTCTGTTGTGAAAGAGCCTTGGCCTTCTCACCAACTGCTGGTTCTGAAGAGGATCTGATGGAATAGAACACAGCTCATAGGAGTCTTTTTGGATCAAAATTCCACAGCTAAACCATAGCTTCTTTGTAGAAGGCAGTCTTTGTCCATGTTGTCTATGAACGTAAAGGTAAACTGATCTGTGAGGTGGAAGGGCAGCGAGGGGGCTTTCTGTTGCTTTTGTCATAGGGACTCCTTTACAGAAGGACAGCTGGGACAATTAGGGCACTCTTAGTCATTAGCAGGGCAGGAAGGGCATTTCAGCAGGCACCTGGAATGCTGCTAACCATGTAGTTACAAATGAAGAAAGGTGTGCAGAGCATTGCAAGGTGGGCTGTGTGATTTGAACAGTGGCTTGCTGTCTTTTCTCCCTTTGCTGTATACTTTCTGCACCTTCAGGAAAGGCTGCAGTGCAAATGTCTGACCTGGGTGCATGCTGCAGGCTTGGGGCACTCAGCTCTGTGCTTTTAACCTCTGAGTCAGGAGGGAGGCTGAAGGAGATGATGTGACCCTTGCTACAAATGCTGCTTTCACCAGGTTGGTGTTGGAGTTCGGTTCATACAGATTCTGGACACACACCTTTCCCAACTGCAGTGTTTGGATACGGTTTGCTGTCTGCTGCCATTAGAGACAGCTGTTAGGAAAGCCAAGTGGCCACATGTGGTACCCCACAGCAAGGGACAATGAATAGAACTGTTGTGCTGTGGGGCAGGTTGGGGTTTCACTCCTCAGCAAGCTGGTGGGAAGGGGCTGGGAGCAGCAGCCAGTGCCTGGACAGGGCATCTCTGTAGGGAATTGGCTGTCTTGCAGAAATCTAAGCTCATTCCAGGCTGGGGGATGTCATGGCAGGAAATGTGAAGTTGTCTGAGCATGGCTAACCTGTTTTTGTCTCTTTCATTTTGTTCTCCTTTGCTTCATCCTGGATGTCTAAAAGGACAGTTGGAACCAATAAATGAGGTGAGTTAATCTGATGATTCACTCTCTGCTCTGTCTCCTCGCTCCATCCTGAGGGGATTGTCTCGTATATTCTGACTCTTTACTGATATCTGAGATTTAAGTAACACACCACATTCTATGATGATTTTTTCCCCCCCTGATATCCAGTGTTTGTTCATGAAGGCCTGCTCTAGTGGAGCAAAACAGATGTTCCCATGAGGCCTTCTCTGCAGACCTATGTTCTCAAAGAAAACCCCTCAGCATGATGTGATAGCACCCTTGTTCCAAGTGATTTTAGGGGGTATCTGCAGAGAAATGCTCATGTGCTTCATGTCTACAGCTTCATATGGACCTTCCAAGATTACATACAGCTGTAGAGTGGTTTGACTCCGGCTCAGCTCTGGGGATGTACTGTGCTCTTGCAGCTCTGTCTCCCCATGGCCATGGAGCAGTGGTGTTCTGTAGCAGTGCTCCAGCAGGCTGCTTGCTGCTGGATGGGACGTGGCTCAGTTTGGGCTTTCTGATGCAGGCAGGGTGCATTCTGTGCTCCCTGCAGTGGGCTGGCCATGCACCGAGTTAATCATCCTAGCAGAGGGAAGCATGTGGACAGTATGCTTTCACTAATCCATTTTAGCGGTAAATTTGTTAGGCTGCAATGCCATATGTGAATGGATCACGTGAGTATTACATGACACATATCTACAGGGATGAAATGTATTCATGTTGCTGTATTAAGGTTTTCAAATCAAATAGACTTTGCAGAATTAAGTTGGAGCTTTCACTTACCTTCTGGTTTTCATTCCTTCTATTGTATGTTTGCCTATCAGCTTGATGATGTGCATGAAAGAATAAGCATGTTTCCACTCCAGCCTGTTGTTATGCTGTAGTGTTTTGTAAATCATCCTCTTGCCAACATACATAATGATACATTGCTACCAGAGGAGAAGTACCTGCCATGAATGCTTATTTTCCTGCCTTGTTATGGCATCAGTGAAGTTGGGCTGGCAACTGCGCAGCACTTGTCTTTTTGATAGAGATGGAATAAATATAGTTCTTAATGTGTTGTTGCAGTAACACATACATACAGCTGAATGTTATTTCTCAATAGCTATTGATGGGTTGTAATCTTGTACTTTGGTTTCCAATGGCTTCAGGGTCTGCTCGCTAGAATCTCGGATCTCTTGCTGTGCCGGTGGACTTGTAGAAATTGTTGTCAGAAGTGTTTCGACTGTAGCTGTTGTCAAACAAATGAAGATGAAGTTGAAATCCTGGGACCTTTTCCTGCTCAGACTCCAGCCTGGCTGTAAGTTTAGCTGCACAATTTCACAGCACTAACGGAAGAGTAGGGCTGTTCAGCTGTGATGGGAGTATTGAGATGGAAAGGTGAGATGGGCTCAGGGTTTGGTGGATGCCATGCATGAAGGAAGGATCTCCTGATGAGGGTGGAAAAGTAGGCAGCTCAGTGGTAAGGAGAACCAGCAGCGCTGTTAGCTGAAATAGTATGGGGAGCCTTGGTAAAGCACCTTCTGGTGGGCAGGACAGAAGTTACCTTGTAAGCTGACATGGAAGCTGATTTGTTGGTTTAGCAGTAAGGACACTTCTCATCCACAGTCCCATTTTCTCTACAAACGGACCAGCCCTTCGGAGCACTTTCAGCTAAGCTGAAATGCTGATG
The DNA here is from genome assembly GCF_039878825.1 of Excalfactoria chinensis. NCBI lineage: Eukaryota > Metazoa > Chordata > Aves > Galliformes > Phasianidae > Excalfactoria > Excalfactoria chinensis. The sequence continues at coordinate 5,608,346 of NC_092838.1, read as the reverse complement.
AATTTGTTCTGGAAAGGTTTCTTATCTTGGCGTTAAGATGGTTATAATCTAGGGAGGTGAAAGGCGTGCCTTGTATATGTTCTGAGCAGAAATCCATCCTAAGTTTCATTTAGAAAGGCTTGAACTCCTGCACCATCTTAGTCATTTTCAAGACTTCCTCTTGAATCAGCAAAGAACAAGTGACAACAGCAGGTTTCACCCTTTGAAAATCTGGTACAAGGACAGACAGTGATGTCTTCCCTTTTATTTATTTTTTTACTCTCCCTCCTTTGGGAACCAGAGAGGTGACTGTGGAGGCATTGCTGATGATGGCTGTGCTGGGCTGTCTTCTGTGCTCAAAAGCTGTGGCACAGGAGGTGCCCATTTGGCACATCCCACAGTGCTCTAATGTTGGTGGGCACTGTGATGCTCAGTTAATGTTATCTACTGCTGTGAGTACCTGCTGCTGTTCTGTTAGGTCCAAAAGGTCTGTGTACTGTTGCTGCATGAAATAAAATGCGTTCAACCTATGTTTAAATCATGGTCTTGTCTATGTACCTTTTTGAATTGTGGTAGAATAGGATGGTAATTAATACTGCAGCAATAAAAATAGAAGTGTTTGAGATGTGTTAGAGTGATTTTTATATGCTGAACATCATGTTTTAGAGTCTGATATATGTCCAGAAGTTGGCTCACCTGCAATTAATGTGAAGTGGAAGCGAAATCAATGCTAAATAGGAAAGTATTGCAGGCAGGAGAAGGCGATGATGAGGTAGCAGTATTGGATGTAGAAAGATTGTTGCAGAAACGATTGCGTACCTGGGAGCAAGCAGGCAGCCTTGCTGTGAGAGGGAGCCTGAGAGCTGCCATGCTGAGCAGAGGACTGTGACATGCAGGTGGTTGGCCCTGCAGCCACATATGGGCTGCTGCATCCTGCCTGGCTCCAGGGCAATGCGATGTGGTGACCTTGGGGATGAGTGGGCTTTGCCACAGGCTGAGATCAGAGAAACCTTTGGACTTGTAAAATGCTTTCTCTCCAGTCCATATTGTTCTCCTCCAGTCCTGCTTCTTCTGAAAGTCTTGATAGTTAATTTTTGTAATGTTGATAAACAGAGGACAACACGTTCTTGGATAAGAACTGGGCATTTTTCCAACCACGTTGTGCTTCATGCTGCTCTTCTCCCAGCCATGTCATGCTTCAGTGATGCAGCCCAGTAGGGCTCTTAGGACCCCCAGCCTGGTTCACATTCAAGGCTGTGCTTTTGATGCCGTATCTTCACCATTCCTTTCAGCTTTGGGCAGCCTGGGGGAGGTAGGGGCTGTAGTGGTGGGAGAAGGTATTTTCCCACAGGTGACATCTGGGAGGGGCAGGCAGAGCCAAATGGAGAGGACTCTGGAGAAAAGTAATTTGGCTTTGAGTAGCAGCATGGAGGCATCTTGCCTTGGGATGACTGAAGACGGCCTCCACATACTGTAGGGCTGCTGATTCCTGCTGCTTGGCAGCGATGGGCCCAACATGGTGCCAGGGGGTGACCTTGTTGGGAGCTGGTCAGGGAGCCCCAAAGGAAGTTGAGTGGGAACAAAGAGCAGAGGTGAGAAAGACGTTGAGGAGATGAAGCTGGGAGGAGAGGAGAAAAGAACTGTTGTGGAGTGAGGGTCTGGAGTATGGAAAGGTTGAGTAGAAGACAGGAGACAGAAGTGATTTTGTTTTGTTTGCTGATCAGCCTGCATTCTTTGTACATGCAGATTTAAGGTGGAAGTGATGCCATGCAGCCTCTCTTGACTGAAAGATCACAAGTTGAAGAAGATTCTTATTTTCTTTATAATAACCTTATACTTAGTCATTTCTTCATGCATTTTGGAGGAAGGAAATAACATTCAGTTAGGGTTGGGAATTGGTCTTGCTAATTAATACCCTTCCCCCCCTTTGCTTCCCCCCCCCCCCATCTTATTAGTCTTTTTAAAGGGAAAGCTTTTAGATTCAGTGGAAATTTCCTCAGATGGAAGATGGATTTGACAGCGCCATATTCTGCCTTTAAATACATGCATTAAGTTTGGGAACAAATCAATTTATTGTATTCCCTGCTCACAGCCTGAAAGTGTTTTTAAAAATAAACCCAGATTTTCAGCTGATGTCTTTCAATTCTGCCACTTCTTTGTGCACCCAGGAAGCTAACACCATGCAGTTTGCTCCTTCCCTATGTCTCCATCCAGTCCCCAGGGAAAAACTGGTGCTATGGTCTTCATTTGCCCACTAGCAAACAGCAGAATGATCTATTTGGTGACCTGTCCTTTATGTTTTGCATACAGGTTTTCCCTTTGGTAACTGTGAGACACCTGATGTCCTGGAAATTCAGGAGAGGACTCTAAGGCTGCGAGTTTAAGTACTTCTGGAGAGGATGTTGATTTTCCTCACTTTCTGAATTTTCACAGTAGCCTCCAGTAGCAGCTTGGAAAAAAAACCACCTTACTGAACTGAACCTAATTACATTGACCTGAATGTGTGGTAGCTGCTGTTTATCTTGTGATGAGTGCTTGCATCCCAGCCTGTGCAGAGATGGGCTGGGAATAAGGCTGTGTGTTGGCACTGCCTGTTGTGGAATATTCTCCATAAAAATCCAGAGATAAATGGTGAAATGGTGTGTGCCCTGTGAGACTAAATTGAAATCAGAACAAGATTCCTCTTCCCAAAGGCTCTGATTAAGCAGAAACAGAGCTGCTTTAGCCAGAGCCAAAGTTTATTTGAGGAAAAATTATTGTAGCTCAGTAGCAATTTCCTTACTAAAGGTCATCTGTATGTTATTAACTCACTATTATGTTTACCCATTGTAGAGCATCCTTAATGCTTTTCTTCCTGATTCCCTTTCGGCCCTGCTTTCTTGTTCTTTCTTGTTTGATTCTCAGACATGAGCACATCCAAGTGCTACATACGGTCATGCAGATCTGCACTTAAGCATGAAAAAGCTGTTTGTGTTTCTACTACGTCACACTGCAGGGCTTGGACTGCCCCTAATGGGCTGCAGAGCCATGCAAGTACTCTGTGCCCTCTTTAACACAGGTTTTGGTTTTGATCTATTTTCTTTTAGATTTCTTTCTTTCTTTGTTTCCTTGTAATGTGGATGATTGTATGAGTTGGATTAGTGAGGCTTGCATGTGCTGTAAATCCTGCTGTGAATTTTGTAGATTTAGATAAGAAATTCTAGTTTAAATCTCTTTTATGTTTGGGGGGGGGCTTTTCTGTGAGCTTACTTCTGTAAAAATTTATTTCCTCAAACATTTCTGTTTCTCTAGCACAGTCACTGATTACTAAAGCTAATGATTCAATGTATTTCATTTGTACCCAGCCTGGCCATGGCCATGGGATGAGTGACTCAAGAGCAAGGCTGGAGCAGCGTTCCCTTTGCTTTGCTCATTCTGTGCTGGTGCTTTCCTCGTGATCTGCTGAGATTTTCCTGAGTGCTCTGTCTCCTGGATTTGCTTAGTGTGGTGCCCTGTGTGTTCCATACCATTGCTTGGTTTCACTTCCGTCAGCTGACTCCTACCCATGGCTCAGCTCTCAGGGTGCAGTTGGGGCTGTACCCTCACTCTCCTTCCAGCCAAAGCTGGGAGATCCCAGCAGTGCTGCGTGCCTCACAGTTGTGAGAAGATGAGATTTTTAAGTTACAGAGGAAAACTAAGGTGAAATAGGGAATTGTATGAGGATTTTGTTATGATCCCAGTCTCCTACTGAGTCCTCTCAAGGTGCTTCAGCTCTCAGCACTGGGATCCTGCTGTGTCCCCCCCCCCGCCCTCACTAAGACCCCATGGACAGAAATATTTCTGTCTTTTGAAAGTCACCTCTGCTATATAGGAGTGGATAAAAAGCATCCGGTTATTTAAAATGGCATATCAATAGATAGCTGTTAATTAATCCTGTTTATTGAGCTTTGAAACCTTAGTGTTGTGTCTGCAAAGTAATATTTTACTGAGAGGGGTTCAGTGGGACTGGGATGTCTGAGCACGGTGGTCTCCCATGCTGGCTCCTTCCTACTGGTGCTCACTCTTCCAGGTAGCACCAATGGATTCACAGCAGTAAGCTTATATTGTGAGGGTTTGTTTGTTTGTTTTCCTTTTATTTGCTCAAAGACAAATGTACTAGTGCTGATTGAGATCCATGTCACATACCTTTGTGGCCTATGTCATGCTCTGGTGCTGATACACTCCTGCTTGAAAGGCAGGCAGAAAGATAATCTCCCTTTTACATAGGCATGAAGTCAGTTGCTCAGCCTTCTGCTTGCCGAGTAGATGTGAAGGAGATACCCTGCGGCACCCAGGGATGTGCACACAAGATTAGAATATCCAAATACATTTTTGTTCTGTATATAGTCCTTTTACTGTGTTGAATCACCCAAAGGTCTCTCGTTATAACAGGATAAGCAGCCAGAATGAGGACAAAAATGGAGACTCTGATAATACAATCAGTGACCTGCCTCCCACTCTTCAGGATGTTTCCCCTGACAGAAGGCGGTCATCTTCAGATACATCACGGTCCACTTACAGCCTCACCAGGCGGATTTCAAGTAAGGTCGTCCTTCCAACATTAATGTAATTCTTGTGGGGGAAAAAGTCAGAGCGTATTGCCTGCTCTTTCATCTCTCAGGCAGGTAATCAAGTCCGAGCTGAAGGTACATTGATTAAAATCTTATCCTGTTCTGCAGGAACACGGTGGAAGAGGCCAGCCTTGTTCTTCTTGCTAAAGCATGTGTCTGGTGAAAATGGGGGAAGGGGGTGGAGGAAGCATAGCTGAGATTGCTCTGCAGCATAACAAAGGGTGCTGTTAATTTTTTTTATGGTGTAGTGGTGGAAGGTCCCACATTGCACAGGTACAGAATAGCCAAACGTAAAGAACCACAAGATGGCTTGGGCCTCTAATAGGTTGAGTCTCTAACAATCATGTTTTTGCATTTTTCTTGTTTAGGTTTAGAGTCAAGGAGGCCAAGTTCTCCATTAATTGACATTAAACCTATCGAGTTTGGAATAATAGGAGCCAAGAAAGAAATAGTTCAGCCAACTATCCTGAGGAAAACCTATAGTCCAGATGACTATTTTAGAAAATTTGAACCTAGACTGTACTCCCTTGACTCGAATAGTGATGATATGGACTCCTTGACAGATGAGGAAATCTTATCCAAGTACCAGCTGGGCATGCTGCACTTCAGCACTCAGTACGACCTGCTGCATAATTACCTGATAGTGCGAGTCATTGAGGCTAAGGATCTGCCTCCTCCCATTTCCTATGATGGCTCAAGGCAAGATATGGCTCACTCCAACCCCTATGTGAAGATCTGCCTGCTTCCAGACCAGAAGAACTCCAAGCAGACCGGAGTTAAGCGCAAAACTCAGAACCCAGTGTTTGAAGAGAGGTACACATTTGAAATCCCATTTTTAGAAGCCCAGAGAAGGACTCTGCTTTTAACTGTAGTGGATTTTGACAAATTCTCACGCCACTGTGTCATTGGCAAAGTGTCAATGCCCTTGAGCGATGTAGACCTTGTGAAAGGTGGACACTGGTGGAAAGCCCTTGTTCCTAGTTCTCAGGTAATAGAATTGATCATATTATTACCTCAGTTTTTCCTGCTCTGTGTGTGTGGGGGGTGGGAGGGGGAGGGGCTCCTTTCTTTGTTAGCAAATAATACCATTTTTTATTAGTTGTTGTCATCTCCATTATAGAGCATCTGCTGGGTTGAGATGAAGTTGAGCCTATAGCTGGCCTTGTAGCTGCTTTGCTGTGAGGTAGAGAAGCTGCCTTCTTTCATAGTCAGGGGAGGTGGAGTGACAAAAGATTTATGTCAGCTCCAATGAGAACAAATCAAAACTGCTTTGGAAGTCTGCACCTTGTGGAAGATCTTTCTTGTCACTGCAGTGACCTGCCTCTGTTCCCAGACACTGCAGTGACACTGTCTCTTCTGGGTCACTCCTGTGGTTGTTCACATGACTGTGCTTTGGAGAACCACTGGCACCAGTTCAGTAATGATCTGATGCAAAGAAAGCACATAGAAGACAAAATTCATCCCAGAGCAACAAATAGCAAGGTAATTTTATTTTTGTCATGTCCCTGAAGGAAATTAAACTTGCCACAGATGATATCTGTTGTGAATGGCACGTTGCATGCACACAGCTTTGGGCCTGCAGCGTGCCCTGGATGGGATGGCAGAAGGGTGCCAAAGGGGGGCCCCCAGTAGTGCTGCTTCCCCTGCAATGGGAAGGGCAGAGCTTTGCCATCAGGACCTGCAGCATGCTGCCAGGTCTGCTTCTGGCAGTGCCACCTGCAGCAGCCCAGCACAAATAGCAGCTGGAGCTGGGCATGGGTGGCATCGTGGCAGTCTGTGGTAAGGACTGGAGTGTCACTGGCAGCTGACATAACGTGATTGCCTGTTTGTCACCAACTGTGAGATTACTGTTTTTAAGTCTTGCTGTCTTTGCTGAATCAGAAAGCCAGCATGAACTCAGAAGGCTCGTGGTCCTTTTGATTTGTGCCCACAAAAGCATAGCTGGAAATGCTGGACAAGATAAGCAGCAGATTGCTGACCTCATCTGTGATGTACTGTGTGGGTCTGAGAGTGCGATGTGGAGTGGGATCTCGTCCTCAGGTGCTTGTGGAAAGGAAACCCAGCTGGACAGCATGTGGTCACTGCACTGCTCTGGACACACAGGGACTGCAGGGAGCTTTGTGCTTCACCTCACAGCAGAGGATCTTATGACTTATGGCTGCATTTGCTGGAGCACAAGCAGTAGTGTTACAGGTCTAGGCAGAATGTTTCTCATGCAAAAAGGAAAGCAGCCTTGCTTATTTTTTTTTCTCCCCTTTCTGTTGCTGTGCTCTGAACGCAGCCCTGGCTGGACAAGACCATCTCTGCCCCTGTGCCAGGCCAGGGGCCAGCCATCCTCTAGCCTCTCTGGAGTTCTGCAGAAGGCTGCAGCTGCTTTCAGCAGTGCTACCTGCCCCAACAGGATTTGTGTTAATTATTTATGCAGGAATTAGTGGTGGTTTTTTGCTTTTTTTTTTCCTTTTCCTCCTAAATTCTGTAAATATCAAGAAAAAACTCCTTGTGAATGGACAGGCCTAGCCTTACATAGCTGTTTTCCATGAGATAGCAAGCAGATAAAGGCAAAGCTTAGTTTAGCCCATGAAGTCCTTTGCACCTTGGTCAGTGAAGTGCCTTGTTTTGTGGTTTTAGTTGAGTGTCTCATATTTCCATGTTCTTTTTGGCAGGGCTCGATCTGTCTGGCAGTGGAACTGCAATGGGAATTGTAGCACTACGTTGTGCTAGGGCAGCCAGGGTGGATGTTTGACATCATATTTCAGTGTTTCCTCACTGATAAAGCCTTAAAGCTGGTGGAAAAGAGTGCATTTTCTGCTAGTGAAGGTTAAGGATAAATGCATCTATCAAAGGGTTAAAATAAATCCTGGAAGCAGTAAAACGAAGTAACAGCTTGTTACTTTGAAAGATTGCATCTTAATATCTTTCCCCAGCCCTAATATTTGTGCTAGAAGTTTGTATTTGTAAGTTGCCAGTTGAAAGATTCTGCCTTTTGGCATGACGGATTTGACACGTTGACAAATATTTTTTTTAATACTTCTCGCTTCTTTGCTGGGTTAGCTGTGCAACAGCCTTCAGCTGTTCTTTGTTGGGTTGAAGCCGAGTCTGCCCAAGTGCATTTTGTGTTGTGAGGTCACTGTCGGCTGGGACAAAAGCACCCAGTGACACCAGTAGTGATGTCGGTCAGACGCGTGTCTTGGGATCTGGAGAAGCTGAAGCAGGTGCTCGTAAAGCCATCAGCAGTGGGAGATGAAGATAAGACAGGTGTACACTGGGATGTGTAAAGATGGGAGACAGAAAATGTAAATGTGAGGGTGTGGGCTGTGGGTTTTTCTTGCTTTCTTTTTTTTTAACTGGCATTTATAGGGGAAAACGTGATGAGCACAAGAGATGGAGGGAAGTGAATCCAGGTGGCTGTGGAGAATGTTTTCTTCCTACCAGTGGGGTGGGATGTCTGTTTTGCTGCCTGGAAACCATTGCCATGGTATGTGCTGATAAGGGCAGGTGCTTCTGGGCAGGCATAGGCGCGTGGTCCTCAGCAGCAGAACATCCCTGTTACCTCCTCATGGAGCTGCTCGTTAACTGACAGCCTGGCAACTTGCCTTGGGTACGACTGCTCAGATGAACCAGACTGCATGGCATCGTGTGCTTGTTACATGTGCTGAAATAGAGTAGTTATATCTGGATGAGCATAGTTGGTGTTATCAGATAAACCGAATGTGGGTGAGCAGCGTGCTGTCCTCTCAAGAAATCAGTGCACTGAGATCACTAATGCTAAGCACTGGGTGTGAGACCATGCCTGTGCATAAGCATATTTTCAGTTTGGATTGTGTGCTAAGCATTTGGTGGGATTGAGTCCAGAAGGGAGGGACAAGGGAGCTGCTATCCCATATGTGATCAGGGCCAGCAAATAAGCAGGCCTGACCCCTTGCAGGAAATGCCAATGCAGTTACTGCCAAATTCTCTATCTGTGGTAGTTCTGTATGGCTTTTTCTTCTAGGAGAGCTGTTCACAGAGGAACTTTTGAGCCCAGTCCAATGGGAACACTCTGTGCTCCTTAAATATCCTCTTAAATGAGTGTGGCTTCACTTAATTACCATGAATGAAGTTGGCATCCCTTGCCGTGGCTGTGCTCAGCTTCACACTTTTCCCTGTTAAGATTAATTCTGAAACACATGTTCAGGACCCTAACTTTTATTGACATATGATTCATTTCTCTTTTGGCAGATTTGAGTAGGCAGGAATAAATGTTTTAGACCAGCAGTAATGAGAGCTTGGAGACCATTCTGCTAAAGAAAAAAACTTGCGTGGTTGTAGTTGGGGGAAAATAACATAAAAATTCATCCTCCTCTCCAATGTAGCCACTTCTGTCATAGAAGCAGTAAGTATTGGACTTGCCTTTTTAACTTCATACTATGAGAGCACTAGAGTGACAGTCTTCTAAGGCGCTGTCATCTTTCCCCATGCTTCACAAATAGCTCTCCTGTGGCAGGACTCTACAATGTTTGATTCCTACCTCAGAGACAAGCCTCCAGCAAGCATCACGCTGTTGTTCTTACCATGCCTTGGTTGGGAAGGAAAAGTGAGAATGAGATCTGAAATGCAAGAAATGAGTCACTTCTGAGCATTTCCTCTGCCTTGCCTTGAATCCTGGGTGGCTCTGGCATTCTGCTGGGGGACCTCCAGGTGAACATGCACTAAGTTTGCTCTTACCACTGCCATTCTTGGGTTTGCCATTACAATCCTGAGACTGTAGCATATTTGGGGAACCTGTTATGTTTGGCATTGGGTAGTGCAGGGAGTTATGCAGCAGTGTGCTGGTGCACATCTCTCTTGCAGTCATGGGACAGATGAAAAAGTGTCTAGCAACTTTGCTTGGAGGGCCTTGACACAGCAGTTGGTTCAACCTTGTGCACAACAGCGTGGAATAGAGTTCATGTTGGTGGTATGGCGCTGCAGGAATTAAATATGGAAGTGAATATTGTCAAGGTTTTTTTCCCTATCTTTTCAAGCATAGCTGCCTAATTAAAGGGAGATGTTGCCAAATCAGTGCTGATGAATGAAATACATGTATTTCAGTTCCTGAAGTATGTATATACAAAAATATATGTATTATTATATATATATTTCTGATCCTTAGTAGCTCAGCCTTCCAGGAATGATTGTTGTGTGACACAGGATGCTGTAGAGAGGCCCTGTAGAGCAAACTGTTCTAAGCCATCAGTTTCCTAATGTGCCTGGAGGTATCATCACAGATAACCCGGAGGAGGAAAATCAATCTGAAATTTCATTAGGAGTGTTGCATAGATGTCTGTGCTGATGTCATGTGCTCTGGTACCCATTGGGAACTGGGGAGTGTTTTTAGCTGCAGTTTTGCTTGTGTTTTAACAATGCAATATGAGCAGCTGGGGTGGGTTATCAGTAAGGAATTGCCCTAATCAAAAAAGATGTGCAAGACATTAATTATAAACCTCTTCTTCCCTTGGGATAGCCTTCTTGTGTTTCAAAGTGGACAGAAAAAATAAAACTGTCCTTTGTGTGTTTGGTTCAACCCAAGCATTAAGGGCAGAAGGTTCTGGATGAGAGGCCAGACCAGGGCTGGCAGTGAGAAGAGCAGCCAGGAGTGAAATGTAAATTCAGCTTCAGGAGTGTCTCAGACATCCCAGGCTCGATGTCACTTAGGCACCTAATCAAACAGGAAATTGCTTTCCCAGGTCATCTGGGATCTTGCACAAATCAGCCCATCGTCAGCATGCTAATAGGAGCTCAACCGAGGCCTTGGAGAGGTGCTGCCTGAGGGGCAGCTCTGAACATTGTGTTCTGTGAACAGCACATCCAAGGCAAAACCGACAGCATTTCAGGTTTCTGATGGAAAGAGGGAGGAAAGGGAAGGTTCAGATGCTGCTTCTCCCTGCCGTGTACCATGTGCTGATGACAGCTCTTGTGCTGTTAAGCTCGTGTCCCCCTTTGCTCAGCCAGTGTGTGAGTGTGTGATTTGGGAAGGCTTCACCGCGCAACAGACCAAAAGCTGTGCTTCTGTGCCTTGAATCCTCCCATGAAAACATGCCTTGACATGGCTTTTATTGATGGAGATGTCTACAAACAGCATGATGGCCAGCAAAACAAAAGCCCAAATTGGTATAATGTGTACCCAGTTTTTATTTTATTTTATTTATTTATTTATTTGGAGCACCCAGTTAGTTCCTTGCCTATTGGTTAATGATGGCTGCAAATGACAAGTGGGCCAAGAGCAAGGGAAAACTACTAAATGTGGTGTGATGGGCTCTGGCCAGCCTGCTGGGGAGGAACCTGTGGCTGCTCCCAGCTGTGGATGCTGGCTGACCACCCTGTGCCCTTTGGCCACAGTGGCAGGGATTGAGATGCATTTCCTAGATTCTCACAGCTAAACTAGAAATAATACGTTTATGGGACCAGAGGCACTTCACTGCTCAGGTTAAGTGCTTTTAAAGGTCTGAGTCATTCATACCGTGGACTATTTGGGGAGCTGGGTTTCCTTGTGAAAGCACCTTTTGTTAGTGCTGGAAATGCTTCTGTTGTTCTGCTTTGTTTTTTGGGGCTGCTTTGTTTTTTGGGGCTGCTTTGTTTTTTGGGCACAGCCGCCCTGCACGGTCTTTGCAGGCTGTGTTGTACCTTACCTCCCCTAACTTCATTAGTAAAAAGTCTGGATGTGCTTGGAAGGTAGTGAGAGCTAGAAGCTCTGCTGGGATTTGGGAAATTAAGCCTGATCAGAGACTCTTTAACACTAGTTGCTGTCTTTGGAGTCCAGTGGATCACACAAAGTACAACATTTTGTATCTCATGTAGTCAGAAGGGTTCCTTGAGAGCTGCCAGTATCCTTGTTATGTTGGGTCCTGCTGAAAATCAGGGATATAGCTTTCCCTTTCCCTGTGAGGCTCAGCACTGACTGGCAGCAACGTGCTTGTATTACATAGGCTCCTGGTGCAGCTCAGTGAGGTCAGCTGTGCCTCCAGTGTGCGGATCCAGAAGGAGTTACCTCAAATTTTGGATGTCCAGCACTCTTAGCTTGAGGTGATCTGTAGCCCGCCTCCATCTGCACCAGGAATCTAATATTTACAGCCTAAACTGTTTAGCTGTCTCATCTCAGCTGGTAATAGCATCGTTAATTAGCTCCTTAATTTGTGCTGTCTGAATGTACCTGAATTTCTAGGAATTAAAGTCTGCATGGAACCCAGCACAGCGGTGAATGCAAGTGGAAAACAAGGCTGGATGCATTAAAAATGTCGGTGTGTTATTTAAAAAGAAAAAAATAAAAAAGAGCTGAGGTTGAGGGATAGTGCAGGTGGATCGTGTTTGTGTAGCGTGGGTGGTGTAATGCTTCCTTACTGTGCTGGTGATAGATTTTTACAGGCCAGGTGTGAACACTGAGATTAGCCCTTGTGATTTGCCAGGCAGGAGGGAAGGGGAGAGGTGATGTTGGGTGATGGCAGTGGGGTGGTGTTTGCTGTCTGAGGGCTCCTGGCAAGATCTGGTACCATGCTTGGGATGGTTGTTCTCAGTGATAAATGTGAGTGGATTGGGGAAATATCAAAAGGAAGATGATAGAGCTGGGCATTTGAATCACGTTGAGCGTGATGCTGTCCTACATCCTCTGTGTGACAGTTGGCTATGAAAACTTATCTGGGTATAACTTGGCCTTGGAAGAGTTCTGAGCACAATGTATGTATTAGGGAATGGTTTGCTGATGGAAATAACTGCAAATATTGTATACTGAAGAGTGCTGTAATGTGCACAAAGGCTGATGGAGGGGACATGCCATCCAGGAAAAGCAACAATATTGCAGCAACAGCAGAAAATACATGTGGTTAATATGTGTCTGTGATCTCATCGTGCTGCATAACATGATGTGGGAGATGCTGTGACGAAAAGAGGTAGGGATAAGAAATCAGGTGCTTTTCCTTGTGTGGAGAGAGGCTGTAGGGAAGGTGCCATCAGGATGGGTCAGCTTGGGGCTGACACTGCTGGTGTGGCTCTGGGGTAGCCAAGGGTGCAGGGGAAGGTATATTGTAGGAACAGGCAGACTCTTGGTGTATTTTCCATATAAAGAGGGAAAAAAAGAAACAAACAACAAAGAATTGTATGGTATTGCATCAGAGGCACAGGGCTCCCTCAGCCTGCCACCTGCTCCTGCATGCTGAGCACATCCCGCTGCCTTTGCCAGGAGCAGTCAGCAGGAGCAGAGGAGGCTGAGTGCCTGCGGGAGAACTTTTAACGTGATTACGTGGTGTCAGATGCAGCACTGGGCTTGGCGGGTGAGGAGCCAGAGGTGCAGACTGTGGTGTGCTCACATTGGTCAGTGTGGGATGGGAAGCTCCCATGCTGAGCTGTCTGCTGGTGAAGCTGGGCCGGCTGTGGCTGTATATCGCAGCTTTTTCTCTATGTTGTCTACCCAGTCACTTAGTCTCTGATTTCTGTAATGTAATATTTGGGGTATTGTTAAAGATATTTAAGCCTTTTGTTATGAAAGCAATACCACAGCAGCTCCTTTTTCTTCTGAGAATGGGCGGTGGTGGTCAGAGCTCAGCTCAGTTTGGACCTGCCCTGCACCATGGAATGCAGAGCTGGCCTGGGGCTTCAGCAGGGAAGGAGAGGAGCTGGTGGCCAGCCCTCGTGTGGGCTCTGCAGCTCAGTTCAGTGAAGCCTTGTTTCACTGATAATAGTTTGTGTCTGAGAGTAATGGTGGCTCTGAGCCAGATTGGGCTAAGGGGGAGAGGTTATTCTGTGCTGCCATGTCTGAGGAGCAGTGATGTCAGCTCTCCAGCTCTTTGTCTTAGGAACAGTAATTCATAATAAGCATCATTAAGTGAAGTGGAAGGAAGGTAAATAATGGCTGAACAGCGATGTTCCTGTGATACAGCCTGACAAAAAGCAAGGGCTGGGCTAAGCCAGGCACTCAGCTCTGTGTCCTGCTGGGGTGGGTAGAGCTGGATACCGGAATACAGCTCTGTCTCTTCCCACAAGACCCAGGGACATGCTGACCACCTCCTCCCTGAGTTGTGCCTGAAGCACCCAGGGGGGTGGTGGTGGTCACTGGAGCTGGGGAGGGGACAGGACATCTCAGGTGGAGTCCACGTTGTGTGTGTTAATCAGGAGGTGAGGCTGATGAGATGAGAACCGCATGGAATCACTCAAAATGAATGGGGGGGAGAAACTACTGACCTTGTATTCCTTCCTCCTTATAGGTCCTCTTTGCAACGACTACTGAAAAGCTGCTTGAACGATCAGAGGTTAAAGAACAGAGCTTCATCTGGGGATAGTATTCTTTCTTGTTTCTGCTCAGCACGAGGTACCACCAGATGGTTCTTGGTTGCAGCTTAGAGTGTGACTAAAATTTGTTTTTCAGGCACTTAGGCAAATGGGATTTATTTAATTTCTCTCCCTGCTCTTTCCTTCCCCTCCAAGCTGTGTTCTGAATTTCCACATTCCCTTTTCCCCATAGAATGAAGTTGAGCTGGGGGAGCTGCTGTTGTCACTAAACTACCTGCCCAGCGCAGGAAGGCTGAACGTGGACATCATTAGAGCAAAACAGCTTCTTCAGACAGACATGAGCCAAGGTTCAGGTAAAGGGCAGGGTATTTCTCACATTACTCATGCACAGCTTTTATGTGCTTCTAAAACAGACTGGCAGCAAGGCTGCAATTTGTGCAGGATCCAGGGGGATTTGGATGCTCAGTTCCTTTCAATACAAGGCACTGGATATTCATTTAATATATGTAGCCAACAGTAACCAAAGTAGCCGGAACACTTACCCTGAGCTAAAATTGAGGCTATGAATGCCTTTGTGACACTAAAGTTCAAAATCTCTGAACTAGAGTGAGGTGAGGAGCCAGAAGCCCCAATTACCTCCACATTCCATGTTGTCGGGCAGCCTGTTTAAGGTTGTCTTTATACTTCGCAGATGCCGAGCACCATGTGAGCGTTAATATTGTGGTGGTTTTATTTAGGTTTTATTTATTTATTTGCTGCTTTGTGGACAACGTTAGGTTTTCAGCGTCTCCCTGCTGTTTCTGAGCATGCAGACCAGTATTCGCTTGGTGCACCAGGCCATACTCCCTGCCCCAGTGCTGCTGCTGTCAGAATGCTGGCATTTTTCAGGAAGAGCAGAGCATCTGGCTTGAGTCGAGGTTGTCATTAATTGTGCTCCGTGTGGTTTCAGCAGGAGCGTTACTAAGGCAGCTGCCCAACTCCTGCCTCCCTGCTGCGTGGTGCTGCAGGCTCCAGTCCTTCCCCAGTGCTGCTCTCCAGCATGATCCAGCCCCGTGTCCCTGTGCCCAGCTGTGCTCAACCTTCCTGAACCAGGACATCATCTCACTACTCCAGTAACGTACAGCCTGTGTTTATTATATTTTTGTTAGATCCTTTTGTGAAAATTCAGCTTGTTCATGGATTGAAGTTAACAAAAACCAAGAAAACCTCCTGCATGCGGGGGACGATAGATCCCTTCTACAATGAATCCTTCAGCTTCAAGGTTCCCCAAGAAGAACTGGAAAATGCCAGCTTGGTGTTCACAGGTAAATGTGCTGCTGTTGTCGGTGTGGCCTTGCTCACCTCTGAGGTGAGCAAAGCAGCGTTTGCAGGCACGCAGTGAGCCCACACAGGGCAGTGCTGGTCCTGGTAGCTGCTCCAAAAGGGGCGGCCATTGCTGGAGTTCTGGGCAAGCTCAGTAAGCACACTGTGCTCTTCTGAGCCCTCCGCAGCTTGAGGCTGAAGCTGCTGGGGATTCACCTTGTCTGTTCTGTGCTTAATTGGTGCCATTGGGAATGGTTTTGTGCATTAATTACAGTCTTGGTGATAGTCAATATGACATAAAGCCAAAAATCAGAAGAATAAGAGATGAACATGGAATGATCCTAAACCCAACCACTGGCAAAGGTACTTTTGGTACCTGACGTAGTTTGCCTGCCAGATTATGCAGTCACCCGCAGCCATTCTTGAGTTCCCATGCTTCTAACTTTATTTTTTGGCAGATTCCTGCCCATTACTTTTCATTTTCATTTTACTTTTTCATTTACTTTTATTACCTTTCCAATAAGTGAAATGGATCTGTATCTGGAAGAAGAATACATTGACTTAAATTTCTTACATGGCAGATGCAGGTGTCACAGCTTGTACCGGGAGCCTAATTCCCACCCATTTGCTTGTTTCCAAACGTGTCACAGCAAAAGCAATGCTGATCAGTAATTTAAATCCTGCCCTTCACGTTCAAGTATTTCCTCAGCCAAAAGCCTATAATTAATCACATCTTTGCAGGCACGTCGTCCTTAATGCACCTTTCATGTGCGATGATGAGTCTGTTCTTGGAAGCTTCTGTCAGGTGCTCACATGACAGATGTGAAATACTCTTTTCTTTGTTTTCATCTTGTTATAGGAGGAAAAAATGGGCACAGTAGCAGCACTGTGTGATAGGGAGGGTGAGTGGGGTGTTCTGCTCCTCACTGGAGCTGAGGCAGTTGGCATTGACAAATGGTTGGATTTTTAATTCCTTTTTTTTTCCCCTCTGCATGTGTGTGTGCAAATAGATGTATTTTAAAGTAAGTGAGTTGGAAGTTAGTTGTGTGATTCATAATCAGCGCATCACGCAGTCAGGTTTCAGTGGTGTTTCTCTTACTTGGTGCTTGGCTGGTAACGCTTGCTTTGGAAGTTGCAGTAGGTAATCCTGGAATGCCTGTTTTTGCTCCAGGTTTCTGTTTGTTTGCCTTGTTTTTGCTGTGGTGGTTTTTTTCTATTGTTTGTTTTCTGGAGCTGATTTTTAATTTTATTGTTTTCTTTCCATGGCTCTAGTCCTTTAGGTCAGTTAATTAAATTTGCTGTTGAGTCAAAGTCCAATTGGGAAGGAAAATAATTGTGCTTGAAGGGTGGTTGATGCTGCTCTAAGTGGGTAGAGAGCTGCAAAACCAGTCATGGAAGCCAGGAAATGAGTATATCTTCAATAATTTAAAGGAGCCCTCTTTGTGGCTTCACATTTTGGACCCAGTGTGCAGCTGTCTTTACATTGGCTTGGCTTCATTTGAAGGCGGTGGAGCTGTGCCAGTCTCTATCAGCTCCTGCCTTCCTATGTGTAGCTACACTGCAGAGTGATGCACTATCAGACAAAGTACAGTTATTATTTTTTCCATGGTGTTTTTTTTTGTCTTGAAAAGCCAGATAGTCTATCGGTGCGTGCTAATGGAGATTTGTGCCTGTTTCTCCTGTGGCTTTCCCAACAACAGTGTGTAGCAGCCCTGCAACCTGACAGCTCTGTAGGCTTTCCTCTGCACTGCATTCCTCGTGGAGCAGCAGAGAACCACCCCTGGACTGAGCCCACATTGGGGCATAGCTGTGCTGGGGATGGGAAGCCCGTGTGTGCAGGTGGGGAGTGTGGAGGCAGCCGAGCAATGAGGCAAGATTTGGGGTGTTTTGGACCCTTTCTTAGACCGTTCTCCTTACAATCAGAATGATTAAGGTTGGAAAAGACCGCTAAGATCATCTAACCATCAACCCATCCCCAGCATGCTTGTGTCTCCCTGGGCATATTGGGTCTGCATTCTGGAGGTTATTGGTGTTCACAACCCAAAGTGCTTCTCTTTCCTTCCATGTTGGTGCAGGGCACTTGTGTCTTCTTCTCAGGTGCCTTCTGGGGATATCGCTGCCTCAGGGTTCCCACTCTGTGTCCACAAGGAGTTGAGATGAGCTGGGGGGAGGCTGTCTTCACCAGAGCACCATCTGTACACAGCTCCTCACCAGGAAAACAGTCAGGCCTTGTAACAAGCATCAATTAGTTACGCAACAACTTGTGGAGATGTTTGATTGTAATTTACTCCATCAGACACCTTATCTTGGTAATGAGCACCTGTGCAAACAGTGATATGTTTCTTTGTGGCGCTTTTATCCACTTGCAGCTTTTTGCAGCTTGACCAGCCCTGGGGCCATCTCTTTCTTGGGTGTGGGCAGCTTGAGGGCTGCCCCTAGCAGGACAGGTTTGAAAGGACAGCACATTCTCCTGAGCACACATACCTCTGAGCAAAGGCATTCATTATTCTTGGTCCTGTGGATAGTGGTTTTCAAATGCTGCCTTCAGGCAATAGCCTGAGGTCACCCCTGGGCACACTGCTGAGGACCTTGGTGCAGCAGCAGCTCCGTACTTGGGCTGGCTGAGTGCTGGCCTGTGGGTGTGTGCTGTTCCCTGGGAGGTTTGGGACTGAGCCCCAGAGTCCCAGCCTAACCTTCAGACAGCAAGAGGCATGATGACACCTGACATCCACGAGCCATGATGCTTTGATAATGGTTATAGCATTGTTAATAACAATTGGGCAATGCTGTTTGTGGTGCAGTAAAGCCCAGATGGCCCAATAAAAGCTGCTGAAGCTGTGAGGCAAATGGCGTCTTGGTGACTCTGTCTTCTGATCACTTACAGCTTGCAGGCACTCTCTCTTCTGAACCATTTGTAGGATTTTATGAGAGTCTCTTTGCTTTTCAGTGTGCTTTAACGATAATGTAGGAACATGTTGGTTTTGCTTTATTTTTTTTTAGTTCCTAAGGAAGTGGAGTTGAATGGTGGGATGCTGAACACCTACAGCTGTGGTTTCGAGGGCTGCCATGCACCACAGGGCTGTGACAACACCATGAGTGTTCCCTGCAGTAAGCACTGCTATGGTTTGTGTCTTCAGCCTTGAGATTGTGCTGATGCTTTATCCTGCAGCTCTAATTAACTTCCAGTTAATAGGGGAGTGCTTGATTAAAATAACAGATTGCTGTTCAACAGCAGTATACCACATTCCTCGTTATCTTGTTTTCCCTTTCCCTCAGCCCTTGGGAAAATGTGAGAACTGTTTAACGAAGTTTGAATTTTTTGAGGAAGAAAAATCTTTGTTGGGATGTAGTGATGCTGGTGTTCAGTTTGCTTTGACTGAAATGCTTTCTTTTGTGAAGAAATACTGCTTGCAGGAGTGTGTTTCAGACTGGATATTGGAAAAATTTCTTCTCAGAAGGAGCAATGAGGGTATTGTAATAGGCTGCCTGGGGGTGGTGGGGTCACCATCCATGAGCTGTTCAGGAAATGTGGAGATGTGGCACTGAGAGGGATGTGGTCAGTGGGCAAGGTGGGGGTGGGTGATGGTTGCACTAGATGATCTCTGTGGTCTTTTTCCAACCTCAGTGATTCTGTATTCATTTCTTACAGATCTCAAAGTCACATTTACCCAAAGTAATATAAACACGAAATAAAGTTATCTGGGATTCAGTCTGGATGAGTGGTGGTCAGGCTGGTGGTGGTGCGGATGTTGGACATGAGGTGATGCCTTTGGTTTTTGCCAAAAGCAAAAGATTTTTAGGAGCCCCAAGAATGGCATGCGGACACGTCAAGGCTTTTCATTGTTATTTTTCTTTTAATTAGTAGGCTGGTTTCCAAATGTTCAGATAATTGGAACAGGTTGAACTTAAATAATAGATTTGGCCCCTGGCTACTCCAGAAATACGTGTGAATTTTGATTTGCCTGGCTGTGTATGCTGGCATCTGAAGGTCATGCTTTCATCATCTTCAGGTGCCCATTTGCAGGGGGTGGGAAACACAATCTGTTTGGGGTCATTACGTGTCTAATTTTTGACTTGCTGCTTCAGATGTTCATGTCTTGTTTCTCCTCTTGCTTTTATTTCTCACAAAAATTCAGGCATTTTGTCTTTTGCACACATCTATGGGGAAAAAAGTTGTTTCCCCTGATATGAGGCAAGTGAAACTTTTTGCCTCCTCCATGCTGGCATACAGGAAAAAGAGGTTTCTATTGTTTTTCTGTTTTTTTCAGTTTTTTTTGGTGTTTTTTTTTTATGCTGTTCTGGGCAATGTAATATCTCTTAGATAAATAGGCAATTTGCTGCTAGAAGATTGTTCCTGTTAGACCTGTGCTTCTGAAGCAATGTGATGTCTATATATAGTTTCATATATCAGGAATATACAGATACTGCAGGTCAGAAGAGGAATCCAATCTGCGCTTAAACCTGTGTAATCCTATCTTAGTCAAAGGAAGAAAAGCAAAAAACATTGATGTCAGCAGAGGATTTTCTCAGGATTTAGACCTGTTTAATTTAGATCAGAAATTGGCCTTTGTTTCTGGCGTTACAAAATACTTTATGTATTTATGCAGTGTACACCATATGGTCTGTGCCTGGCTTTAAGGATAACAGACTGGTGCTGCTGCTCTGCTCCATATAGTGTGACCCAGCAGGTCAGCGGGGACACCTCTGCTCCTGGGGCAAAGGGACCCCAAACCAGCCCTGGAAATGGAAGATTGGCTATAAAAATAGTCACCTGGGGCCTTCCCTGGGGGAGAGGTCCTGCACTGGGATGGGAACTGCTTTTGGACTTTGGAATAAGGCTGTGGGCAAACTGCTGCAGGGAGAAGGAGCTGGTTCCCTCTGCTGAGACAATGGGGGGTCTGAACCCCCTCCTGCCTGCCTGCACTGTGGGATTTGGGCTGCTCAGGGCTACTGCTGCCTTTTTGCTCCAGGCTGGACACTTTAATGAGGAAGATGGGATTAATAACGATGAGAGCACCAGGATGCTTGTGCTTCTGAGCCAATCTGTTGCTTGCAAGTGAGGCAAAATGAAGACTCTTCATCCTGTCTGACTTTGTTAATAAGAAGTCAGTGGCTTCAGTCTGTGCATCACTGCAGGCATGGCAGAAAATGATGGTTTCTGGAGTTCTCTGGAATTTTTTTTTAGCAGTCTTCTGAAGAAAAGAGCAGAGCCTCTCTCAGAGCTGACCCACAGCACTTGCTGATGTTGCAGCCCATTAATTTAAACAGTGTCACGCCTCTCTCGACCTCACTCTTTTTATCTTGTTTTGCTCATGCAATGGTAAAAGAAATTGCAGCAGCATCTCACTGGGCTGTAATCTTTCTGTATATCAAATGAGGAACAGTCTGTGTGGCACTGGCTGCTCTGGGTGCTGAGCTGCCAGGGGATGAGATGCCCACAACAGAGGTGCAGGACGTGGAGCTGCCTCCCAGCTGCTGGGTTTGGCCACTCTCACGGTTCAGATTCCTTCTGCAGCTGGGTGTTGTGGGCAGCCTGATAGAGGAGGTGCAGGAAAGTGAGTTTTCCATGCAAATCAGCTTGTGGAGATTAAACTGGTAAGTGCAAAACCACTGTGTGTCCGCCCTTGCTTTTTTCTTTCTGCTGAATATTACTGGCCGCACTCAGGGAGCAAAGGGTAAAATTTGGTCCACCCCATGGCCTTCACAATAAGCATAGTTAGAATGTCTGCTAACAACACCCACTCTGCACTAAGTAGCTCTTTAATATTGATGTCAAACAGTTTAGAAGTAGTTTCAGACCTGTTTTAGATGGTGGACACAGCATGGAAAAGGCTGGACACTGATTTTTCTACCTGTACAGGCTGGGGAAGGAAATGCTGCTTGCCTGCTGCACTGGGTTGTGTGCCCATTGTGCTGTACTGAAGTACAGTACTGCCTGGGAGCAAGCTGAGCCCTGAGACTGGAGGCAGTGGACCCATGGGAGTTAAAGGCTTGTTGCTAATAGAGTTGGGGTTCCTTTGTTAGGAGATCACTATCTCACCAGACCTGTTTTTTGAGTAAGGTGCTGCTGCCCAGTTGTCCACATGCAATTTTGGTCAAGTCTTTGCAATTTTTCCTTTTCCTTGCAGTCTGATTGTATCCTGAGGATGCTACTGTGCAGTGTGGCTGCAGGAGCAGCACAGCAGCTGCCCAAGGCTTGCAGAGCTTGCAGCATAATGGTGACTGACAGCACCAGTGCTTCCATGGATGCAGTCATGGTTTGGACGCAGGGTTAGAAGTGTTCGGTGTTCCAAAGCTCTTTCAGTAAGACCATATACATGTGGGTATTTTTTCAGAGTCTAGCCTGGTGCATTGATATGAGAGATTAAGCTTTTACAGGCTGTGGCAACAGCAATTAAAAAGTATAATGTGTGAGATATTTGTAATGACTTTCAAGGCTGAGAGTTGACGCAGGTAGCCAGTGTTCTAGACCAGAGGCTGAAGCACCACTGGCAGTTGGGGCTGTCCATAGCTGAGTGTCAGGAGTGCAGGTGATCCATCAAAGCAATGCTCAATTATTTAAGGCCTTTTAAAATATTCAGTATGCAAACAAATTGCATTAAACACCCCAAAACTCCGGGGACAGTTAGGTTATGGGGGTTGCTGTGCTGTAAACAAGCTGATGGCATACTGATATAAACCAGGTGAAGGTGTTTTGCTTGATATCTAGCCCAAAGGAGATGGCATTTCTCCTTTTTTGGAGCAGAGGCCATGGGGCTGTAGGGCCCAGTGCCTGCAGGAGGCAGCAAAGGCTCAGAAAATCTTGGGCACATCTGGTGTGGGGCATTCAGAAGATGCAGATGTGCATGGTCATGGCTGAGCAAGGCACTTCCTTAAGGAAGCTTAAGGAATTGGCTTAAGAAAATGGTGTAAATTAGCTTTTGGGCTGGATCCATGATTGGCTGACACCATGCAGGCAGGCTCCTGGATCAGTTGGGATCAACGTGATGATAAGAGGATAGCACAGAAATGCTTTATTTGCATTGCATTGCTTGTCCTCAAGCATTCAGCCCTTTCAATGGACACTAGTGAACTCAATTTTCTTTTATATTTCAGCATTTCTACTAGAAAGAGATTCTTTTCTTTTTTTTTTTTTTTTTAAAGCCTTTCAGTTTGTAAATGCATCTCTCAGTAAAGAGCAGCTGCAAAAGGAATTGGTTTGACCTCTGCTTCCTTAATTGCTTTTTGCTCCAAGTTGGCCTGGAAATGAATGTTGCTATTGTGTAAATTGCTGCAATGGTGGAAAGAGAGACGATGAGATCAGGTGTGTAGGTTCAGTCAGGAAAATCACTTTGTTAACAGGAAAGCAGCGCCTACTGCCTGTAACCAGAGCGGGTCAGCCCGACAGACCCAGCTGATAATTACCTATTTTCTGCTTCTGAGCAGCCCTGCAGAGCTGGTGGGAGTGTGTTTAATCTGTGATCTCTTTGGAGCTCACCCTTGGGTTCTGGAGGGGTGCTGAGGGCCAGCTAATGTGGCCTGGGGCAGGAATGGAGAGCCAGGGCCTTCCTCCTGCAGAGACTGAAGGTGTAAGTGAGCGTATGTGGAGTTGCTCCTTCTATCTTGTGTGCTTTCCATTGTTTGGATCAGACCTGAGCACCTTGTGAGCCCCAGTTGGCATCATGAGGTCTGCAGTGTGGGGTGCTGGTGTCTGGGGAGGCTGCAGGTTCACCCAGCTGGGCTGGATGTGGTGCTGTCACTTATGGTCTGTGGGAGCGTTGTGAGCAAGTGCTCAGCCTTGGGAAACCTCCACCCTGTTCTTCAGCTGTAAGTCTACCTCTGTGCTATCGAAATTAGTTAATGAGAGAAGCAACAATGCTTGTGTAATTAGCACATTAATACCCTGAAGGAATCAGCATACTAATTACTTGACAGGATGAGAATAGAGGTCAGGTTCTCCAGAAGGGATGAGGGATGAGTCCTGTGGCTTCAGACAGCTCCATTAGGATGACAAAGCCTTTTCTATTTAGCAGTAACACCTCCAGCAAGGTGCTTTACCTTATAAGAATTCAAAATGCTTGAGTCAATGCTAAAACAAATGGCCCCTGCATTTAATGCACCTTCTATTTACAATCCTGCTGTGGACTGTGTCAGAAGAATCGTGTGCCTGGGATACTTTGCCTCTGCTAATTTAAGCTGTGAGTAATTGGTGGCATTTAGGACTTCCTGGCTTGAAATGGTTTTGTCGCTCAGGATTAAGCTTCATCCTCTTCTGTGCATGAAATAAAGAAAAGGAAAACAAAAAAGCGGGGAAGAAACAGCTATATTTTAAAAAGTAGGAAGCATTTGATTTGAGGGGGCTTTTATGTGATTTTATCATGCTTGTTTTTGCTAGAGTGATAAATTGTAGCAGGCCGTTTGGCATAGCTATTGCTAGCCACATTTGTGATCTCTTCCCTTATGGGAGAACCCATAAATAACACTGGCAGGCTGTGTACTGGTGGGGATGGGTGGCTTACAGCTCCTTACTGCAGCCTCAGAGGCAGCTCCCCAGGCAGCATAGAGCTGCCCTCAGGACAACAGCACCTGTTGGAGATGTGCCTCCAGGTGCTGGTGGCTTCACCTCTGGGAACTGATGGGGACAACCTGGGTGGCCACAGATGTCCTAAGGTGGGGGGCGTGAAGGTTTTGCTTGCATGGCTAAAGGTGTTGTGGTGAGGAGAGGGCCGAGCCAGCACTTAGTGGACCGGTGTGCTGGGCATGCTGCAGTAGCACTAAGCTGCCTGCATGGCTCCTGGTGGCCATGAGAACAGAACTTTGCTGTTCCCAAAGATAACCCTAGGTCATTTGGTAAGAAAACTCATCTCAAGCACAGGCTGAGATGCAGTGCTGAGGGGTGCTGCTACTTGCAGAGGGAGCATGTTCTGTGCTAGTGCCCACCTCTGAACCTACCTGCTTGGGTCCTGGAGCCCCTGCAGGCGTTTGTTCTTAGAAGTCCTCCTCTTTCATGGGAAAGGTTTTAATCTTTAGTGTTCTAGCCAGTGCCTGCGGTTATCCTGGCTTCAGCTTTTGTAGACTTTTGGTTCAACTTCCTAATGAGCTGTGGCTTTATTTCTCAAAACACAAGGTGCTTTTATGCCTGTCCAACAGGAGCGCTCAGCCTTGGCCAGCATCAGGCCCATAATTACCGACTGCAACTGTCTGCAGCTTTGTTCCACGAGGCTGGGCTAGCACAAAGGACAGGCGTTAGGCTTGCGTCTCTTCCTTGGTTACTTCCCTGGTCTTTTAACAAGTTATAATTACAGAAAATTGGTTCTGTATCAGCATCCCACTGGCAGCCTGTGTGTGTGAGATTCCTATCTGTAATTTGGGAATGATACTGATTGTCATTACAAGGGGTCGCTGACGTTTGTGTTTGAAGAATGATAAGGAGGTCATTCTCCAAAGGATCTGGAGGATGATTCTTGTTCATGTACCCAAGTCAAGGCTGTTGCCTGGATGCTTCAGGATCCTGATATGCTTGGACAAAGATTTTGGCCTTTCTTTAGTTGGTATAATTGTTTACCATATTCTTGCTAAATAGGAATGTGGATTTGTGAGTAATGTTTATTTCAATTATATTGAAATCTGAGTACAACTTCTCTTTTTTTCCTTCCAAACTACTCAGCCTGTCTCTTGGCTCGATGAGCTGCATGCTAAAAATTCCAGTGTCCTGGTTAAACCTTCTACAAAAGCTCTTTAAGAAACATCCTCAAAATGTCACTGGCATCTCAGGTGCTGGGGTGGCACAAGCACAGGACACGGCCATCCTCTGGGGCTCACGTTCTGCAGTGCTCAGGGTGGCTGAGCGAGATGCTTTCCTTGATCTGTCCCCGTTTCTGCTTCCCACAGTGTACGGGCACAACATGAAGAGCAGCAATGACTTCATTGGGCGGATCGTCATCGGTCAGTACTCCACAGGTGCTCCCGAGTCCAACCACTGGCGTCGGATGCTCAACGCGCACCGGACGGCTGTGGAGCAGTGGCACAGCCTGCGCTCACGGGAGGAGTGTGACCGCGTCTCCCCGGCGTCCCTGGAGGTGACATGAGGTGTGACACCTGCGGCGGCCGAACCAAACAGGCGGGCAAGGCGGGGAACAAACTCCAACCTCCAAATCACCCAACCTCACTTCCACCCCACAGCAGCTCCATTGGACTGAAGCAGCTGCCAGTACCCACCTGGATGCGTTGGCCTTTGTGCAAACCTCTGCTGCGCCAGACATGTCCTGCCAGGTCCTGTGCCAGCAGCTCCTCGGTGGCACCGGCCGCCTGACTGGCCGGACCCATTGCTCCCCGCGCCCGGCACCGCTCTGTTGTTCCAGTGGCAGAGCAGCAGGTGGCAGGTGGAGGTGCCACAGGACATGCCAAGATGGGGAAGAGTTCTGAGTTGCGTCCACTCTCCTTATGATCCAAATCCATGACTCGTCCTCTAGGAGATATACGTACCTGTGTGCTCTTGTTGGTGAACATCATAATTAGGCTAGGATGTTTTTTTAAATGGTAGAAGCTGTGGTGAAGTCGATTCTGGCTCCAGTTTTGTCCTTGTACTTGTTTCAACAGAATTAAGCTCCTGTTACTACATGGCCAGCACATGCAGCCCTTGCTGTGCGGGGCCGACGTGCTGCCAGCAGCGGTGTCTGCCACTCTCCATAGCAGTCTGTGTGCGTCCAATAGGTACTGTGATGATATAGCGAGTAAATGTCTCCAGTAGCATTTATACTTCTCAATCCTACCTGATGTAGTGCAAAAGAAACCTGCTGTGGGGACTTCTGCAGTTAAGAATGCCCCCAGTGCACAATTTTACTTCCCTGATAGACTGCAGTGACTCCTTCTGTGTTGTGTGTGTTTGCCGAGGTAGTTTTCCAGGTCGGCACATGAACGTAGGTGTGGTCAAACTGTCCCGTTGGTTGCTTCTGTACATTACTATTATTTTTTCCACAGCATATTGTCTGGTATGATGCAGATTGTATATTTATTGACAATAAAAATCTATTTAACTGTGCCACGCACCCTGAGGTGGTAACTGTTAGCAGAATTCATTCTTGCGTTGGGCTCAGTTACGTTTATGGTGCAAGGAAAGGCAAACCAGAGGGCTGGAGCTGGCCTTTCTCTGGATTCACCTGCTGAAAGTTGTTTTGGGGGAGCAGGGCTGGAGCTGGCACGGACTTACCTGCTTGGTGGCCAAGAGCCCCATTCCTGCTGGGTGCATTCCCAGCCAGAGCACCCTGAAGAGATGGAGTCTGATGTGTGGTGTCTGCATGGGGCTGCGGGTCGCTGTGCTCTGCAGGAGCTGCCCCCAACTTATCACAGATTGTAAAAGTTTGATTTATTTTAAACCAACGTTGTGGCTGTAGGAGAATCTGTATCTTGCCTTCTGCCCATTCACAACTCATACTGGAGGGATGGCATCTGCAAGAGAGCAGGGTTTGCTGCAGTCCCAGAAAAAGCTGTAAATTTAGGTTGGTTGTTAAGAGTTAGAAGGGAGCAGCACTGACTGTGTTCCCAATTAGGGCACTCAGTGCTGGGAAATGGGAAATGGAGCAGGACCACAGAGTTCTATAGCATGTGTGTATGTTTCCCTTACCTGTGCGCTGATACTAGAAAATGACTTAATACAATGTTGTGTTATTTTGTTTTTCCAAATTAGAAGTTTATTTCCAAACACAGTTCTGACCACAGAAAGGAGACATTCTGGAGCATCTATCGCATCTCTGCTTGATGTTGAAGGTTTCCTCGCGTTGCAGGACGGCACGAGCACGGCGTGGACCTGGCAGGTGGGTGGCATTGTGAACGAAGCAGCCTTGCTCTGGGCGGCACAGCCAGTGCCTTTCGCTCTGGGCTCCAGGCGCTGATACAGCCAACCCACAGCGCGCTACGGGGCAGTACGGGAGCGCAGCCCCGCCGGGAGCCGCATCCCCGCCCGGTTCGGGGAGGAGGGCAGCATTGGGGAGGTGCGGGGCCGCCTCCTGCCGCGGGTGGGGCCGGAGCTGCCCCCAGTGCCGCCGCCTGCCCTGGCCGGAGCCGAGGACCGAGGAGCTGCGGCGATGGGCTGCGGCCGTGCCGTGTGCGTGCTGCTGGCTGCTGCGCTTCTGCCTGCCCGCGCCTTCCCCCAGACCAACATCAAAATCAGCCAAGGTGAGTGAGAACGCGGTTTCGGGCAGCGAGGTCGGGCCGTCTCGGAGGGGCAGCGGCAGACTTCCCAGTTTCTCCTGCTCCAGAATTCTCAGGTTTGTCAACTTTCTGGCTTCTCCTGGGAGGATGAGCCCAGGCCAATCTGGAAAATGACAAATACGTGGTTCCTCCTATTCCTCTGCCTTTTTTTTCCCCCCTGTATGTAAGTCTGAAGCATGGGGTGACAGCAGCTGCTCTGTGCCACTTAGATCTCTTGCACACTTGTTAACGGGGCTGGATGGAGCTGTGCCTGTGCTCAGTGCAGCACAAGGTTTGTTTGTAGGGGTCTGAGTGGAGAGGGAGCCGCTAAGTGCTACTCATGAGGAAAAGGATCAATACTTGGCTGTTTTTCCTGCCAAATGCCTCATCAATGGCAGCTTTCCTCCTACTAATTAAGGAGTACAAAAATGCAAGATAACTGCTATCTCTTACCTCTGGCTGTAGCAGAGCTGCAGGGGGCTGCTGCTGTTGGCTGCGGCAGCCTCACATCTCAGAGCATGTGTGACATGAGATTCCAATCTGGAAGGACAGCTTGGTTTTATTATAGGCTCTTAAAAAAAACAGAGCCCTCTGTCTGAGTGGATGTTGCTTTTCTGATGCTCTTCAACTGTTCTTTAAAGTTTTACTTGGAAATCTATGACTGGTACCTAAATAAATAAATAAGCAAACAAAAACCAACACAAAAACAAATGACTGCAGGGTGTGCAAAACATTGCTCAGTTACTGACTGGTCTCCATATCCATCAGTGGCTGCTGACCCTCAGACACAAGGGAAATACCACCCTGCTGGGGCAGGGACTCGTGCAGTTGGTGCTGTGTCTCCTTCAGTAGCATCCTGAGACCAAAAAAAAGATAACGCTCAAGAAACTGCCTGGGGATTGTTTTGTTGTTGGGAAGTGAAGCTTTCTGTGCCAGATTCTGCACGGTTGTGACACAGGGTTTGTCCTGTGATGGGATCCTGATGGCTCTGAGCCGGGTCTCAGTAATAAGTAAATGCGTGGTGTACGAAGCTCTCTTTCTGACCCTAAATTCTTGCTTTCCAGTTTTTCTGGATGTTACCTACCTGGCGTGGATCTTACCTTCAGCCAAGTTTAGACCAGGAATTTGGGGACAAAGGGCTGATGTGCCATGGGGCTGGCAGGAAGCTGGTGCTGCAGGTGGTAGCATTTCTTCAGGTGCTGCTCTGGCCCTTGGGAACTGATGCTGCTGAGGGGGACGTTTTGTTGCGGGTCTTAAATCTGAGGACCTGGTCAGAATATGTCCCATTCCTGTTTACGTTAAGTATCGTTTTCATCTGCTGGCTTAGGTTATGAAGTTTTCCTATAGGGCTGTGAGTGTGCTCATATACTCGTGCATAGAATTTCTTATGGCTTTTCTGCTAAAAATAGTTCCTGAGGATCCCAGATCACGGCAGCACCCCCAGTTGTTGCTGCCTGTAAACGTAAGAGCAGAAATCCTCCTCCAAAGAGAGAGCCGGAGCCTCTGATCCTGACCCAAGAGAGAGGATGCTAATTAAATGTTGACCTCCCTTCTTTTCCTTTTTGGTATATTTAACCTTACATTCCTTCTGGCACCTCTGGTTCGCTGAAGCTCATCAAATTAATGCTACCTAATGGGAAGCAGCGCAGAATAACAAAGGAGGGCTGTCTGCTTCTCCACTCAGTTTTGGCTGTGTGGGACAAGGGGGGGGCAGTGATCCTCCAGGGCAGGGAGTGCTGAGGGCCCCAGTGTGATCCAAGAAGGGAGGGAATTGCTGGGCTCTGCCCTGTGAATTTTGCCACCATGCTGCTGGAGGTGAAGAATTCGCCAGGGCTTTTTGTGCCTCTGTAGAACAGCTGGGGGGCAGCAGCCTTTTTCCCTGGATCCAGCCCTCTGCCCCCACTCTGGGTGTGATGCCACAGGAAATCACATCAGCTTGTGGCATTCCTGGTCCTTCTGCTCTGTGGCTGCAACAACAATGGCTCACTTTTCTTAGGGCTGTTCTTTTCCCATTGCAAGATGAGCTGGATGTTATCCTGCACCACACATCACCTCTGAGTTGCCTCGATCTTGGCTGTGCTGCTCTGAAGCTGCTCCTCATCTTTTTTTGCCATACCAACATTGCCTTCACTGCCCTCTCAACAGATGTGGCTGTTGGTGGGGATCTGCTCTTCTCTGCTCACCACTGTCTGACCAGTTTCCTCCAGGCTCTTCAACACCCGAGGCCTTTCAGCAGTGCCTTGACCTCTCCAGCCTTGACCCTGTTACCTGCTTGGGTAGCTCAGTGGCATCTGCCTATCCCAGGGCCAGCCTTGCCCTGAGCCTTGCTCCTGGCCCCACAGTCATTCCAACAAGGCCCAGGGGGGAGTCAGGAGATGATGCTGAGGGAGCTGGGGTCCATCAAGACTCAGAACCTACAGGCTATGAGGGTTCAGCCTGTTTGTTATGTGGTTTTGGGGTGTGCATGTGTATTAGTGTTTGTTGGTATGTGCTCTTTGTCCTCTGCTCCTCATAAAGGAGGCTGCAGAGGGATGTGTTCATGCTGTTGCAAAGTTTTCATTATGTAAAGTCTCCAAAAATGTCTCTTGTGCCCCCAAAATAGCCTCACTTGAGGAAGTTCCCTTGCCCTGCTGTAGAGCTCTGCAGGGCCCCAACTCTTATCTCCCAGGGAGGCAGATAGAGCAGCACTGCTCCCCATGGCCTCCCCAAGGCTATTTCTGGCCTGCAACATAAGGCATGCCGGTGTGCACAGCTTCCACAGGGCTAGAACAGGAGATGTGCTGAAAGGGAGCTGTGGCCTCTCAGGAGCGCGATACCACATCAAACATGCTTGCAGTGCAAGTCTCAGTATTCTTCTAGGTGGCCACTAAAATAGGGAAACTCGTGGCTTTTTGCAGAGTTTGTTCAGGCTTGTGCAAAATCTTGCATGACTTCAGCCAAACCTGCTTTTTTGCCCATATGTATTGGCTTTGGCTTGTTGTCAAGGAGCAGAGGTGGCTGCTGCTTCTCCCACATCTCCTGTGTGTTCTCTGCTCTGCCCTTAGCCCTGCCGGAGCCTGTGCATGCCTATTCCTGCCCTCTTTTCTGGACCGAGTATGAAGGGCATTGCTACCGCTACTTCCCCATCAATAAAACCTGGGCCGAGGCCGACCTCTACTGCGCAGAGTTCTCCATTGGCATCAGGTCAGCAAAGCTGGCCTCCATTCACAGGTGAGAGCCACCGAGTGTCCTCTTCCTCCTGGGGAAGTGGGGACTTGGGGACCAAATCCAATTCCATGCAGCAGCCAAGGCCAGCCTGCGATAACCTCTCACTGCTACACATCTGCTCTTTTGCCAGCTGGGAAGAGAACGTCTTTGTGTACGACCTGGTGAACAGCCGCGTGCCCGGCATCCCCACCGACATCTGGATGGGGCTCAATGACCTGCGGCAGGTGAGCAGCCCTGGCCTCTGCTTCCTTTCCTGTTTCTCCTGGTTGTTGCAGTAAGTAGGGCAGAACGCTTGGTGTGTTGGCAGCTGCCTTCCTGCTTAGGTTTTCTTTCCTTGGAAACCAGAGAGTTATTCTGTGGTTTAGAGAATGGAGCACTCTATTGCTATCCTTTTGTAGGCTGAAAATTTCTCCAATGTCAAAAATCACCAAGTTTCAGTGATTTCTTATGATGCTCTGTAGCTTTTAAAAAACTGGCCTGTTGGGGGGGAATTTCCTCACCATAATAAAAATTGGGATGATCAGAACAGTCACGCATCAGCAATTCCTTGGAAAGAAGAAGAAAAGGAGGAGAAGGAACATGGAATTTTACGTTCTCCAGTTACAAGATTGATTTCAAGAGAACCCCTGCGCTGTGCTGCAGCCCTGTGGAGCTGCGTTTCACTGATGTTTTATGGGCACTTAAGAAATGCAAAATGAACCTTATCATTTATTGCTGTAGCTTGAATTATAGTATGGAGGGATGTTAAAGCAACGTACAACAAGAGGGATGTTGAATTGCTTGAGCATGAGCAGAAAAGAGCAATGAAACTAGGGGAGGACAAGAAAACAAGTTATGAGGAGTTGCTGAGGGAGCGGGGGCTGCTCGGTCTGTGGTCTCAAGTTGTGCCAGGAGAGATTTAGATGGGAAATCAGGAAGAATTTCGTCATGGAGAGAACGGTGAAGCGTTGGTATGGGCTGTCCAGGGTGGTGGTGGAGTCCCTGGAGGTATTTAAGAGAGGAGCATATGTGGCACTGAGGGACATGGATAAGTGATAGGACACGGTAGGTCAGGTTGATGGTTGGACTTGATGCTGGAGATCCTTTCCAACCTTAGTGCCTGTATGGTTCTATGCTATAAGTTTGCGGTGCAGATTGCTAGTGCTCCCTGGGGCAGATTTTCAGCTGTATAACCCCACGAGTTGCTTGCTCATGTGTCTCTGTAGTGTCCTGCACCAATCCCTGTTTGGGTGTGTGGCAACGGGTTGCCTTGGGACAGGGTCTGAGGGACCTTGTCACTTGCTCTGCAGTGACTGCACCTCTGCCTGTGCCCCACAGGAGGGTCACTTCGAGTGGACAGACGGCACCTCCTATGACTACAACTACTGGGATGGCAGCCAGCCCGATGACGGCATCCACTCCATCCCAGAGGAGGAGGACTGTGTACAGATCTGGTACCGGGCCAGCAGCGGTAAGCATGCGGTTCAAGGGCACACTGAGTCCTATTTGCATGCAAATAAATTCTGTCTGCTCGTGCTTTTCTGAAGAGGCTGCTTGGCAGGGTGATGATTTGCATTTAAATCTTTATTTTCTGCTTTTCTTCACAGAGCAGGGTGTTTTCTCTATAACTGCACTCACACACACGCTTTCCCTCTGCTTACATCCATCCTCAGCAACAAGGGGGGAACATCACTGGAGAATCACTAAATTTAGTCAAAGTTAACATGTTGTGATCTCCCCCTGTATGCACAGCTTGCTGTTAAACCCATCCCTTGTCCAGCTTTCCCCTCCACTCCCACCATGGGCTCTCACTAAAGCATGGCAAGACCCTGATTGTGTGAGGAGCCCAGAGGCATCCCTGGGCTGGCTGGGTACCTTGCCTCATGCCTTGTTTTTTGGGGCAGCGCTGCGCTCCTGGAACGACAACGCCTGCGGCCGGACCTTCCCCTTTGTCTGCAAAATCCCCTCGCTGGCCCTGGACTGAGCCTGACTGCGTGCCCAGCTTTGTGCTGCCTCACTGGGGCAGGGTTGGGATGGAGCAGGTTTCGTGCTCTTCACCTCAGCCCTGGACCTCTGCCTGCTGACAAGCGAGCTGCAGAGCAATAGAAGCCCCCAGATTTAAGCCTGGGGTTGGGTTTAAAATAAACTCTCACAGGAAATCTGTAGGAAATCTGTTGTTTTATCAATGCAGAAGCAGTGGCTGCAGGTGGAGAACTGGGAGAAAAGGGGATGGGCTGTCGCTGGGCACTGTGGGGTCGGGATGATGGCTTGGAGTGGGGGGGGGGAGTGGGGAAGAACTTGGAGCAGCTGTGCTGTAAGAGGATAGCTAGTGTGTGTGTACACGTATAGCATGCGCACGTGTCAAATGCGGTGGCTGTGCCATCAGCTGCAGGCAGATTGGTCTTCCTAACTTTAAAGAGCAAATGCAATATGAATTCTTCAGTAATACGTAAAACATCATTATCGTCACGGGCCCCTTGGATAGATTTTAGATAGATCAATTATCCCTTAAGATACAGCTGTAAGATACAGGGCCTTCTTTGCAGGCTGTTCCAGGCAGGACAAGGACCTTTTCCTCATCTTGACACAAAACCAAGACAAATCCTTCACAAAGATGAGTAAAAATTCCCACAAAAAATTGCTTTGTTGCCCCTGATGTCACCAGCTGAGACACGTCTCAAAGCTCATATTTTCCAGACTGATTGCATTGGGTGCGATGAGGTCAGCATGGCTGAGACAGCTTTACCCCTAAGTGCCATCTCTGCTTTTAGCTAAAATACGTTTTTTTATCTCTGGGACCTTGGAATGGAGCTGAAAAACTTGGTGGGGGTGCAGTTGTAAGTGGAGCTGTGTGTTGGAGCCAGTCTTCAAAATGAGGAAATACTGTCACCCCGGGTACACATTTTAAATGTATTTAATTATATATGTATACATTTCAGTAGTTTTCTGCCAAAATGCTGCCTGGTGGAGGATGTTCACCCCATCCATTTTGTTATGGAGATGAATGCCCAGGGTCTCTCAGCATGGCCAGGCTGGAGGACCCAAAGAGCAGATCTGCCTCCAGAATACCTGGACACTGCTGCTTGTTCGGTTGTCTCAATTGTGCAGGGATACTGAGCATCCCAGCACCTTGCCTGGGATATTCTCTCCATCCCATTGCCAGCTCCTGGCAGGGTGAGTCCCTGTGGCTGATGCCTTCATTTCTTTGGTTGTGGGTGCATGTGGAACCTCACACCCAGCAGAAGGCCGTGGTCAAGACATGAGACGGATGGATGGGCAACCAGCCTGCAAGATTCCTATAGATGAAGTCCATTTATTTTCTTCAAGATCTACAAACCTTTTCTACTGTGTGGTGATTTGCTTATTGCTGTTGTGACTCACCCATGGGCACATGTGGTTTGGTTGTTTTATGTTGTTGTTGTTACTTGTTCTGTGTTTGTTTTTCTTTTAGTGGATATCGGGTGAGAGAAATTCCTGATCCCTGGAATGGGTGGTTTTGGAACAAATGGTGCTGTTGGGAAGCCAAGTGGCTGCAGTGAGGTGGCGAGGAGCTCTCCAGTGGGGGCTGCTTTCATCCTTTGGGTGCTGGGAGCACTTGCAGCAAAAGAGCAATGGTTGCTGATGCTCTGGGTTGCTGCAACGATATAAGACTGGTTTCTGTGTACAGTGTGCGTGCATTACCTTCTCACTTCCCTTTCTGAGATTCCTTTTATGCATGAAAGTAATTACTTTAGGATGGTCTTTGTATATTGGACAGGAGGTGATGAATGTGTTTTTTCCAGGCTTACGCCTGCTGTCATAAAGTAGTACATTGCATACAGGTAGCGTGCTATGCAAAGAAACCAGCTGTAAAAGCAAGGAGTTCCTGGTCCTGTTGAGTTCAGCAAACGCTGACCTGGAGCAGCACCTGGAGCTGGGGCTGCCTCCTTGCACTTCTCCCTGCTCTCTCTGTTTGCCAGAGCTGGGAGCTTGGCACTCCGGGGCCTGTCACACCTCCAGCCAATGCTCCCACCTTTCCCTGCAAGGGGTGTGAAATGTTTCCAAAAAAAGGGTTTGAAAAGTTCCCTTGGGAAAGCATTTGAAGAGTTGTGCCCTACCATGGCTAAAAATACTGCTAATGGGGTGAGCCTGTGGAAACTGTCAGCTCCAATTAATGTCTTCATTTCCAGGTAAAGAGAAGTGAACTTGCATGACCAGAAAGCCGAACTGGAGTTAATAGGGGTGATGTTTTGCAAACCTTTGCTGCTTTCACCTCGGGCTCCAGGATCCTTACTTTAAAAAAAAAAGCCCAATGCTTCTTTGTTTGCTGCTGCCTCCTGTGTCACAGCAATCACCCAGGGTTCCTGGCATGAAAGGAGTGTTCTGCTCCTGAATGAACTCTTGGATCATCAGGGGTGATGCCTGGCAGAGGATGAGATGTGCCTATCCCCACCCTCGGTGGGGCGAGGAGCTGCAGCTCTTCAGGATGAATGTTATCTTAGTTTTCCTGTGCCCCTGTCCATGCCTCCGGCTCCTCACCTCAGCTGTCCCTGCGCATCGAGGCCAGCAGCCTGGGAACCCCCCAAGCAATAGATGCAGGAGGGTCCTCTTACCTCTCCAAGTGTTTCAGGAGCTCAGTATCTTCCTCTGCAAAGTGTGAACTCAGGGTAAGTGTGTGACATCCTCTGTGAGTGGAAATGATCATTTATTGGTGACAAATGTCTTCATCCTCCTGTGCCCCATTTCTTGGTCTGTAGAGATGCTGTTGTCCCCACTCTGCCCCAGCAGGCAGGAGACGTGGGACCACCTGCACACTTGGCCATTTAATCCTGGTTTAATTTTATTTAATTTTTATTTCCTGAGATTCTCTGCTGTGTGTGGGAGGAAACTTCAAGGACAAGCTGCAGTCTCTGGGCCACCAAAACACTTCTGTGCCGTGCCATGGGGAGGGCAGTGGGAACCAAGGAGCTGGCTCAGTGTGTTTGGTTCATGCTGCCCATGTCACCTACTGCCATTGTCATCACATTCTGACTCCCTGAGATTGTGGAAGACACCTGCCCAGAGTCTGCACTGTGTTTGTTTCACACACTGCACGAGCATTCAGTACTCCATGATGGAGAGCCCATAGGTTTGTAGCTTTTCTGGTCTGGCACAACAGTGTGAGAAGGGTGATTGGGTCTTCTATTAAATGCTTTTGCACGGCAGGGGCTTGTCAGCTTGGCTTGAAACTCTCCTCTCTGCTCACAAGTCATCAGAAGTGCAGATCTAATGAGAAAGTAATGAGTTGCTGCTGGTAAACCCAGTCAGCTACGGAGGTCACTGTGTCAGCATGCAGGTGATGTGGTGGAGAAAGGGACCTCAGCTTGGCAAGGCTACTGCCACCTGCTTGTCCCCTGCCTGGACAGGGCTGTGATGGGTAGGGTGCAGGAATAGGGCTGTGCTGGTCGGTTGTGTCTGAGTGGTGCCTTCCAACACAGTTGTACTGCAGTGCTCCTGCTGCTTCAGCTCAACGGAGCTGTGCTTTGTCATCTGTTAACAGACAGCCCGGCTCTTGGGTTACCATGGCAACCGGATATTTGCTCATTTGTATTTCTTGAAAATTATTCCTGGTTGTTGATTGCAGTGTTTGTGGAGCTGCTTGTCAGGGTGCTGAGGTACCAGTCAGCGCCGTGTGCAAGTGGACCTGCCTCAGAGCAGGCAGAAACTCTGCTGGCTGTGATGTGCTATAACCACCTCCCTCCTGCACAGATGGGTACCACAGCTCCACAGGCAGGGTGTTTGCTCTGCTCATCCCACCTGTCCTCTGCTTGTTGCATCGTGCAGCTGGTTGGATAATGCATGACACAAGTTGCTGGAGATCTTCCCAAGGAGGGGAAAGGGAAGCATTTGCGGGATGAGGTTTTTACATGCATGGAGAAGACTGCAATAAAACACCTTCCTTTGGGTAAACTCAGGCTGAGGGATAACTGTCCCCTGTATGACGGAGAGAGGAGGTGGGGGGGCTGGAGGGGCCCCAGGGAAATAACCACTGTTTCCATCCAGCTGAGCAGGGGGTGGTCAGCATCATCCCCCCCACCCCCTCCCTCTGGCTACATTTGTTGTACACTGAAGGGGAAGGCACCAATAGAAGTGAGGGGTGAAACACTGAAACGTGGGTTCATTTATCAGGGAGAGGGCAAATGTTCCCAGAAGTGGGTCGTGGTCTTCATTAATCTCCCAGGCGCCATGGAAAGTCATGGGCCCAAGCAAATGCTGAACGGGAATGATGAAGGTGTTCATCTAATACAGAGAACTGCTCTGGATTTAGCAGGGTTGTGAAAGTGATTACAATTTGTAGTAGCAGTAAGATTAATGGTTATGATGAAATCTTAAACACCAGCTCTGTACTCTGCCCTTTCAATACCCATTAACTCCTTACAGAGGCTCTGCTGTAGCTGTCTGGGGGAGCTGGCTGTCCTTACGCACGGAACCCATCCAACTCTCATATTCACTTTTGCTAATGGGGATTGCTGTGTTACTTTTTGCCCTGGGCCTTATATGTGGGTATCCCATCCCTGGAGACGCCCAGTGCCGAGCTGGATGGGACCCTGGGCAGCCTGAGCTGGTGAGGGACAGCCAACCCACAGCAGGGTGTAGGAACTGGATGGACTTTAAGGTCCCATCCAAGCCAAGTCATTGTATGATTCTATGACTTTTGGAAAGGATGGGCTGCTTTGTAGGTTTGGGTGGAGCAGGCAAGGTGATTTCGAGTGATACTTGCAGTTTCTTCCATTTCTAATTGTTTTTAGCATCCAGCCATGCAGGGCACCAAATGCCTTTCAGAGAAGGATTTTAACTCTAAAATGCCAGCGTAACCTCCTGTCATCTGCAGAGCCAGCTGCCCATCCTCTCCCGCATCTCTTCCTCCATTTTCTGGTTAGAACTGATTGACCCCCCCAAAAAAGCTGCAGTGTTGTTCAGATGGCTCAGTGCAGTGGCAGTGAATGACCCATTTTTTTCTTCTCCAATGAGTCACGGATCCTCCTATGAAAGATCTCATTATTAATATGCCATTTGGGGAATATGTCTGACTTTTCTGGCAGCAGCCATGTCTCCGCTCTGTAAGGGGACCTACGCAACTAATGGCTATGTCAGATGGCTGCACCCCAGAACAACTAATTTGGTATCTGTGTATGGTTGTTTTTGAAGGATAAATTGCTTCCTTTTTAGATGGGTCCAGACCTGGAGCAGCTCTGGCCACCTATGGCCTGGGTCAGGTGCTCTGGGTCAGGCCAACTACCTCTTTCTGTGTGGTGAAGGCTGCACGACTTGGTGGAAGGAAGTCTTTATGGTAAACACCATAGCTGGGGAGGGGGCAGCCAGTGAGCAGGCATGGAGTTATCCAGTCCATCCGTCAGTGTGAGAGTGGAGAGCAAAAGCTCTTGCTCTCTGAATTGCCCTTGCAGTGACTTAGTTCAGTCAAGCCGTTGGTCTCTGCTCACTGATTCTGGGACCCAGGTTCTCTGTAATGACAAATTTTCCAAGGCTCCCAGTCCTGCACTGATTAGCTCTGTGCTCCTCTGCTGACTTCCCTGAAGATGCCCAGATGTCAAACATCTCCAGACTGAGGAGGGCTCCTGTCTGCATCATAAAATGATGCTAAATGAGCAGTTTAAAAACAAACCCTGAAATTGCTGCTATTAAGCTATGGATGATGCTGGCCCCTGCTTGCTTGGAGGCTGTAAATAGCAGGGACTTTCTGCCTCCCTGGGAGGCCAGGTCCTGGGAAAGCCACGCTTATCCCAGGGATCTACCTTGGTCCTTTTGGGGCCTTTCTTTCTATTATTCGCATTTTGAACTTGTAATTTCAAAACCACTCTGTTTGCTTTCTTTGTGAACGCAGGCAAGGCATCCTCGATACCAGCAGGATAAATAGGAAGCGCCTGCTGGCACAAGCAGGGCTGTGAGGCGGCATGGTTGCCTTTTGCAAGAGACACGTTGCAGATCGTGTTTCCCATGCAGGTTGCTGTAATGTTTGTTGCTGCTTATCCCCTAGCAATGCTGCTGAGCTCACACCGGGGCTGGCAGCCAGCTCTGGGCCGCACCACTGCTCTGTGGGCAGACTGCAGCTCCTGTGTGCGTCAGAGCTGGTGGTGCCAGCAACAGGAGCTGCTTGGGCAGGATGCACAGTGATGCTGTCACAGCTTGATTTGTCCCTGGTGTTTCTCCACCCGGATTCCCCATTGGTGGCAGTGCAGTGTCTGCTGAGGAGACCCGATCTGCAGGTTTTCCTGAGGCCCGTCTCTGGTAGTCTTGCTGTCAAGGCAGCCATGGCTCTTCTCAGAGCCACTGTAAAAACTTGTCATCATCAGAATTTGTTTTCCATCGAGTTAAAGTCTGAGTGATGTTCTCACCCAGACCCCTGTGAGCTGGAGTGGCGCTGAGGCTGCAAGTGGGTTTTGGGGCTGGGAGTAAACGCTATTAATGCTTAGCATTTTTCTTTTCATTAAAAAATACAAAACAAAGGGTAACCCAGAAGCCCAGAGGTGAGCCCTTTCCCGCAGCCTGAGCTGCACGTGTGCACAGTTTTGGGGCAGAGGAGGCATTTGCAGCGGTGCAGACAGAGTCATAGAAGCACATCCGTGAGAGTGTGCTGCCATCTCTTGGCTATGCAAATCATAGGGCAGCGGAGGAGCACAATGGGCTTCAGAAACGAATTTTAGAAACTTGAATATAGAATCACAGAATGGCTTGAGTTGGAAGGGACCTCACAGACCGTTTGGTTCCAACCTGTGCTGTGGGCAGGGCTGCCAACCATATCTGTGCCTTCCCTAGTCATCACCGGCACCCATTGGCTTCACTTCTCTCCAAGACTCTGGGGTTGCTGCTCCCCACTGCTGCTGCTGGAGCCTCACAGGGAGGCAGCCAGCACTCCCTGGGCACTGCTGTGACCATCACCCTCTGGTCAAAGTCCTCCTCCCCTTGATTTTTTTTGTTCTTAGCCTTGGGTGGTTGGTCTGAACCTCTGAGCTCTTAGTGCTGCCAGACTTTTGTGGATCCCTTCCCATGGGGGAGCTGCTCATGCTCACGCTGAGTCTGAGTGCTGTAAATATGACTTGGCGGCTGGGGATGAGATGCTGCCTGCACTGCAGTGCGTGGTTGTGTCTGAGGTGGCTCTGTGCTGTCTGACCCCATTGCTGGGCACTGGTGCTCAGTTCCCTCTGCAGCTGCAGGGGGCTGGGCCCAGCTCTGCTGCCTGGGGACACCAGCCCTAAGAAACAGCCCTGAATGGCTCTGTCAGTCACCCCATGATGATGAAGCCAATGCTTGAGAAGTCTTGGGGAAAAGAAAAAAATGAGGGAGACAAATTGCCTGGGGAGATGAGGTGGTCAAATAGTGCCAGGTATTTTGTCCATGCAGATGGGATCCATTTGTATGTGACATCTCTGGCAGCGACATAAACTGATCTCCCAAATCTGCGGCTGTCAGTGTAGCACTTCTCCAACATAGAAAAGCAAATGTTAGTGATGCTGAACAGAAAGGGGGAGGGGGCAGTGGCCTTGCTCTGAGCTGATATCCCATCGCTGGGAATGGGAGCACTGAGCAGGCATGCTGCAGCTGCTTCTTGCCTCTGCCCAAATCACCAGTGGTGAGTCATCACACGCGGATGCTATCAGCTGCCATGGTTCTCTCAAAACCCGCTGCTTTCCATCGCTGCTGACAGGAACAGGACTCTGATCGTGGCCAGAATAGCTGTCACTCAAAGGAAACGTGGTATAGGAGCCAGATACGTAGTTAGGATTTTAGTTCTAGAAACAAAGCGAGCAGTGCCCAGCCTCTCCACTGGGATGGGAAGTGGTGAAGTTGGGGCAGAGCAGGGAGCAGGGGGTCTCAGTGCAGGATGTGGGTATGGCCTGATGGGATGTAGAGGGAAAGGCAGAAAGGCTTGCTATCACTTTGCAGAACTGATAGTATGGCTGAACAGAGATCAGGGGAGGCTGGAGCTGGCCAGCAGCCTGTATGGGTACAGCTCGGTGCCCAGAGCACAAACAACAATAGCAAATCATGATGAGACATGGCAGCAGGGCACAGCTCAGCCCTCTGCACTGAGATGTATTTCAGCAGCTTTGTCAGAGATACCTGTTTGCCTGGGAAGCTCTCATCACTCCAACTCCTCTCTGGTCAGCAATGGGAATGGACTTGGACTGAAAGGAGCAGAGCTGTGAGATGCTGCTCTACATGGCACAGGGCTGGCCTGCAGGATAACTGGAGCTGCCCATGCCTGTGTGAATCCACATGCCTCCATGCTGCATCCAGAGCTGGTGCTGATGTCCACTGATTCAAAACCACTGCAGAGCTCAGCAGTTAAATGAGAAGGTGTCCCCTATCCACGCACAAGTGTTGCTTGGGGGAGATAAGAGTGTATAATAAGTGCAGGAAAGCTGAATTAGCAGGGAGATTGGTATGCTTTTGGTCTGGTGGTTGCTGCAGCCTCAGGAATTTGCTAATTAGCTTTGTGGGACAACTAATTATCTTGTCAGCCAGCCAGTCAGTAATTCAGTTTAATCACACTTTCCTTTTTTTACTCACTGACAGCACGTTGGGCACTTCAGTGCTCTGTGTGCTGCCCCGACACTCACCCGAGGTCCCTGCCTGACACTGCAGCCCATGGCAAAGCAAAATGCTCTGGTCCCAGTGAAACTTTACTTAAAGATGGAGCCAGAGACAAATCCTGACCCAACTTTCAGCCCATGTACCAGTGTGGAAGAACACAAGGGTCAGGGCTGGCTGGGAAATAACTACTGGAACATTTTTGATAAGAGACAGGAGTGTGAGCCAGCAGCACAGAAATGCTGTGTTCAGCAGGTGCTCTGCTTATCCCATCCTGGTTTCCAGAATCTTCTCTGCTTTCCACAGGCGTAACTGAAGCTGTGTGCACTGGGCAGAAAGATATCACCAGAAAATACATTTTTTTCCACCTGGCTGGTAAATATTTCAGTCTATGGGTTTAACCCTGCTCTGAGTGATGCTAAAGTAAAGCTGAAGCCCACTCAGTGTATCAGGGCTGTTCCAGGTTCAGTGAGATGCAGTGTGCAGCCCTGTGTTGTCTGATGGGGAGAACAGAATACTGGTCTGGCTTGCTTTCCCCCTTCACAGCAAGAATTATCCCCCTCCTCCACTGAGCCAAGGGATGGGGGGATGAGTTACATTATTCATGAGCTGAGCCCTAATGAGGCTAATCACCACCTAATTAAAGTCCCCTCCTTACACACCCTTTGTTGCTGTGCCCTGGTGGATGGCGGTGTAGCGGTTCTCAGCTGAAGGAGCTGAAACAATTTCTCTGGAGCACATTCCAAAATCAATTTAACACACGGCTTCTGCTGGGACTGGGTGAGTCAGAGCACCGTGATGGGACTGTGAATGCACCGCCATTTATTTGTGCTGAGGTTTAAATAAGATGGATGGGGGCCATAAATGTGTTATCAAAGAGACTTCATGGCAGAACCTAACGGGGAAATAAAGCTCCAGGTTTTGGGGCACCCTCACTCCATGCTGGAGGGCTGCAGTGGTGGGAGGTCCTCTCTGGTGACTTGAACTGAGCCTGTCCAGCTGTAGCTTTGCTCTTGGATGCTCTTAATGCTTCTTACTGGCACACACACACACAGGCCTGGGAGCGGCCCCTTCCTTCCACCCACTGAGAACTGAACTTGCCATGATGGTTGGAGGGCGACAATCTCTTGGACCAAAAAATGCAGGGAAAAGCTGGTGAACAAAACACTCCCTTGAGTCATTTTCCAGTACATCCTGAGGACAGAGAGAGCTCACACTTCCTGCATGTCCCGGAGCAGTGATAAGCCAGCAGACTTGAAGCCCTTTGGCTGCCTGGGGTAAGTCAAGGTTGTAGCGAGCAAAGGCGGTTTGGAGTTGCACAACATCCAGTCCTGCTGGTGGTTCTGTTGGGAGATGCTGGTGCTGGAACACTTTGGAGATGTTGGTGAGAACTCTGCAGTATCTCTTGGAAAAGAGCATTTATACTCTTATGGGAGAAACCACGCTCCTTGTGAGGATCCTGGGAAGCCCTTTGCTGCAGCAGCTGGGAAGGGAACCTATGGGAAATGCCCTCCTCATCCCACAAGTTACTGTCCCAAGGGCCAGTGTGGGCTGTGTGTGACTTTCTGCTCCAAAGTCACCTCAGTGTGGGAGGGATTGGACACAGACCTCTCGTGGGTTCTGTGCATCAGACCAGACCATGCCTGTGTTAAAGGCTGGTTGGGCTCTGATTCTGTCCCTCCATGTCCCTTTTCCTCCCATTTTCCAGTGTGATGAACCTGTAGAGCTGGCTGGGCTGCATCCATCTCCCACACACTGCTCTGGAAGGACAGCAAAAAGAGCCAGATGGATAGAATCACAAAAGTGCAAAGGATTATTGGCTCTGGTTTGATTTTCAAAGATTAATCTCTTTCAAGTGTGCTGAGCTTCATTTATCACTTAGATATAGACCAGCACAGGGAAGTACATTTATGGTGCAAAATCTGTCCAAAGGATTTCTCTGTACTTCTCAGTAAGAAGGTGTCAAACCCTCGGCCTTTCAATGAGCGCTCAGTGACACATGGAGAGGAGCAGTGAGATGTGTGGCCACAGCTGCAGGGCTGCCATGGGCTGGGCAGCTCCATGTTCCAGGTGCCAGCCCATGTGTGCCACTTGTCACACTGTCACGTTGCTGGTGCGCTTTGATGGGTGGTGAGAAACCTTTTGTAAAATACTTACAGGCATCTGATTTTGGCTGAGCCCTCCTGCTGGGTTTGTAGAGAGGATCTATGAGCTGCTGTGTTGCAGCAGATACGTACAGTGCTTCTCGCTTGGCAGTCTCCTTCCAATGCACTGAGATTGCAGTTGAGAAAGACACAAGGCACAACAGGCTTTCCAGCCTGGGTGTCTGTACTGTGGCTTGATAAAAGGCACTGAATGGGACCCTCCTGACAATCCCTTTGAAACCATGTGAGTCATCAGCATATTGACATGCACTCGATTTGTCCAAGTCTGGTATTTTTTCCACCAGTGGTTTCTGTGCCCAAAAGGTGCTGGAATGGAGTGCAGCCTACTGCAGATCAGTCAGCTCCCACTGCTCACACCAGAACTGGGGGATGAATGTACATCCACACCCTGGTGTGTAGTGACTGGGAAATGTATGGCACAGCTGCTCAGAGGCTGTTTCCTCTGCGAGGAATGAGCACGTTAGCCCAGGGCATCCTCTCCATTCTTTCCCCAGCCAGGTGAGGAAGCAAGATGGGCATCCCCATGCCCTGCAGCACCTCAAAGTCTGCCCAAGGGCTGCACCCTGCCTCAGGCATGGGCAGAAGCAGTGTGTCAGAGGCTGTCGGCTGTGTCAGAGGCCGCTGATGGTGCTGGTCCCTGGGGATGCCCGGAGAAGCGTGCCCAGGCTGCAGTCAGCTCCAGGACCTGACGTCACTGCTGTGATGCTCACGCCGTCTCACTCGCCGGAGCCTATTTTTAGAATTATCTCAGAAGTGCCTCCTCGCCGGGTTTAGTTGCTTAGCAGCCGCCTCCCAGCTGGTGTGATTAGCACGGGAGCAGGGTTACTAATGCACATGTGCGGAAGTTGCCTTGCTGTATGCAGTACCCGGTTGCTGCCCCAAGATCTAGCATCTCTCGTGTGTGCAGGGCTGGGGGCGTGTTCCTCTGCTTTAGGGGATGCTCTCCATCCCCCATCCTTGTAGCTGCATGCCTACATCCATGCCTGCCCCTTTAGAACAGCAGAGACTTCTCTCCTGGTTTGCTCTGTTTCAGACCAGGCATGAGAATAGGACTCAAGCTCTGGAAGTCCCCACCCTGCAGCCAAGAAAATGCAGTGCACAGAA
Organism: Excalfactoria chinensis; assembly: GCF_039878825.1. Classification (NCBI taxonomy): domain Eukaryota; kingdom Metazoa; phylum Chordata; class Aves; order Galliformes; family Phasianidae; genus Excalfactoria; species Excalfactoria chinensis. The sequence continues at coordinate 5,564,047 of NC_092838.1, read as the reverse complement.
TAGTGCCAGGATGTGCTGTTTATTCTTTAGTGAGTGATTTTATTTTCAGCTCATCTGTTTTCTCTGACATGTAGAGAAATGCATGTTTCTTAAACTGCCTGCTGGGACTGCCAGTGTCTCGGGGTGGAATTATGTTTGTCATAAAGTCAGTGATGCTCTTGGTCATAACAGGGCTCTCAGAAGACAAAGGGAATTATTTTCTCAAGTTGCTAAGTTTGATACCTAAATTATGTCTGCTCAGACTGGTTTAATCAGATGGCCCAGACACAGATAACTATAAATATGCTTACCAAAGAAAAAACTATTTTGGGTCTTTATGCCCTAAAAGAGTCCTTCTAAAACTGGAAAATCCCAACATGTGTTACTCCAGGTGCAACATCTCCATGTCCCTCTTTGGCTGTGGGCAGGGATAAGAGATGGGATTGTGAACCCCAGCATGCTGCCCCGTTTGCATCATCATTTAGTATGAAAGGCAGAAGTCAGGCTTAGGGTTAGTGTCTGCCTGCGAGGCCTCTGGCAATGGGGAGCCCGAGCTCCCAGCTCCCCCTGAGCCAGTCCCCCTGCCTGCACAGCCCACCCTGAGGTGATGCTGTAAAGGTTGTTCCTTGGCTTTTTGCTCTCATTAGTCACTGTGGTGCTGTCATGGTTTTGTAATGTTGCTGTCAATATTCCACATCACAACATCATGTGCAGTATGGATCATTAGCTGTGCCTACACTGATTGTTCTCAGACACTACGCAATGTCGAAGCCCCTCTGCCCTGCTGAGCGCCATGGTGCAAGCAGTGCTGGCTTTTCTGCAAAGCAGAGAAAGCAACTGAGCCGTGCGCTAGCAAAACCAAGCCGCGGCAAGGCCTGATCCACATTGTAATGAAACGCTTCCTGCATCCCAATGGCTCTGTGCTCTGCAAGCAGCGCCTTCGCTCTGCCACCTGCTGCCAGCTGGGGGGCAGGCATCGGCTCTGGCTCTCTGCAGCCCCAAATGCATCTGAAATAAGAACTAATCCTCAGGTGTCTGAGGGCAGAGCTTTATTCCACTCTGTTTGCTAAGAGCTCCTTACTTTGGCAAGAACGCCGAGAGTGTGGAAGGAAATGAATGTTAACGGTTGGCACACATTTTGTAATATTGCTTATAGGAAGGTAAATGCCACAGGTACGTGTGCCAATTTACAAAGAAAAGCTTCTTGCAGGAAAGCAGTTTAGTACCCAGTTACTTGGCCTGAGATCAGTGTTAGGAATGTGTGGTAATATTTGGCCATCTGCTGATCGGAGCAAGAACTGCGTGGCGTCCTTCTCAGAAGGGAGAAGTTAGGGTCTGTCATACAGCATTGTGACAAATGGAAACTCATCCCTTGAAATTCATAGAACAGAATAGAACAGCACCTGTGCACATGCTGTGGGATGGTGGGGTTAAGAGGAAAGTGGGGAACATTTTGCCCCTACACTGGAGAAAATGGGCTGAGCTCTGACCCACGAGCTGGAGCCTCTTCGTTCGGATGGAGCCTGGTGAGCTGCTGCCAAATCTGAGTATTTCATCCTCTTCCCATCAGAGGGAGCCTGCAGATGTTGTCATCCCTGCCATCCTGAGAAAGACTGCGGAGGTGATCTGGGGGGTGAACACTGAGGACTTGCATTTAAACCCATAGAAACACAGTGAATCAAGAAAGGTTTCTGCAAGAGGCAAACCAAATGATAGCACAGCCATTTGCCTTAGAGCTTTCCCAAACACTTTCCTCAATTTCCTCTCAGTTGAATTATCGCTGAATTTTCTCAGTATAGTCAATGTTTTGCCCTAAAACCACCTGTGGCAGAGACAAGGGCACCTGGAAGTGATTATAGCTCCAGTCCCACCTGCACCCATTACACCATGAGCCTCAGTCTGCCTGCTGGGAATGGGCTGCTTCTGACAAAAATTCTGTGCAGTTCCTTCACCTGGCTAAGTGAAAAGCTGTGCTCTCCCTCCTATCACAACCTGTAATCACAAAGGGCAGCCTTTTCACTCTGGGCTGAGTGCATGCATAGTGCTCTGAGTTCCTCTCCTGTTTGGTGGTTTGATGCAGCTCCAGCAGCAGGCAGCACTGCACTACATGGGAACATACGATGCCTGCAAATAAAGGGCTGAAGGTAAGGATATTCATTTTCTTTTAATCTGAGTTCACTGTCAATTTGTTTAATGTTTTTCTGTATCTTTTCTCTTTATGCTGCATCACTGGAGTGTGGTTGAATTGCAGCTGCTGTCTGCCCCAGGCTATATGCACACATTGGTTTTGGTGGAAGTTCCTCCAGCTTCAAGGAGAATTTGGGACCTCCATAGGTTGGGAGCAGCCCCTGTAGACTGTGTAGGAAAGGTGTCCTGCCTGCTTGTCCTGCTCATGCTGTGGGTACACAACAGCAAACAAAATGATGCCCTGGTGAGCCATAAGGTTGACCTGAAATGTTCATCGAGTGACTTTTGTCCTGGAGACAAATGTTATTCCTTGGACAACACAAGCAAAATCTCTCATAGGACTTATCAAGGCTGCCAGCTTTGCATGCATGGACAAAAGGCATTAAGAAAACGTCCCTTATTTTTCAGATATGCTGCTTTTCCTGGTGCTTGCCTCCTTGCCAGGCTGTGCCTCTCACAAGCTCTGTACATCTCCTCCAGTGGTGTGTGTTTATTTGGCCCTGGAGGCAGCACCCTGTGCGATGCAGTCTGTCTCATTGGCAGCCCACGGCACATTTTGCTGTTGTTCTGTTTCATTTGGCAGATCTAGGTTTGCACGCAATGCCTGGCACAGCCTGGGCCAACTCATCAGGACACCTTGGGCTCAAGAAGAAAACTTCCTTCAGAGCAGGGGCAGCACTCTCTGCTGACATTGCTGCAGACAGATTCACAGACTCCCGGTTTCCAGGGAGTACTGAGATCTCTGATGGTAGAACACAGTGGGATGATAAGGATAGATCTGCTCCTTCAGCTAGCAACTGAAGTAGGATATAACCATGGAATTAATTCTAAATTGCTTAACTATTCAAAGGGCAATTACTTCTTTTAATCACAAGAAAGCCAGAGGAAGTCAATATGATTTAATTTTGACTGAAAACTCAAACGGCTCAACTATGTGTTTCGTTTATCACAGAAGTGACAGAATGTTCCTGCACTTTGTGATGCTTTACCTGCCTGAAAACACTGTGCTTTGTTTATCCTGGCCATTATAGTGACAGTCCATGATTTGGACTTTGCTGAATGCTCAGCAGATGCCTGAAGGACTAAGCAGGGTCCTACACCTTGTTTTTACATTATAACCTCCATGGCAGGACCAGCTCCCTGCTCACCAAGTTAAGTTGATTATTAATTACACTTGTTGGACCCTCCGAGTATCACAGCCCTTTGTGGAGCAATGCTGCCCAGAGGGCACAGCGAGGAGATAGGATGGGCACCGTGCTGCAAAACCTTACTGAAATATGGGTAAATGGAGAAGGAAATGGGAACAAAAGGAACAGCTGGATGAGTTGGTTTCCGAGTGCTGCAAGCAAGCAGTGAATGATGCAGCTGTAGAATGCCTTTGTCTTGCTGCTCCTGGCTTTTTTGCCTTTGTAGTCAGAGTTTATTTTTTAGCTAGTATTTTTAGCATTGTTCCAGTTCAGTAGCATTTAACCTTGCTGCTATAATAGCTGCTGCAGAAATCGTCAGGAGGGAATTTATTTTGTCTTTGTGAATCTGTTTGTACAGTATAAAATAAAGAAAGCCTGAGGCAAGCTATTGAACAACAAGGAAAAGACAAAATATTGACTCACCGATTGGGTAGCATCATCTGCCTGTGTTCTCAACAAGGCGGGGATCCTACAGTAAAGTCTCAGTTGATCATGTAATTAAGGAGTGTCTCATAAGGCAAATAAACAGGACAGCACACGATTATGTATATAAGTAACATAGCAAACCTGGTTATTTTTGAATATCTGTCCTTGCACTGTGTGTACTCATAATGCTCGTAGGAAAGCAAAGGAGCTGACTTGCACACACACACACCTTTATGACAGGTGTGTGTGGGAGTGGTTTCCTTGCTGCCTGTGGTTCCATCTCTCCTTGGCTCAGTGCTGTTCAGTGGAGCCCCTGTGCAGTGCCTTGCGTCACGATGGAGCACCCTGCACTGGCTCTTCCAGCAGCACTGCTCCCATGTCTTGGCTGTTGTCAAGGAGACCTATCTCTGGCACACATCTTCACATGGCTTCTCTTCTTAGCATGCTTTTCCATTGCTATGGAAACTATCAGGAACTCATTTAGCAACTCCCAGTGCTCCACTAGGGATGTGTATTTCATAACTCACCGCTTGGAATGAAGAGAGATGTTGAATTTTTGGCCTCTCAGCTGTTCTGCTCAGCCTGGCTGTGGGAAGAACCATCACATCTGAGGCCTCCTGCACTGACACAGCACTGCTACAAAAAGCATCCTCAGTGAGGCTGGTTCTATGCAGGGTGAACCTCATGTGTGGAGGAACCCAGAGGTGTGCCATGGCCTGGTGTGGCTGTCCCCATGCAGAAATCTCCACAGGGCTTCACAGTTCTGCTGAGCTTCCGTGCCACTGCTGTGTTTGGAAAAGAGCCATTTCAGATGAAAGATGTGCATTTGCATGCTGTAAAACTGCAGAGCTGGAATCAAAGAATCCTAGTGCTGAAACCACTTTGGGCTATATGGAAGTGCAGGCCGTTACTGAGAAAACCAAGACATGAGAGAAGCTGTCATTTGGGGTTTGCAGTGGCTGGCAGGCAGGGAAGTGGTCAGTGCTGGCCAGTGAGCAGTGAATTTGGTGAACCCTTGTGACACAGTGCAACAGAGACACAATGGCATAGGAAAACCCCTTTCAACGCAGGTGCAAGAGAGCAGGCGATGATTAGATGATTAGACGTAAATAGGGCAGCCTATGAAATTATAAAATCATATGTTGAAGGTGGGAGTTCCAGCTCCTCCCCTGAGCCCTGCAGCTCCAGCAGAGATGGCAGCTGAGGCTGCACTTCCCAGCTCCCTGCCCTACTTCCCCACTCCAGTGCACAGCCTAACACATTAGCATAAATCTCAGCTCCAATTTGCATTAATATATTGGTCTGTGCCCTGCAGTAACTCACCACCAATATACAGGAGGGCTCTGGCTGGGGATGGTAACTCCATTACCCTCCTGGATAAATCAGAGCCAGTCCATAGCCAGAAATCCACAAGGAGGCAGATATTCTCCAAATTGTCACCTTAGTGCAATACAGGTCCATGAATATTCAGAAGGTGTTAGGTTCATCTGAATCCAGCAAAAGGAACCTAAATATATATATATAAATTAATGTAATTCAGGTGTTTTATAAAAGAAGAGTACATGAAATTTACATAATTTATTATGGCACATGATTGATGATGTAGGATTTGGAGAATCAAGAGGAATTCCACACATCTCACTGCTGTTTTGTCTCTTGCCACTGATTTTAAAAACTCAGTGAGCCACATGTAAAGCTGCTTTAAGATGCTGCTGTGCATTTTCCTGTGGTGCAGTGGGCTATGGCCATTTCAGCAAAGTCCAGCACAGGGCTGGGCTGGTCTGAGAGGCAAACCTTGAGAGCCCTGGGGAGCCAGCTTGATGCAGCTGGCACTGACAGGCAGATGGGAATGAAAAGAGGAGGGAAACCTACCCCTGAACGTCTGATTTGCTAGATCTTAAAAGTGATGGGTTGCTTTGTGATTTGCTGCAATGTCATTTTTAATTATATGAAGTTCAAAATGCAGAGGATGTATTTCATTCCAACAGATATATTTTTTTTTTCCCCAACTTGGATTCCAGACTTAAAGCACACTGGTTATGTTGCTCCAGATAGCTGGTGTGAAAATACAGGCATATGTATGTATACTGCACACACTCAAACACAGCTCGGATCAGTACCTGTGCCAAAACAGCAATTACCTGTGCAGCTCTGGTTTGTGCGGCTGCATTTCTCATTGTCACTCTTCACTCTTATTGTGGTTTTCTTCTCAGTGTTTAAACATTCTTTAACTTGTTCTTTAGCTGCGTGTTGGTGAAAGCATACAGCCGGGATTTATGGATCTGTGGGCACGTCGTTATAGGCTTGATGAAATGGGTCTGCATATGGGAGGCTGAAATCCATTTATCTGGAGAGTAGGTGTTTAACTAATGAGCACATCAGGCACATCATAAATGCAGCACAGCTTCCAGTCAGTGTTTTATGAAAACATCTGAATGAATGAGCTGGGAGAGCAAAACATTGTCTGTTTTTGTGTCCAACAAGCAGAAATAACAAGAAAAAGCACCATGATGAAGCACCATCTTTGTGCACTACTGATTATTTCAAGGCTAATTTTATTCTTTCTGAATGGCCTCCATGCCTGTAGGAATGAAGAACAATGAGTTCAAGGAGCTGAGAGAATTAAGTAATTACAAACTTCAGACTTTAAACAATCTAATTAAAGAATTTGAAGGAACTTAGCTGAAAGATGATCATAAATTTATGCCACTTATTGATTACTTTCCAGCCAAATGAGAGGCCGGTTGTGCTTGTTAAAGATCCTTTGGGTTAAAGGGCTACAATGCTGCTGTGTTCATCAGCTCCAGGAGCTGTGGCACTGAGGAGGACAGCTGTGCTGCACAGAACTGGGCAAAATGTAGTGCAGCTGGCAGTCCAGAACAGCACAGGAAGGGAGAGAGAGCAAGAGTGCTTAAGGGCTCACTCTGCTCTAAATGGAGAGGCTCCCACTGACTGCAGGCTCTTGGTCTCTCCTATGGGGGAATTATTAGATCTAATGCTGTTTTGGGCTCAGAGATCCCAACTAGGTCAAGGTCCTGCTGTGCTAAACATAAGCAAGTGCCACTTCTACCTAGAGGAATATCGGTGGTATAAACAACCTAAGGGAATTGAAAGAACATGTAAGGATAGCAGGATGAGATCTGCTGTTTTCCTTCTGTTTTTTTCTGTTTAAGCCCTTGGAGTTTTTAATGTGCAAAAGCTCAATTAAGGGATCTTTGGGGGTTGAAAATGAAAAATTTGCTAACTGAGGAAAAAGCCAGAATTCAGTTTGAAAAGCAATAAAGTAGATTTTTTTAAGCACAAGACCACTCGCTTTATTTTTCATCATGGCCTGGGACTGACCCAAAGCTGGATTTTGAAGGAAGCTGTGTTTTGTATGGAAGGTGTTGCAAAGGCTGGAAATTGTAGTGATTTGGATAGGGCACTCCAGGAAGATGATTTGGTAGTTATAATGCATGGATGTTCTGTAGGAAATGAGATTCTCTTTGATATGCTGTGAGGCAACCACTTCAAACTTTTCACAGGCTCAATTAGGTATCTAGTCTGCACTAAACATAGCTGGCAGTGGGAGACAAACCATTCTCATCCAATTAAATTTGAAGCACGTTGTTTTATTATTCAGATGCAGACACAGCCTTCCTCACAAAAATCACACTCAATCACGGTTACGTAGGTGTGTTTCAGTCATTTCATGTCCAGGCCGTAAATCCTCTCTGGTAGACCTTGAAGCTGCTGAGGTGCTCTAGATGGAGCTAGGTGACCATGACCACAGGGACATCTGCCCACCACAGCCCTGTGGCCTGAAAGGCTGATCTTTTAGCTGCTTTCTTAGGGAAGCAGAGTTTACATGGCCCTTTGGCCAGCTTCTAGGCTGTGGGTTCTCTGTTAGTAACGTCTGGTCCCATTGCCAGCACTGTAGTCAGAGATTTCAACTTGGGTCCATTTCCACCAAAACACACCTCAGGAGAACTGTGAGAAAATCTGAATGGGGCTTGGGAAAGGTCTGCAGAGTTGGCAGATATTCTTGTTGTATTTCACATCTAAATTCAGCTGCATGGAAGACTGCCCAGCTTGGAGCTGTGAACTCTGGTGAACAGGGATCTGCTGCTTAGATCTCTCTGAGTCTTACCCTGTATCTTCTCACTTTTGTGCTCTGATACCTTTTTTTCCCCATAAAACCTCGTTATTGAGCTGTTGCTTGAAACATGACCTCATGTGACATGCCTGGTGACATCATCAATGTCTACCAGAGACCTCAAGTTAAAACTGAGAGATGAGGACTTGGTCAGGTTGTGACCTGGGGCACAGGAAAAAAAAATAGCAAGGAGAATTAGCCTAGAAAAAGAACTATTAGAACTGGGGTAAATTAAAGGACAAATGCCTTGGGTTGTTTGCTGAGTGTTTCACTTCTAATTTTACTACACCTCTCAGACCAAATTTTCTTTTAATTTTCATAGCTCTCTGCTATCAGCACCAAACTGAGCTAAATTAACAAGTTGGATTTATTATACCATCCAAACAAACTTTCTTGAGCTTATTATGCCTTAAGGGCTTGATACTTTCCTGGCAGCCTCTTTCGAATGACCCCTTCAACAACCATGATATAAGCCTGGGTCTATTGAGCATGAACATTTATGAGAGCAGTTATTTCAACAGATGGAAGTTCTCAGATTCACTGGAAAAGTAACTCAGCATCAAGTGCACTGTTAATTTTTGTGAAGAACTGCACTGTACAAGTCTTATATTATTGGCACCCACTGTAAAAGATAACTGCTTCTTGCTTCAACTTTGTCTTTTTCTGCAGTGCAGTGCAGTTCAAGCCAGCTCTGTTCCAGCTTTGTGCAGCATTTCATAATCCACAGTTTCTCATAAGTCCTGATTCAGCTTTTCACTCTTGCAGAATGCAGTGTTTTTCATTAAGCTTCAGCCCAGGCTCCCCAGAAATAACAGAAACTGTACAACTCTACCAGACCATCCGTCAAAACAGCCAACTCACAGCAATATGAGTTGATTTGTAGCCATGCCGTCTGGCTTGCAGGCAGTAGAACATCTTGGGCAAGCTCCCAGGTACGGTATGGAGGATGCACGGCCTGATAGGAAAGCTCATGGAACAGAAGAGAGGAAGCTATTTCTTGTGGCACAGTTATTTGGCACAGGTAAAAGCATACTTGATTGTCAGACAGTGTTGCTACCTATCAGATATGAGATTGCTTCATGAAAAGGTTTATTTTTCAGAGAATCAGAGAATCACAGAATGGCCTGAGTTGAAAAGGACCACAGTGATCATCTGGTTTCAACCCCCTCGCTCTGTGCAGGGTCGCCAACCATCAGACCAGGCTGCCCAGAGCCACATCCAACCTGGCCTTGAATGCCACCAGGGATGGGGCATCCACAGCCTCCTTGGGCAAAGGAGATACTGAGAATTTTCAGAGATACTGAGATTGTTTTAACAGTTGCTCTGATGTTGTCAACTTAACGAGTGCCATGACCATTCTCTAAGGCATTCTGCACAACCTCCAAAGCTCATAAAAGGATTGTAGCATTTATGCCCTCCTGAAGACCAACACAGAAACTACTCCTTTGGGCTGTCTTTGTGTTTTTACCCCATCAGAAATGTGACAGATGTACTGTGGCTGATTGGATGAATGAAATGTTACTGCTTTGCCATTTTTCCTTCGGCTTTTCAAGACCTGAATATTTCAAGATCTAAAACTGTTGAAGGCTCTGTGTTTGTCAGGTTAAAGTAACTCAAACAACTGCTTGTTTAGTTACCTTTCATTAGAATGGAATGCTCAGTTTATATGTTATATATAACTGTAGGCTGTTGCTGGTTGTATGCAAATAGCATATAGAATGTTGAAGTTAGCATGTAGATAATGAACAGAAAAACAATTAGTTAATAAACAGAATGACGAAACAGCTTAAATACCACAGACAAGGACTTCTGTCGTCTGTGATGCAATAAAATGAAAGCGAACATCTGTGCCAGGAAAACTCAAATATTTACTCCTATTCTGTCTACTGAAGTATCTAATACTTCCCGAACAAGAGACGTGAAGCACTCACCTTCTAAAGTAATAGCCTTAAAGAAATTCAATGGAGCAAAAATGTGAGTGCAACAAAGTTAGTTTATTGTATTTATTGCACTGATGTAGAAGAATGCTGTTCAGTAAAAATTATCCTCTAAAAGACCTTGAGGAAATGGAGCAGATGGTTCCATGCGCTGTCCCAGCTACACTCCAAGTAGCTTTATAACAGCAGTAAAATGTGTTATGTAAAGAAAAGAAGGTAAAATACTTGGTTGTTGTTGTTATTTGTCTATTTGCAGCACACTTCCAATGAAATTCTAAAATGTAGGATTGAAGATTGATTTTATTCTATTTATTTATTTATTTTGTATTAAAGACTTTAAACTGAAAATAATAGAAAGGTTCAACATGCCTTTCTGTAGGACTGGGATGAAACAAAGTCGCCCCGGTACACTGTTTGTTCATGATATGCAGTACCTTCAGTGAGCAGCTCGATCTCCACAGACAACTATACCTGCTGACGTTTTAATGGAGAAAACAGTAGGAGTTCTGAGGGACCTCCTGTGCCTGCACCGAGGAGCTGTGCCTGCATCTCCAGCACAATATGTTCCGGACTCCCTGGGTTTTCCATGCCTGCACAGATTGGCCACACATCACACGTGCTTTGAGTTCACAATGTCCAGAAAATAGTGAGATGGTGCTGCATGGGGCCATTCAACTGAAAATCTGTTGGGTTACCGATAAAAACAGGATTCTGCCATCTAAGTGATAGAATTGGCAGGTAAAGGGAGTAACCATTCTAGGAAACCTTTGTAATTTTTAAGAGTCATCCATCTGCAATATTCAGGCTACAGAATCTTGGCATTTGCTCCTCTGCTCTAGTTAAATACTGTTTTGCTCCTTGGCTTGAGTCCTGTTTCTAGAACAGGAAATAGCATCTCTTTGGTTGGTGATTGTTTTTCTCTCAATCTGTAGCTTTGTTACGGATCAGAGCAAGCCAAGGGCCAAAAGCGACTTGTAATCTTTAGCATATGCTGATTTTTTTTTTTTCTCTAGACATACTGTTTAGTAAGGAAATAATCCAGTAAGGGGTGAAGATGCAATATGGTGCTAACCACCCTATTTAAGCACATTAAATATACAAATTTGCACATTTCTCCAACTAAAAATAGCACAGATTAATAAACCCTGATATTATGTATTAAATAAGGAAATCCTTATCACGGATTGTACAGCAGGAGAATGGTGTGCACAGTGCTCTTCACTCTACAGTTTGTTGTTGGGGTTTACGTGGACAGTTTGGCGTGGTGGGCTGAGCACACACTTAGGATACAGACTGGAGACGTACCTTTGAGTGTCATCAGCTCATTATGAGATTTAGGACCTGTTTTTAAAGTCCAAGAATTTCTGTTTTGGAGGGGAGGAGTCCAGACTTAGACACTTATTTGTTTGCTTTTAACAAGGTTCAAGGAGTGCATTTCTAACAGTGTCAGTGCTCGCTGCTAAGCTGCTCGAAATGAAGTGCCAAACCAATTAGGTGGCAGTTTTGAAAAGCTGGGTTTCATCTTCCTTGCACTTTTTCATCCATAAAGTGGTGCCTGAATAGCCTCGGCCATCTTTGCAAAATGAATGGGTGAGTTCTGCAAGCAAAAAAGCACTACACAAGTAATTATTGCTCCACTTCAGAGTATTGACTATAAATCATAACACAATACTTGTAGAAACAGATCCAATATGCCTTCAATAGTATTTGGCAACTATATGTCATTTTACACTCTCAAGGCTGTGTACAACAACAGTTAAGAGAGCTGAACATCACCGACACGTTCAACAAATAGAGACAACCCCACTCAGATGTGATTGGCATCAGACCACACAACACATTCACCACCAGGATACAGGATTTCTGATACGAAATTTCTTGTAGCAAACATTAGATCTGTGGTTCTTAAACTCTTGTGATGCACAGGCATTTATTTTTCATATCGTGCCAGCTTTCTTCCCTGCCTCTCCTTGCTAAATCAATTTGAAAGATATTTAGAAATGCATTACTAATGTTACCTTTCGCTGCAAGTGATTTATATCATTACCATTGGGATACTCCGTAAATAAACAGAAATAAGCAGAAAAACCATCCCCTGCTGCATCACAAGTGGCTGGCAGTCTGTTAGACGTCGCTGGGAAGGCTGAGCAAACGTGCAGCAGGCACTGTTGCTACACTTAGGAAAACTTCATTTTGCTGCATATTGCGTAATTCTGGATGTCCATCTCAGTTGTGAAAAAGCAAATCAAATCGATGTATCGCAGCCTGTGGAACTGATTGTTTTGGCAAAACTCGTTCACTTAATCACGATGCACAAGTGTGTGACAGTTGAAACGCAGCCTGATGGGCGCAGGGTCATCCTGCAAGATGGGCTTAACTCACAGTGAAGCCCCGTGATACAATTTTTGTCGTTCTGGAGCTCTTCCTGAGATCCGTGTAGGTTCTGCAAGCGTTGCTTATGGAACGTCAGCCAAGAAGTGCGCATCATGGGATCATGGCTGCCCAGCAGAAGCCAGGGAAGGCGGCAGCACGCCATCTGTCTCCACTCAGTCTCCCACAGAACTCTGGCTTATGGGGCACATGGGAATTTTAAAGGCTCCTCGTGTCCGTCAGCAATGGCAAACCGAGAGTGTGGCACTTAAAGGAGTTCAGCCTGGTCCGGTCTCTTTGTTGAATAACTGAATGAGCCATTATAATTTTTCATAGCAAAGGAAATATTCTGCAGCTAGGAATGTGCTTTATCAAATGAGCTCACGTAAGCTTCCAGGTCTCATAGGAGAAATAAAAATATGCCTGAGACAAGTTCACATCCTTTAGGAAAACGAGCATCTCCTGAATTGAGGGGACTTTTCTCCCGGTATGTTTGGCACGTTCCCACCCGCAGGGCGGCTTTCCTGCGCTGTGCATCAAATGCCCTTCCAGCAAACGCGGTGTCTGCTTTACACAGAGCTCATCCAAGCTTAGAAAGAGGCCGTTTTGTCAGCCTGCTTTCGCAACACGTTTTGGCAGCTGGAAGGAGAAACCAGTAGTAAGGGATTAGTCAGCTCGCTGCTGACCGCTGCAAACAGCAGCCAGCCCCGGCAGTCATCTAAACGGGAGAAACACGGCATGGCGTGCGGGCTGATGCGCTCCGAGGGATGCGGATCCCTGCAGACAGCCCCGACGTCTTTTTTATGGGGGGGGACCGGCGTGATTCCGCCCGGCTCCTCTCACGGACCAAAGGCTCCGCTCACGCCATGAGGGGGCTCCGCTCCCCTGGCTGCCCTCCCGGTCGGCCATCGGGAGCCCCGGTCTCCCCTCACGGGGCCGCGATCCCACCCCCGCCGCCCTCGGGCCGGGATCCCCGCTCCGCCCGGTGTCTCCCCACGCACACATCCCGTCCCGCGGCGCACACAGCGGAGCGCCCGCCCCCGTCCTCCCATGGTGCCCCGCGGCGGGGGCGGGCGGCCCATGTCCGCCATCCCGGCATGCCGCGCGGCCGGGCAGTAGCCGGAGCAGCCGCGGCCGCATCCCCTCCCTCCGCCGCGAGCCAGCAGCCGCCCGCCCAGCGAGAGTGAGGAGCCGCCGCCCGCGCCTCGCCCCCTCCCTCCGCCCCGCGTCGCTGCCCGGCCGGCCATGCCGTCTCGGGCAAGGTAATGAGCCGCAGAGCCCCGGGGTCTCGGCTGAGCGGCACCGGCAGCAGGCAGCACTACCACCCGCGGGGCTGGAATGACTGGCAACCCAGGTGGGCAGGGCGGGGGCCGGGGGGGGGGGGCCGCCGCCGGACCCGGGGCGGCGGAGCGGGGCGGCGCGGAGCCCCTTCCCGAGCGCCGGGCCTGTAGGGGCGGCGGGGCGGCGGCGCCGGGCCTAGCGGGGGGCGGGAGGGATTTCCGGGTGCGCCGCGGCTGTCACCGCGCGGCGGGGCCGGAGAGCGGCCCGCCGCCCCGGGGCCCTCGCGGCGCTGCGAGCGGCGGCCGCCCCGCGGTGCGATCCGCCTCGGCGGGGGCTGCGGGCTCGGCCCTGTGCCTCCGAGGCCGCGGCGGTGCGTGGCGTGTCCGGGGGGGGTCGCGTGCCGGGTGGGGGAAGCGGGCGAGCCGGGAGCGGAGCGATGGGGGCTCGTGTGGCGCGCCGGGTTCCGCGGGGTGGTTGTGCCCGGCGCTTCGGGTCTTGGTAAGCGAAACTGAGAGCGCTGACATCTTCAGTCGGGCGTGGAACGTGTGTTCCGGGCCTTGCTGTTGCTGGTACAGCTGATGCCGTGTGTGTGCGCTGTGGTACTCCGTGTTCCTGTGTTAACAGCCAAAATTCTTTTGTGGTAATCGCGTTTCTTCAAATCTATGTGTACTTCTCTTTCTTTTTTTTTTTTTTTTTTAAATTGGGTCTTTTTCGGTGCATTTGAAACTGCAGCGTAGTGTGGGATCCTGCTTTTACAACTGCCAGCAAGGAACAGAAGGGCACACCCTGAGGAACGTGTCTGTGTGCCTGGCGTGGGGCAGTGGGAGGGCTGTGAGCTGTGACTTCAGTATTACTGTGCCAGGAGCTGCCCTTTGGCTGAGCAGCCAGCAGCACTTTAGGGCTGATGTATGATGTATGCCCAGGTGTATGTGGCCTGGGTACTTACATTCTGATTTCTTCTGTTATGGAGCTACTTGCTCAAATAACTTGCCGTTTTTCCTTGCCTAAGAAATAGCAGTCCTCATTGGTGATGTCTTATGGTATCTCAGCCTTAGTGAAGAGCTTCAGTATGTAAGCAGGTTGATCTCCTGCTCCTGACCTCCTGCCTCACTTCAGGTCTGCAGCCTGGAGCTCTGGTGTGTAACTGCTCCCCTGCAGGAGCTGGGGTGCATCCCTGCAGTGGATGGCATTGAGTAGTTCCTGGTTGGACATACTGACTTATCACAAGTGTTATCTTTTAGCCTAAAAAATGTATTGTAGTTTTTAGAAAGCAGGCTTTGTCCAACAAACCTCTGCCTTCAGCACATTCAGTTGTGTTGGAGTGCAATTAAGAATGTGATTGCAGAAATATTTTGTCTGGTGGTACGGCAGCTCAAGAAGTTGGTTGGTCCCACATCTCCAGCTTTGGTCATTTCCCTGTGTTGCTGTGTGAGGCATCCTCAGCTCTCAAATACTGCTGCTGTAAATGACGTTTCTAAAACAATCACCCAAGAAGTCACTGTAGAAACAAATCTGAAAGCAGCAGAGAAAGTGAAGCAGGCATGGGGAACTCAGTGGTCAGGGGCTGGTTCTGCTTCCATCAGGTTGTGTAATTGGGGCTTCTGTGGAGAAATGCAGAGCAGCTCCTTACTGACTCTGACTCTTGTGAGAGTTTAATGTTCTTTCCTCTCAAATTTTTGGAGTTTTTATCCTGGTGACAGAGCCGAGAGACTGGAAGTGTTCACATGGTCCCAAACACAGATCACATTTTTCTCTATGGGTTACACTCACGGTTTCTGCATCTCACAGTGTCAGCTTTGGCTGTATGGAACTTGTGAGCCTTCACTTAAAGCATGGAGTAGAGGGTAAATCAATCTCCATCGTTTTTAAGTGATTAATATGGTCCATTGAAAGGGGATCTATTACTTAAATCTATCAGTGAGTTTTTTTCCTTTGTGAAGCATTTTGAATGTGCTCTTGGACAACCCCCAGTATGGCATATATGCAAGTATAGTTTCCTTCCTCTTCCTTGCTCTTGATTGTTTTG
Source organism: Excalfactoria chinensis (assembly GCF_039878825.1). Taxonomy (NCBI): domain Eukaryota; kingdom Metazoa; phylum Chordata; class Aves; order Galliformes; family Phasianidae; genus Excalfactoria; species Excalfactoria chinensis. Next base: position 5,548,519 of record NC_092838.1, on the reverse strand, counting down.
TTTAACACAGGTGATGCTACTGTAAGTGCTTTCTTGCAGGACGTGGAGGAGGGAATGCACATAGGTAAAATAATGAGAAATGTTTCAAGTTGCTTGAGGGGGGAGAAGGGAACTCCTAATGCTTGGGTATATTGTCAGATGAACTTTGTTGTGGTGCATGCATCAGTGTGCAAGTAAAAATGACCAGGGTGATTTCCATTTTAAGCCTAGATTCCTCTCAGTTTCTAGTGATGCTAATGAGCGCTGGGACTTGGGGTGAAAACAGTCTGAAACTGAAAGTTGGAGCCCAGGTGCTTCCCTGAGAGAGCTATTTTCAATTAGAACTTGATGGTTTAGTTTGCCTGCATGAATGCTGTCCTATCTGTTAACACACAAGGCCTGGTCTTCCTGCAGTATATGTACTGATAGAGCTGTGCACTGCAGAGGAAGGAGTTGTGCTGATGCACATGGATGTGTCAGTGTGTGCTCGGTGGTATTTCAGACTCTGCAGTAGTGGCAACACAACACTTGGGTGTGACAGAAGAATGAAGTGGTTGTGGTGGTTTTTCTTTGCTTTTTTTTCTTGTCCCCCTCTGCTAATCTTTCCAGCTTTGTGGACTGTTGATTCAGTGTAGTACTAAAGCCTGATTGTGTAGTGAAATAAATAATAACCTTCCATGGGAACTGCTCTGGGTGGCACAACAGTTGGTATGAACATCCTAGTGCTCAGCAGGAGCACGGGTGTGGGATGGCAGCTCAGCAAACACACTGTGGGCAAGGCGAGAAAGGAAAATAAGACTTTAACAGGGCTTCTGTCTCTTTTACAGTGATACAGGTTAGCAAGACGAGTACAAGGAGAAGTCTTTCATATCTGATAAAAGATCTGGAGGTGGCTTATTAAAGGGTTCAGTCTTGGAATTTGTTCTTGAAAATGAGGTGTATGCTTCCCATGCAATGTAAGTCAATGTTAGGAATCAGTAATTTCTGTTATTGCAGTGCCAAACTGAGTGGCGTGGTAGATCTCTGTCAGTTTGGACATCATAAGACAATAAAAAGCAATTCTCCTTCTAGGTAGCTTATAACCTAAGCAGCAGAGTACCCTGTGTTTAACATGAAACAAAGCAGGAGGGATTGGTACAGAGCTAAGAAGCTCATCAGAGCAAGCAGGTTGAGAAAGTGATATCCAGAGCAGTGCTTTTCCTGTGACTATAAAGAGCAGAGGTGTGTCCATTACAGACAGCAAGAATTAGTGCTGGTGAGTTCATGCAGTGAAGGCATGGGTGGGAGTTGTGCTGTTGGAGGCAAGCTAATAGCTAGGGAGTGACTGTAGGGTCAGTTCTGAGGTGTAACTATGAAGAGGTCAGGGGAAACCTGAGAAAGAAGTTTGGAGGATTGTACAGGAAGTGCTGAATGGGAGTAGGCACAGCTCTGGACTGGTAACAAGTAGTTCTGGATCTCCTTTGGCATCTGAGTTCACTGAATATGCTGATAAGGCTGAGAAGGTACAAGATCAAAGAGCTTTTTGGGTGTTTGTTTTTATTGTAAAATGAGGGAGCCTAAGTTTATAATGTGGAAGCCTTTGTTTTTAATGTGAAACCAGTGGAGAAAGAGATATGAGAAAGATGAAAGAATGTGAAGTGTGTCAGTGGGAAGCAGAAAGAGCTTTGAGAGCAGACAGTCCTGCAGAAAACAGGCATCCCAGAACTGCAGTGATCAGCTACACCCAAAAATGGCTATCGGGTGGCCTATGGGAAGACATGTAAAGAAAGCACATATCGGATAGGTCTCCTTGATTTTCTCTCCTGTTGTCCATTGGAGAGCTTTGGTAAGCTCTGTGCAAGAAATGAGTGCTGCAGAGCTGAGGGACCTGGGAAGTGGCGATGGATGCTGTTCAGCAGAAGAAGTGGAAGAAGTGCAGCAGGAAGGAGGAGTTGTTAGCCCTGTTACTACAGGAGGGGTGGATGTAGACCTTGACATCTTTGCTGTGCTCTCTCAATGCTTAGCCAGGCCCAGGGCTCATCTAGGTGCCATAAGCAGTGCTAAAAGAACATGGCAAGAGGGGATAGTGCAGAGGAAGAATGGAAGAGGGTTGTCCTCGCACTGTGAAGCTGTTATTTTGAGTGGTACAGTTGCTTTGTTTTAAATGGGTAAACATTTTAAGAAGTGAAGAATTGAAGTGCATAATAACAAAAATAAATGGCAAATAGACCAAGTGACCAGGGAAAACTGACCCGCTTACGTGATAACAGACACAGTATGCATGTCACAGAATAAAACATTCATATTGAGCCGGTACTTGAAAATACAATCAAATAGAATCATTAAAGGTTTTTATTATCTCCAAGTAATACCCATATGGTGGAGTCTCCTGGAAGGTAATGTATACTATGCCAGATTGTCTGTAACAAGATTCTCGGACAAAAGTTCTGAAGGTTTCCATGTAACCAGAGAAACTTAATATATTTGATCGACCTATTTTCATATTGCATAAAAAGACTATTTTAAAAGAAACTAATTGTTCTCAGCCATGCTTTCTTCAGTCTCACAAACTGGTGTAGTTAAATCTTGCCGATATGTTTGATGGCAGGGGTGGACTTCTCCAGTTATAAGTGTGTAGGTTTCCTCTTGTATGTCCTTGAAACAAACAAAAAGAAGCCATTCTGAAGGAACCATCAGCCATTTCAATGTATTCAGGCAGGTGGAAAAAGCACAGTGACTCCACCACCACCCTGGTTGGCCTGTGCCAGTGCCCAACTACTCTTTCAAAGAAGAAATAGTTCCTAATAGCCAGCCTGAACCTCCTCTGAACTTTATCTGATGTCACATTTTTGTACTTTGGTTCTCTTGTTGCTAACACTGTACAGTGGTTGCGTTCATACTTGGCACGTGTTCACTTCTGTGATGATGTCAATGTATGTAACTGATAAAGTGGTCTTTGCAGGAGAAGTTGGGTAACAGAATCTGGTTCTCTGGAAAGCAGTACCTTGGTACCTTACTGAGGAGTGTTAGTTTTAGGTTTTTTTTCTTTGCATGGTAAAGAGAGGGCAGAAGCTGCTGGTTATTTAAACTGCATGCTTACTGTAGTGGGGAAAATGTCTTCAGTGGGAACTGCTGTCTGTCGATGCACAGGAAAATGGTACGTTTTAAATAAAATCTTGCTCACCTTTAGCTGGGTGATGAGCTGTGCACAATGAGCTTGCAGAAAGCTGTCCCTAAAGGCAGAGCTAACCAAGTGTGGAGTTCTTCCCAGGGAAACAATAGGCTGGTGTACTGCACTACAATGGAAAATCTGACAAAATGCTGACAGGCTGTACTGAGAACATGTGGAGTCCTTCCATTGGTTGGGATATGAAATCCTAAAAACTGTATGTTTAATCAGCCTGCGCTCAGACTTCAGGACTGCAGGCTTCATGCTGGACAGTGGTGGATGGTACAGCTCACAGCTCAGTTCTGTCAGCCTGTTCCATTGAAAGGCAAGGCTGGCTTGAACCCTCCCATACACTGGAGGCCCCTTGGGGTTTCAGGGCAGAGAGAGCTGGGAGCTGTGGAACTGACAGGGAAGTTGGAACGTGGTGCGAGTGGGGTTGAAGTCCATACCATTGAGAGAACAGCACTGAGCGTCGTTGGTCAGTGTGCCTGTGGTGAGTGCTGGAGGTCCGGTGGCAGTTGTGTGATCCCAGCCATGAGCAGAGGCTCTCAGTGGGGCTCACCTGGCTGTGGCTGCTTGTTCCGTATGGCAGTGCTGTGCTGCCCTAGCAGACACTTCCTGAAGAGTCATACTGTCCATATGCAGAGATGCGTTGGCTTACAGAGTGAAAGGCACGCGTACCTTCCAAGAAAATCCACTGACAGCTTTTCCCTGTGGAAGTTTTAGCTGGGATCTAAACTTGATGCTTCAGATAAAAGGACTGAAGTACCATTTCCTTCTTTTGAATCCTATTCCAAGTTGACAGTAGGTTGTCTTCTAACATTCCTAAAGGATTAAAATACATGGGAGGTTTCTTCAGTTGTCTTCGCAAATACAAACCACTGTGCTTTTCTCCTTCAGTTGCTCTGAGGAGGTGCTGTGTCAGAAGACAACGAGCCCTGGGGACAGCTGGGGTGCCACCCGCTCCCCAGAAACCTTCTGTTGTTCTCTGTTGGCCTTGGGATGTATTTGACTCCTTTTTCCCTGAGTTTGGCTACTGGCCCTAATCACAGTGTTCTTTTTAGAAGTAAAAAGGAAATAGTTTTTCCCAAGAACATGTGGTGTTTCTCCATACACAGACTGTAGTTAATTCACAGGAATGAAAAGAAATCATACATCCTGCTTTTCGGTATGTGCTATCCACAACTTGAGAATTAGATTTAATGAAGCCCTCTGTGAATAACTTCAGTGGTGAGATGGCAGGTGCAGCTGGGATGTACAGTATTCTGCCAGTTCTTGCTTTGAGATGGCTTTGGTTCCTGTGTAGGGTCTCTGGTGTTGCTCGTAAGAATAAACTCTGTCATTAGTTAAGTTCTGGAATCTGATGCATATGAATATAATACATTGAAGTAACTGCTTTTAAAACCCACATCGCTTGGTGTGTCCAGTGGGAGCAGGCATGGCAGTTCTCACCTTGTTCCTTACAAGTTTATTCTGAGCTATAAATCACCTTTCTGATATGAGTGGTCCAAAGTTCATGCAGATTTGTATCAAAATCCACTTACCTGCAAGCATTGTTCTAAAGAATGACAGCTCTTAATTTGCATTTCATTTTTTGCTGTAGTAAAGCCTTTATTCTTGTTTTGCAGCTTTTGTTTTGCAAAATGTTAATTTTCTTTTCCTGTATTGATTATCAGTTATGTGCCGGTAACACCTCCATCTAATAACCAGTTCTGTGTTGCTCAGTGAGGCCCATAGCATGTTATGTAAATGTTCACGTGTGGATTAGTGATGGCAGTGCCCAGTGTGAAAGCCTAGCTGTGATCCATGTGTATACCTCACTCTCTTTTGTTTGTTACTTCTGGAAGGAGTTTGTCCTCCTATCCCACACAGGCATCTAACTGAAAGAATATTTGGGAACCTTTGACACAAGGTGCTGACACTAGAGTGTGTTTCCTTTGCATGCTGTTGTGATGATCAACTCTAATCCCAGTGTGAATTTAAGGTCACTTCCTAAAAAGTAGGTTAAATATACACATTTTAACACAGGGAAATACGTTTGGGATTGTCATTTAAATATGTTGCATTTGTAAGTAAATGTGAATCCCACTCCTGTTATACTCCTACATAAAAAAAAATATTTTTCTCTTTGTAGAACTGACAGTGCATCAGCTGACCAGGACAATTTAAAATACTCTTCATCCAGAGATCGGGGCAGTTCTGCCTCCTATGGATTACAACCCTCAAATTCAGCTGTGGTGTCTCGACAAAGACACGATGATATCAGAGTCCACACTGACATACAGAATGAAGACAAAGGTATTCAGATTGCTGTTTCATGTGTAAATTTTGAGGGAACGTTCCAAGAAAGGCAGTATACTCAAAATGCTTGAAAAACTACTTTTTTTTTTTTCTTTCAAAAAAAGTGCTGTGAACCAGTGCAGCTTATTGCCACAGTATCACTGTGGTAAGAGATTTATCTGGGATCAAAGAAAAGCCGTGGTTGATGTGAGCAGTGAGAAAATATGCAGGTGCTTTAAGGGAGAAATATGAGAGAAGACTTTGTGCATTAATGGTTTTCCTGAAGAGTAGTATTGTGGATGTGTCTGGTCTGCAAGTTGTAATTTCTTCCTGCATTGTGCCTGGTGCTTCTGGGGTTGGAATTGGGCTGCCTGGCTCAAGGTACCGCTGCTTAGAGTGTCTCGTGCAGCTTTACTGTGGCAAACCGGAATCTTAGTTAGGGAATCAAATCTGTCTTTTGTCATCAATGGAAATTTCTGCCTTAGTCTGACTTCATATGGATTGCACAATGTATGGGTTGTACTATTGCAGAGTTGTTTTTTTCTTTCTTCTGAGGGTATGGGGAGAATGGAAATACTTCCCCTAGCAGACAGCTATTTCAAAATCGTATCCATTGTAAAAGAAAAACTTGTAATATCAACTCTATACTTTCTAAATACAGAGCTGAAATATGATGATTTTCTGCTTGCAGAATCCCAGTGATTTTAGTGTGAAACCTCAAAAGCATTTGCACCCCCCTCTTCTTTTCTATCTTGTATCATTCTGTACACACCATGCCATGGTGGCACTACAGCTGGATGCGCTGATACAGATCTACTTTTTGCAAGTAGTAAGTGCTGCTAACAGGAGAAAGGAACGTGAGTCAAGTTTTTGCTTATCTTCATGCTGTAAAAGTTGATAAACAGATGACCTTCCTAGAAGGTGGGTAGGTTTTATTGTCAGTGTATCTGCTAAGAGGGAGGGATCTGATATGATTCAAACGTCCTGGGTTATTCTTAAATAGCATGTGCAGATATAGTGAAATAGCCAAGTTGCATACAAAGTCAGCAAGGAAGTTTTTGTGCAGTTACTGGAAAGTACCTCTTGGACAGGAGGAATGTAGCCGTCACTCCCTCAAGTTCTGTGTCTTACAGGACGTGTCTCTGCGAGCTCAGCACTTTGACTCAGCTCTTTTGTTCAGTTGTGACTTGAAGAGATGTACAAAACCAGATTCCTTGTATTCCTTGTTCATTTTTATATTTTAAGAAATTGAAGCTTACAGGTGCAGTTTCATGTCTGCGTTGTTTTTCTTCCCTGTGATTCTTCAGGTACACTTTTGGAGTCTGACAGTGGGGAGCTTTTGTTTAAAGAACTTGTAGCTTCTCTGTTGTGGATGGCCATAGCCACAAGTACCTGGAATCTTTAAGAGGTTTCTTTTTTTCCAGTTTCTGATGTTGATAGTACAGATGACTTCCAACTTCATCATGTCTGGAAGTTCCCTTCTGAAAACCTCCTGGGCTGCACCTCCCCTAGCAGCCTGTTCACTGCTTTAGCATTCTCCTGGTTAAGAGTTCTTTTCTTGTATGCAGTTCAAATTTCCCTTGCTGTAACTCATCACTGTTGACTCCTATCCTTTTTGCATCTCTGAGGTTAGTTGGTCATTTTTCTTTAAACAACCTTTCCCATTAGGTAGTGGAAGTCTGCAACTAGCTATCTCCCCTTTGTCTCCTCTACTTTACTTTCTGAAATGAGAGAGGTAAGTTTATGGACTTCCGTTTTTAAAGTTAATCCAAGGCCTCCTGAGGTTTGTTTCCATAGACTAGATGTTCTCTATCTCTGCATTTTCTGCCTTTTGGTTTGTTACTCTGATGTACTCAGACTTTACTGAAGGGGAAAGAAGACACACACAAAAAAAACCCTACACTAGTATTCATGCTGTGGTAACTGTATGTTTCTGCTACAATTAATAATGGTGACATATCAGCAGATAACTGTCTGAGGAGAATTATGTAATATTTACAGCCTTAATGCCTAAAAACTAGCCCTGCTGCTCTTCATTTACTCAAAGTGGTGACAATGCTATGCTTCCAATTGTTAGTGAAGATGTACCATATGTATGTCGAGTGGGATAATGTGGGCTTGTGCTGAATTCATGTCAGATAACGTCAAAAATGCTGGAGCAGATACCAGTGCCTTTGTAAGCAACCAAAGCCAGATGAGATTTTTGTGTGCACTCAAGGGTATTAAGTAACTTTGAATTCTGGTTGTATGTGACATCATGTGTGTTTGTGGCAGCTGATGTCTTTGGTCTGAATGCATGATTCTGACACCTTCCATTAAATTAACTTATTTGTTGCTTTACATTTTAGTGCTATACTTCTTTTGTCATAAATATTGTTAGTAATTTCCTTCACAGGGCTGTGTTGATTTGTTCTGACAAATTAACCTGAAGGAGAGAGATGTGCTGCTTTGTTTAAAAACGTGGTTTTATGTTGTAAGTCAAAATGTGCATAAATTATTTTTGCTCAAGGTGTAATTAACTAATTACAGATGAGATTCTGATTAGGAGTTTTTTTGAGCTTGAGTTGGAAGGGACCTTAAGGATCTGATTGGAGTTTTTGCAATGGCACAGTAGTCCTGTGTGTAAAATTGCACAAACTTCTACTGGCAGTTCACAACTTTTTATCCAAAGGTTTGTATTTGAGATGAATGACATTTTATGTCTACTAAGGTTCAGACTCACTGTGACGTTTGGAAGTTTCTCACTGATGCCGTAGTCTCGGGAGGTTACGTCCTCTAACTGACTTCTATGTACTGATGCAGGTGAAACTGGGGAAATGCCTTTTCTGAAGGGAGCCTTGCATCTCCATATTGCTCCAGGTTTCACTTTTTTTAGCTGAGCCATTCCTGTCTCAAGCAAAGAGAAGCTCAGAAGAGTGGCTGTGCAGGTGGACCTCCAGGCGAGCTTCAGCACACTGAGAGTATACATAGCTGTCAGTTTCATTTGTCCACTGTACTGCTGAGGAAGAACCTGCCCTCAGTGGTGGGGCAGCCTGGAAAAAGCCTTTAGTTTTCTCATTTGAGTATGCAGATACTCTAGGAGTAAAATGAGAGGTCTCGGAGTACAAATGATTGCCCTACTCAAAATGACCTTTTTATCTCAGCTTTGTACTGTTACTGAAGATGTACCATGTCACTCTCAAGTGGGAGAATGTAGGACTGCATTTCATTAAAGGCTATGCTACTGTTAATGTGTAAAAAAGCCTGTGTGCTGTATGTTTAGGGAGAGTTGTTCGATTTGCATGTCATAGTTTAAATAATCCATAGCTTATTCAGAGCTTTCTCTCATTTTGGCTGTTTTTTGGATCTTGTGTTATGGGTTTGTAATAAAAACAATGTTGAAATTTGATTTGTGTGATAAAGGAGCCAATAAGTGAATGCCTCGAGCTGTGTTTAATGGTAGGTTGGTGTGAAAAGCCTTGTAAAATACAAGATTAATAATCATAATAAAAAACCCTCAAATACAACAAAATTAGCATTTTAAAAAATCCTTTCTATTGTAGTGGAGTTTTATATATGCTTCAGAGAAAGAATGATCGGATTCTGAATGTGTGTCCTGGAACCTTACTGGATATAACAAAACTCTTTTGCATTTGAGAAAGAAGCTAAAAAAGATGGTAGAGGTTTGAGCTGTTGATTTGCATTTGAACTGAATAACTCCTAATATGCTGCCCTACTGAATGCAGCTTGTGTTAATCTCACCTTGCTTTTTCCACAGGTGGCTACAGTGTCAATGGAGGATCTGGGGAAAATACTTATGGTCGGAAGTCGTTGGGGCAAGAGCTGAGAGTTAACAATGTGACCAATCCTGATTTTACCAGTGTTCCGCATGGGAATCGTGCTTTAGCCACAAAAGACATGAGGAAATCACAGGGTAAGGGTCTCGTGAACTTTTCAGTTAGGGGCTCTGTTCTGGCCACTGCTCACGTTCAGAACGTCAAAAAAAGTTTGCTACAGAATGGCTCCAAGGAGGTGAATCTGCTCTTGGAGCTGATGAAAATTAATGCCCAAGTAAAAAGTTGTTAATTGAGAGTCCTGAGCGTGGGAAAACATGTAACGGTGAGCTCAGCCGTTATCTGTTTGCGCTGGCCTGCGGGTCAACAGTCATCATAGCAGGTGATTAGTCAGTAGATGGGTGCCCTGAACCAGCCACGTTCATGCTGCCTCTTGCTCAGCTGCAGGTAAATGCCAAGGGAGGAACTGAAGGCACCGTAAGAATGTGGGCATGGTCATGGGAGGTACGGCAGGAGGAAATCTGGAGTTGCAAGAGAATGAAAGAATGCTGGGTGTGCATTTGATTTGAGAATGAAGGACTCACTTTTCCTGCTGATTGGGCTTAAATAGATTTTTTTTTTATTTAAAAAACAAAAAACGAAAAGCTGTTGCAAGGACATTGGAATGAAAATAGTGACTTTGTTATGACTAAGTGCTGTCATTTATTGCATCGCTTAAACTAAGCGGTAGCTGAGTCACTGACAAAAACTATGACTAGTTTATATGAGGCCCTTCATAAATATATGGGAAGGTAGTCTTTTTTTCCTTAGGGCTTTCCATTTTAGGGAGGACAAAAGGTAAAATAGGAGCATTCAGTGTGCTTTGCAAGTGGTAGAATTGAGTTGCAGGTAGTGATGTGACTGATGTAAAAATCTGGTCTTTGGAAGGGGTTCAACTGATTTTTATAATCCCTTTCTGGTGTTTTGATATCAAAAATTTTCAGTGTTTTTAATGTATTGAGGCATGGCTGAGCAGAGGCAACAAAGAATTGTTTGAATGGAGAGCTCAGCATAAATAATGATTCTAGGAGCAGAGCTAGGAGGCAATTTTCTGTTAGTACTCATAGAAAACTCAGACTATTGTAGGTATGTGAGCACCTTTTCAGCCAACAAAATGTTGGGAATCTTGAATGACCAAAGTCACTGCCTGTGCTGTGTATGCTTGTGTGTGTAATTTATCCTTCTCCAGATGGCAGATTTTGAGTCTCCTTGTTAACCGGGGAGCTGTCATCATTCTCGTACATTTCAGTAAGTCACTAAGATTTTTTGGAGGCTTCCATAAGACACACCAGGGTTATGTTGCAACAGGATCTTTTAAAAAATATATATATTTCTTTTCTGTTTTGCATGTACAGTTACCAATTATAAAAATAGCTTTCTTCTGTGTGTTCACATATGGCTGACAACCTGCTGATTTTCCACAACGCTGAGGCCTTATACAGACCTAGTGCTCTGATGAGCATAGTTTCAGTCATGCTGAGAGTTATTTTACTGTTCTCATTACTTGTTTTATTACTTTATTATTGTGACTCAACAGACAGCTAATGTTCACTGTTTTAGGGGCTAGTGTTAATGTTTGAGGTATTAATTGATAAGAGCAAAGCTGCTTTTAGTAGTGATTTGAACAGCATGTCTTGTTCTAGCAGCAGTGGAAGCCTGTCTCATAGCACCTTGGTGATGGTTTTGTTTGTGCAGTTCTAGTTTTAGGATTTCTTTGGTATGTAGGGCAGCACAGCTGTGTTTTCAAAATAAATCACTGTTTGCCACAAAGAGATTACAAATGAAATTAAACACAGAAAATGCAACACTCAAAAGTTGTAGGCTGTGGGTTTAATTCAAGGCTTCAAGAAAATGGAACCACTTTAAGAGCAGTGAAGAGGCATTTCTTCTGAAACTGAAGAGTCACTTTTTTCTTTTAAGGGACAGAGGTTACCTTCCAGAGATAGAGAATCTATTTGTAAAAACTTACTTAGAAATAATAACGTCCAGTATTTTCCAAATGACTGCATCCTGTTTTGCCCTTCAAGCACGGTGTCTGGTGACCCAACCCAGCTGATGCCTTTGTGGTTTCCCACGTGCTCGCTGAGCAGCAGGGATCAGCACAGACAGGCAGGTGGCATGTTGGGGTCCAGGCACTCAGCAGAGTGTAGCTGAAGGGATATTGCGGAACACATGTTTCTCTTAATCGGGAGGCACATCTGTTATCTTGTAGTGGTTTGTTTTAAAGGACTGTTGATGCCGTGAATTGTTCAAGGACATCTTTATATTGTTGTTTTGAGAGACTTTGTTTGTGGACAGTGTAGAAGTGAAAGAAAAATATGTACATTTTGTTCAGCTTAGTCTTTAAGATGCCTTCAGTAATATATAATAGGATGCTTCCCTGGTTGAGTGTTCCCATGGAATTATTCATGAATAGCAGTTGCACATTTTACTATGTGTGTACTATAGTCTGTATTAATTTCCATCCTAACCAAGCCATGTATGTTTTGTTTTCAAACAATTCCATTTGAACTTTCAAAAAGCATTTTCTTCCCTAGGGTGTTACTGTTCCTCAATGGAACAAATGTACCTCTTTTCCTTTTCGAAGCAGAACCCTCTTGTGCCAAAATGACAGCAAACACTGTTTCTTGGTATTTCTTGAGTTTAAATCTGGTTCTGTGCTTCAAGAAACAGGTTGTTTTTTTAAAAAAGGTTTGCCTAAAACATCATTTGTTGAACTGTTTTGTTCGTACATTCAGTCAGAAATCTTAGTTAACCTTGTCAAACTCAAAAAGTAATAATTGTGTGTATGTTTTTACTTGTGTGGAAGGCAGCTGGATCCAGGGTTATGTTTAGGAGTATAACCAAGTTTTGCTTAGCTGTGGAAGAGTTCTACCCAGATACTAGCCTGGCTATTGGGAGAAATAAAGTATTTTGGTAGCTGAATTGGATTGTGTGTTTTCTCCATATCAAGATGTTTATTTGTATTTTTTTATAACTTTTTCCCTCAAATTACTATGAAGACTTTGTGGGTATGCAAATACTCATTTCAGCCTATATATCTTATTGATAAAACACTGTAGAGAGAAGAAGTAATGGCCTTTTTTTTTTCCCCCCAGAGCGATCGTTGTCTTATTCTGACGAGTCTCGACTGTCAAATCTTCTTCGGAGGATTACTCGGGAAGACGACAGAGACCGAAGACTGGCTACTGTAAAGCAGCTGAAAGAATTCATTCAGCAACCAGAAAACAAACTGGTAAGTAGTCTTTACTTTGCTGTAGCACTGGAGTGTTTTTTTCCTCATAAAAAAAAAAATCAGTGTTAAAATCTGGCTGTAGGGTGTATCTTACCTACAACAGAGGAAAGCGTGTTTCCAGACTTTCAGTTCTTTGTCTCATTCAGGAGATGTAAGTAACTATTTCTGTATTTTAAATGAAAAATGTTCAAATATTTTTACAGTTGTCGGTATAGCTCATCTTAAAACTAAGCTTTCTAGCTAAACATATGCAAATACGGAATTATCTTATCCAGGAGCCTTCTATCCCCATTTGGATTGTGTAGTATCCTCAGATGAATATCAGTGTTTCTTTCAGTAGCTCCCTGCATGCTGGTCAAGGAAGAAATGATAATCTGATCCCTTGGAGTAAATATGACACAGTGTTTTAGGAAGGATGGCTCTCTTGAGAGGAAGAATGGCAATAGTTAAATGTTTTGATTCCAAGGCTTATGTTTATGGAAAGAGTCTTGTTATAGTAAATCTTTAGTAATTTGCACTTGAATCTGAATCTCACCTGAAATACAATTGCTCAGAGCTGTTGACTCCAATGCTTTGCTTACACTGAGTGGCTGTTGGACTCTCAGGTTGATCTCTGACACTGAGAACTGCAGAGATTTGGTGTTTGGTTGTGGTTTGATAGACAGTGAATTTGTCAATATTTATATGTTCCTCTCACTTAAATGCTTCTCTTTCTACGCAAATGTGACAGTTGCAGCCCTTATTTTTTAGTAATTGATACATGTTTCTTTTGCCATCTGTTTTTGAGATATGCAAACTTTTAACTCTGCAGGTATTAAAAATTAACTGCAGTGCCTTGTGAAAACAATCGTTCGGAACTGGGTTTTGCTTTTCAGTTATCTTAGTTATAGCCACCACCTTATTAGATACTGGTAAATATTGGCAGCTTAAGGAAGCTATGAATCCTTCATCAAGCATCTGAGGAGAAGCATAGCATGCTCTTTGGAAGAAACATGATAGAACATTCCAGGTGGTATTTCAAGCCCTTTACACTTGAAAGGGATCTCACCAGTATTCAGCATTGTTGAAAATGAGAAAAGCTCCTTGTATCTGGATCCCCTTCTGTGGAGTTAGGAATAAAAGAAGTCTATTTTTTTCATTAGGTCTTTGGGTTTTGTTTGTTTTAAAACGAGTTTTTGAGCTCTAAAATTGTCAAGTGTTTCTTAAGGGTTCAAGGGAAAAAAATATATCCTGTATGGGTGTATGTATTTAATAGTACTTAAAGTGAAGTATTGCAAGGCTTTGGTCTGATACCTGCCTAGGCAATGCTGTGATACTTCATTCCTAAATTCACAACACCTCAATTTCATTGTTTTGTAACAATGTTGTATTTAGGTTTATTGCTGTTTCTCAGGACATACTGGAGTTGCCATACTGATGCTTAACATGGTGGTGACCAAGTTTTTCATGCTGCCATTTAGATTGTTAAAAGTTTGTCATTGAGAAACTTTCTCTTCTCCCAACTAACTAACAAAAACAAGTTTGGGTATCAAATGATCTCTCCAATGTTGAGCATAAAGTTTTGTAAAGTTTGGTTCTTAACCTAGCTGTTCCTCTTGCAGTTCTTTACATCATTAAGCGTAGTTTAACAGAGTTCTTGTTTGTCTTGGGGTTGAAATGTAGGTGTGTTGAACAACGTGTAGTAATAGAAGTAACCAGGCAGTGCCCTTGCTATGGAACAGCAGCTTATAAATTGTATAGGTATCTTTTTCCCTCTTGCTGTAGCCTCTTATGCAGGTATTGGGCATATTTTTCAAATGTTTATGTTGTAAAATAATTTAATTCTCCAGGCTGTATTAACCATCAGTTAAATACTGTGCTGCTGTTCTCACTTATAAAGGTAGGACCATATGTCTTCAGTAGCCACTACTGATGGGCTGAATGATGAGTCTTACATCTATGATGTGATGTCATCAGCTAGAACTAAATATAGAACAGGGCTTGATAGCAGGCTGCCAGTGTATTTTTGTGGCTACTGTAAATAAATATGAAATATAACATGTGGGATAATATTTCGGTGTTGCTTAATATAGTTCCTGCTAGCCTGCAGAGGCCATGGAAACTGTAATAGCGTTCTATTAGCAAACATAATTGCCAGGGATGTTCTTAATGTGGATGTAAACAGGACCTAGTTTGCAGAGTTATTGTGGTGTTATTATGTTTAAAACTTTTTATGTATCCTGTGTTATAGGTACTGGTTAAACAATTGGATAATATCCTGACTGCCATTCATGATGTACTCAATGAAAGGTAAGAAAGAAAAACTAAGCAGTTTAAAGGTTATAAAGAAGACTAATGATTATGTTTATTGTTTTGAGTATAGAAACACTGTAGCATTGGAGGAAAGGTTGAAAAAAAAATTCAGTTATTTTGCATGGATATGACAGATTGTATTAAACGGATGGAACAGGGCAGCTGAGACTCTTAAGCATGTCAGCAACACTTTTAGACTGTCTAGAGCACGCTTCACAGAGAGGATTTTAATGCATCTGTGTTGCTTTTATGTTGTAGGTGGTGTGAATTGTCTCAGCTATGTTTAATTAGTTGGACGAAGTATTGTGTTGCTGTGCTTATCTGGCGTTCACATTGAGCTTCATTTTTTTCTTTTTTTACAACCTGTCTGGCTTTGTCTCCATCAAAGTAGGAACGTATGCAGAGGAAGCTCAGGAGTTTGTAGGCCTTTTGGTGTTTATTTCAGTGCTGCTACTCAAAATTAGCTCCGTGTTAAGAATTTTCTTCCTCGCACAACACATTGCAAGTAGTGTGGCCAGCGTATTGTATTCTTTTATTTAAATTGATTGATTTAGTAGAAGTACTTTGTAAAAAATTTATTATGTGTTATTAATTGCAATTTCAACCTTATGGTCTTTATTGCAAATAAGTAGGAGGAAAGCAGCTTCGTTTATGAATATATTTTCCTGTTCTAGAAAAATGCTGAATCTATTCTTGGTTTCTTCTGTTGTGCTTTAACTCCACGTTTCTTTTTTTTCCTCCCCCAAAATGCAGTAGTAAATTGCTTCAAGAACTGAGACAGGAAGGAGCTTGCTGTCTTGGCCTTCTTTGTGCTTCTCTAAGCTATGAGGCTGAGAAGATATTTAAATGGATTTTCAGCAAATTCAGCTTATCCACAAAAGATGAAGTTAAACTTCTTTATTTGTGTGCAACCTACAAAGCACTGGAGACTGTAGGAGAAAAGAAAGCCTTTTCATCTTTAATGCAGGTAAGGTACAAGTTAAAACAGGAATATTAATAACTTCTCCAGTGCAATGCTAGAATTAACGTTTAAACTAGAATGACCAATAAGTAATTCTATGTTTACGTAATAAGTAAGCATAATTAAAACTGGGAGGGACTTTGTATGAAATTCTGTGATACTGATTTAGTTAGAAGAAAATGGCAAGTCCATGCAACGGTACGTATTTTGATTCTATTTATTTGGATGTATTGTGGATCCAAAGTGAAGAGTCTTGTTGAGAGCAAAAAAAGCCCAAGTGAATAGTACACTTAGCCTAGCCCGTGGATTGCTTTGATGTGTCACCTCCTCTCTGCAATGTCAAATTTGAATTTTAGTAGGATTTGAGACAGAGTAGAACGTGTGCAGACAAACTTGATCCCTTGGTTCAAGTTCCAGGGTCTTACTTTGGGTGTAGAGCAAGTGCATTTAGGTCTGTGCTCCAGTTTGGTTTCTGTTTTATGCAGACTAAAAGCTTTCAGCAGGACAATTCAAGTCAGCCAGTATCCTTAAACTGTGAAGCTGTTTGCCATATCTCAAGAAAATACCCAGTTGAAATAGGTCTTTTGAAGCCATCTCTGTGGTGCTTTTTAGTATTTTCCTCCCAGCAGCTTAACTCGGAGCAGCTCCCTAAAAATGCTCGATATTGAATAAATCTATCCTTATATTCTAAATGTCTCACAGGCTGTGTTAGTCAAGTGGAATCTTGAGTAGCTTTGCTTTATTTTTCAGCTTGTAATGACCAGCCTACAGTCCATTCTAGAAAACGTGGATACACCAGAGTTACTGTGCAAGTGTGTCAAGTGCATTCTTCTGTTGTCCAGATGTTATCCTCACATTTTCAGCACCAATTTTCGGGTATGCTTAATTTCTCTGTATTTTTCGCTCCTAGGTAGGAAAGTTGTTGTACTATATTGAGTAACTAACATTTTCCCTTGTTTTCCCCAAAAATTTCTTTACAGGACACAGTGGACATACTGGTTGGGTGGCATATAGATCACACTCAGAAACCTTCATTGACTCAACAGGTGTCTGGTGAGTTTGGCTGAAGGGCTGCCGATGTACACTCTGGCTTGCAGAAATTGGGGGTGGGAGATGACACTAATCTGATTCTACTAAGGTGCAAGGTGACAAAATGAAAACGAGTTTCTGGGTCTGCGATAGATTTTGTTCCTAATTTATATATATATTTTTGCCATTTTATGGTATACATGGAAAGATGGGACACTTTATTCAGACTGTGTTTAAACATCTGTCGATTTGTTCACTTCTTTAACAATTAGTAGGTTTATGAATTTTAATTCTGAAAAATTAAGCTAAGAAAGAAAAATCTGTTTTTTATATACGTAAACAAATTGTTGTGGTATAGGTGCTTTATTTTACGAAAATCTCATTTTTGTGCATTAACTAGTTCCTTTGTTTTAATTGTCCTGGTATTTTTATGTAGGATGGCTGCAGAGCTTGGAGCCCTTCTGGGTGGCTGATCTTACTTTTTCTACAACGCTCTTGGGTCAGTTTTTAGAAGATATGGAAGCTTATGCTGAGGTAAATAAGGCTTGATTGTATATACCAGGATTAACTGTTACAGATTTTATTAAGACATGCACAGCTGTGATTTAGGCATGTATTACCCTTGTAGAAAATGAAATTATAGGATTTTCCTGAGGAAAAGGGGGTCAAATTACACAGTATATATTCAGGTAATGTGGAACAACATTTCCAGAGTGCTCATAGACTACTTGGACTACAATTGTAGCCAGGCTGTAAGTCCTTATTAAGAATATCATGTTAAAACAAAATCATCAAAAGAGGACTCCCTTTATTTGTGAAGTGCTGCAGTGATGACATATTACTGTCTTACTTCCCTTTTGCCCAACACTGATGTGTTATGGAAGAGGCTGTTAAGGGGGGAAGATTCTGAATGTTTCCATAGGTTCCATAGTAAATGTGTTTTTAAACAAAGTGACAGGATACTGTCATTATATGAGGTGGTTTTGGCTCCTGTATATTTTTATAACTGGATTGTGCTGTAGTCTATATGTTAATGTAGTGCTAGCAGAATTGCCTTGCGTGCAGATCCTATAGGTAAGGTTGTACTTCCCACACAATCTCTTTAACTCAAAACAGAATAAATCATTCAGTTCTATTAGCATACTTACCTGAGTCCGTATACTTTCAGTGGTCCAGCTCCATCAACTAGCATTCACATATCTCTTTAGCCCTCTTCTGCCCACAGAAACTTGCACTGCTGTAACTATAGGCATATGATTGAAACTATTAAGTTATCATGATAGGTTAATGCTTAGCAGCTTATCTGCTGAACTGGATGGAGTGCATACTCCTAGTCATGGAAGAGCCCTGAGATAACATGTTAATTTAAGTTGTGGGGAAGGTGATTCAGGGTAGTGTGTTCAGTCTTGCTGTGGGGTAGACCAAGGCTATATCTATACTGCTGAGATCAGCACTGGGTAGGTTCCCAGGTACTGCTGCCAGCTGGCACGGAATAGCCTGCTGGTCAAATCAGTCTGCAGATAAAGGTAGCTGTGTGTAAACAGTGTGGTGGGGATGGCCACCTGGACATCTTGATGCCAGGCTGTGGCTAGAAATTGTTTGGGACAGTGGCAGAAGAATGAAGGCACCTGCTACAGCAGTGCTGCATGTTGTGTTCCCAAGACCAGAAGCATTATAATCTGTGTTTTAATTCTCAAGATACAGCCTAAGAGTATTGTATGTTAGTGGCTAAGCTGTGGAATGGCATTTAATTACGATTCAGTGACTTGCATATCTTTGTCTGCCTGTATTCTGCCTTTGCAAAATTAAGTACATTGAATAAATACATCTGAAGCTGTATATGTCTGGAAACTTGCTACAATTAGTTTTAACATCAAATTTGGAGCTTTATGTATCAACTGTTAATAATGTATCCTGACATACAAAATTTGTGCACTGTAGGACCTCAGCCATGTGGCTTCTGGGGAGTCCCTAGATGAAGATATTCCTCCTCCCTCTGTATCACTACCTAAACTGGCTGCGCTTCTTCGAGTTTTCAGTACTGTGGTGAGAAGTATCGGGGAGCGCTTCAGCCCAATTAGAGGACCACCGATTACGGAAGCATATGTAACTGATGTAAGAATTGATGTTTCTGCCTTTCTTCATTGCTGATGTGATTTATTACCATATAGTGACAGTTTTTTGATTGATAAGTATGTGCTAAACTTGAATCAAATGTATTCCTTTGGAGACAGCAAAAGTGAATGGTTTCTTGTTGGCAGTTGTTTTCACGCAGTTAGATTTCTATCTGTGTTAGCTGTCTTTGTTACTGTACAGTTACCATTTGTTCCAATTGCTATGGTGCTATAAAATCTGAACTCATATTGTGTGATTTAAGAAGTGTAGTTTTTTCATTATTTGTGCTGAAATTACATCTAAGTAAAATGTGATAGCAAAGTCCGCTTGTTCCATATAAGACTTCATATGTGGTTAGTATAATATGGTACAATATGAGAACTAGCTGCTATACTTCTGTTTTATGACCAGAAGAGGGTGTGAATGACATTAAAACAAAGATTGCACAAGATGAAAATATCTGTAATCGACATTGCGTTGTTGCATGAGCTGTACAGTGGTATTTGTGCTCCTATGGAGTTATGTTAGGGACAGAATGACTTCTCAAGTAAGTGTTGATTTCCCAATTAAAGCCAAGAAAGCTTTGTAACTTGTCTTAATCTGCAGAGGATTCTTGTGATGTAAATTCCAAAGATAAATTTAATCTGTCTTTTAGGAAAGAGCAGTTGTTCTGTTGTCATCAGCTGCAGAAGAATAGATGTCTGAATAATCAATTTGGGTTTTCTAGGTCTATTCAAGCCTTTAGATGATATGAAGCAAGCAGTCATGAGTTTATTTCTGTTCTTATACTTGTGCAGTGCAATGTCACGATGTATATGATTCAGAAAAATATTCTTTTGAGAGAGTATACCATGATACAGAGTATGGTAATGGACAGAACATCAAATAGATGCAAGTATAATTAATTAACATGTGGTTCTTGTCTCTTTTTGTTTTGAAATAAATTAATATAGATGTTTCTTTTAATTTTCCAGGTTCTGTACAGAGTAATGAGATGTGTGACTGCTGCAAACCAAGTATTCTTTTCAGAAGCAGTACTCACAGCTGCCAATGAGTGTGTTGGTGTTTTACTTGGCAGTCTGGATCCAAGTATGACCATACACTGTGACATGGTTATCACATACGGATTGGATCAAATGGAAAATTGTCAGACTTGTGGCACTGATTATATCATTTCAGTCCTGAATTTGTTGACGCTGGTGTGTACATGTTATTTTGTTTTTCCCATGGAAAAATACTGTTGTTTTCTTTTTTTAAAGCAAAATGATTTTTTTTCTGTCTGTTTTAGATGTATGCTTAAAACTTTTCCTGATCGCAAGCAATAAATTCTACTGCTAGTTTTCATTCCTGAAAAGCCCCTGTTGCTAGCTTATTTATGCATTCGGGTTGTTGATAATATGGTTTTCATTTTAGCCTGAGTGTTGTTTTTATTTTGTTGGTTTCTTTATGTCTTGCTTCACTGTTGGTCTCTGCAGTTGATACCACCAGAGTTTAGTGCTTAATATTCCCAGTTTTTCTATTGAATATCTGCATATACCATCACTGGGAAATCAGAATTCTTCAAAAATGTAGCTCTTAGACCACAAGTCTCTAAATCTCCTATGGATGCAGGTTGATTGAGCAATTTTCTCTCAGCTATCTCAAAGTAACTAATTATTTGCGTGGATTTAGGAGAACAAATTACAAATACTTGTGTTAGTGGGAAACTTTTAAATATGCTGTATGCAAGACAGAAAAATGATGTTTTGATTAATCTTTCATAAAATATTGTGATATAATTAGATAAAAGGTATTTATTTAGAAATTGGTTAAAGGTGTTTGTTTTGTTTTATCCCCAGATTGTTGAACAAATAAATACAAAACTGCCATCATCATTTGTAGAGAAATTATTTATTCCGGAGTCTAAACTGCTTGTACTTCGTTATCATAAGGAGAAAGAGGTAAGAGAATTGACTCTACAGGTGTGTTACTATAGCCTTACATTTGTGGAACATATTTTCAGGGTGTAAAATCCTATTCATTTTAAAGAAGCTTTGAGAGAGCAGATATAGCTGGTTTGTGGTTTTAGCTATTAGACTCAGTGAGAGTTTGCAAGTTCCCTGCCTGGTATGACAATGAAGTGCTTAGTTCACGTGGCTTTCAGATTCAGTGTGTATTACGCAAGTGGTCTAGAAAGTAATCTACGGACTGTGGGTGATGCTTAATTACAGAAAACTGAAGATTAGGTATGAATATTGAGACTGAGTTATCCAGTTTTTAATTCTGCAGAGGTAGTTCATTTTATTTTGATTACATGCTAATCACTTGTTTCTTTATTTTGTACTGTCAAGGTTGTTGCCGCAGCCCACGCTGTGTATCAGGCAGTACTGAGCCTGAAGAACATTCCTGTTTTGGAGACTGCTTACAGGTTGATTCTAGGAGAAATGACCTGTGCTCTGAACAGTCTTCTCTATAGTTTACATCTTCCCGAGGCCTGTTCTGAAATCCAGCACGACTCTTTCAAGAAGCATGTATTCACTGTAGAAAATGCAAAGTTTGTTGTTATATTTGACCTCAGTGCCCTAAGTACTATTGGAAATGCTAAGAACTCATTAATTGGGGTGAGTAAAAATTATATAGATAAAGTCTGTGTGATTTTTAACTTCGTGCATAATGAAAAGTGTTTTCTAAGGTAAAATGTCTTAGTAGGGCTATTCCTGGATTGAAGCCATTGTTGTCAGAATAATTCTGCTTTTTGAAAATTGTCAGATAAAAGCAGTTCAGTGTTTTTCCCCCCCACCCCCACAGCATATCAGCTGTGTGAAAATACTTGTTACAGGTTATTAATTATACAGGTATAAATAAGGATAAATTGCTCTTAACGAATTGTTTAAAAAGGAGAAAGAAATCAATTATGATCAAGATCAGGAAATTAATGCAGTTGTAAAATACTGCTTTGTGTGGGAACAAGTAAAACAATAGTTAATTGTGTGGAAGGCTACACAATAAGGCTAAGTGAATCCTATTTATGATGTTTCTGTGCTTATGTTACAATTCTTTTTAATAGATGTGGGCCCTTTCACCAACTGTGTTTGCACTACTGAGTAAAAATCTGATGATTGTTCATGGTGACATAGCAGTTCATTTTCCTGCTGTCCAGTATGCGGTACTCTATACGTTGTATTCGCATTGTTCCAGGTACGGAGACTCATAGTTCATCAGTATTTTAAGTGGACTAGGATGAGCTGATTTGAATGGAATAAATACGGGATGGAGGAATGTATTTAATAGGGTTTGACAATTAGTTTTGCCCAAAGTACTCCCATCAGCTTTTATTTAATAACTTATAGGCAGCCTGCATTGCAGCCAGCAAAGCATGCACTAGCTTAAAATTTCACATTTATTTTGGAGGAGGATTGGGAGTCTTGAGTTTGAGTAGAGGAAACTGAGAAAGGAAATGTCACATGACTACACGTAACGTCAGAACCCAAACGTTATAACCATATGAACTTCTGCTTTCTTTCTGTTTATGTCTTATATACTGTGAGAAAGCTTTTTCCATTTTCTTGCCTTGCCTTTCAGACATGACCATTTTATATCCAGTAGCCTCAGTTCTTCTTCTCCTTCCCTGTTTGATGGTGCAGTTATTAGCACTGTAACCACAGCAACAAAAAAACATTTCTCAATCATACTGAACCTTCTGGGGCTACTGCTGAAGAAGGATAACCTTACTCAAGATACCAGGTAACCATCATGTTCTTATTAACCAGGAAATGTCTTCTCCCAGTAGAACGACTTAATTTGGAAAATGGGATTTATTCTCATCAGTAAAATGTAGTGTAACTTTAACCAGTGGTTAACCAGTGTTTGGTTTTTATGAAGCAAGAATGATGGGTTATATGTGGGAAGAGTAACTGCTCACTTTTATGCGTGAAAATTAAATAAATTGAAACCATTGTAAGATCTATACATTAATATCGGTGCTGCCAAACTTCACTGAAAAGAGGATTTTGCTAATTGCAAGTGCCCTACTAGAAGAGCTGCGTGTCTGTGTTATCAACATGACATAAAATCTAAGGACAACTTTAATGTTACAAAACCTTTTATTTAAAAGAGGAGGACTGAGGTATGATGTTGATCTGTAACACAAAGTAATTTAAGCTGTATTGAAAGATATTTTTGTGACCGTATGGAGCATCAAACAATTTTTGTTTTCTTTTTTGAAGGAAACTGCTTATGACATGGGCTTTGGAAGTGGCTGTTCTGATGAAAAAATCAGAGACATACGCACCCTTATTTTCTCTCCCATCTTTCCATAAGTTTTGCAAAGGACTTTTGGCGAACAGTAAGATTTTATTCATTGACTTTCTTTTATATGCCATAACTACATACGGAAGTTCTTTTTACATATCACGGTTAGCTGTAACTGTGATAGTTCTACCTTTAGAAGTGCTTCTGGTTTTTATTCTATGAAAACTTGCAGTCCTTCTGTCTTTTTTTCTCAAACACATCCCTTGCCATGACTTAAGCAAACAGTTGTTTTCTTAAAATAATACTTAATGAATATGATGGTAATCTACGTGAAACAGCAGCAATGTCCTAAATTCTGCAAGTACGATTGTGTATTATTTGATTAAAAAGCAGCAGAACAATTCCATAACATGATGTATTGTTCTGTACTTTAGAATAATCTGGACATTTAGATATGGGAACAGATGCTTTTGGTAGCATAGTACCTGCAGGAGCACTGAGTTTCTGAGATCAGGAGTTGCTAACTTCTTACTGGAAATAAGTAATATATAATGCCAGTGAATGGAAGCCATAACATGATTAGCTGATCAGTGGTCAGAAAAGGCCACATAAGTGACACACAAGGCAAGTGACTTCCTATTACCAAGTATTTATTTGACACAGTAAAACAACTCAACTAAATTAAAACGGAAATAAGGCATAAAGCCTCTGTGTTGTACAACAGCTGTTCTGTAAATATATGTAGATGGTCCGCAGCAACCAGAGTAATGTTTAAGCTATCTGTTTCCAGCAAGAGTAACTTTTTTACTTTTCAATTCCTTCATTCAGCCCTTCTGGAAGATGTGAATATTTGTCTTCAAGCATGTAGCAGCCTCCATGCCCTGTCCTCCTCCCTACCAGATGACCTTTTACAAAGGTACTTGCACAGTGTTATATAAGCGATTTGAATTATGCTGTTCATGGAAATGTTAAGACCTTTTTTCCTCCCACTTTTTGTTGCAGATGTGTTGATGTGTGTCGTGTTCAACTAGTTCATAGCGGTGCTCGTGTAAGGCAAACTTTTGGAAAACTTCTGAAGTCAATTCCCTTAGATGTGGTGTTGAGGTAAGTTCTTCAGATTAACTCCCTATAGAGAACAGTTTTCCTTCTTTCTCAGAATACTTTCTTTTTGCAGAATGAAAAATAATGCTGATGGATGTTACCACAATTGTCTTCTAATGCGTGTAATTTACTAGTTTATTATCCAGTGATTTTACAAGTATGAACAAACTTGATAAGCTATGCAGCACTTCTTGAAACAAATTATAACTTCTTTTAAGGTCCACGTTATCCAGAGTTTCAGCAATATTTTGTCCTATTCTTATCATAAAGAATTTAACCATTAAAGTGTGTTGTCTTATCTCCAAAGAGTATGCTAATTTCCTCTCAACTGTATGTGTATAAATATATATATCTTTTGCATATCTTTTTTTTCTGATTTATTCAATTACATGGCTTGTTTTTCCCACTGTTCCTGCAGTAACCGTACCCACACAGAAATACAAGAAATTTCTTTGGCTATAAGAAGTCATATGAGCAAAGCTCCAAGTAATACATTCCACCCACAGGATTTCTCTGATGTCATTAGTTTTATTTTGTATGGAAGTACTCATCGGACTGGGTAAGAACTTCTTAAAACCGAAATTAATTGGTCTTGAATTAATAGTGAAGAATTTCGAACTCTATCTAGTTGAAAATTTGAGATTTGATTGAGAACAATAAGTAACTGACATATATGCATTATAATCTTGTTACTGTAGGAACTCGTGCTTATGTTCAGATCTTTTCTTTCAGGAAAGATAATTGGTTGGAAAGGTTGTTCTATAGCTGTCAAAGGCTGGATAAACGAGATCAGCCAACCATCCCTCGTAATCTGTTGAAGACTGATGCTGTTCTCTGGCAATGGGCTGTTTGGGAAGCAGCTCAGTTTACAGTTCTTTCTAAGCTGAGAACTCCTCTGGGTAGAGCCCAAGATACATTTCAAACAATTGAAGGTAATGTGAAAATTTCCTTTTTTTTTCCATAAGATCTTTTTTTGAGTTTTTGTGGCTAAGAAATTCATGTCCAAAGCAAGAAACATAATGGTTTTATTTTTCAGTGATAATAGATTTTAACATGTCTTTGTCTGAAGTGTCAAGAGAAGCAGAATAGCAGTTGCATAATTATGATTTTTGAAAGATTTTACTTTAGCATTGCTGTCTCTTGACGTATTGATTTAAAGTATTATCTGATGAATGTGTTTTGTTTTTTTTTTTCCTTCTATGGCATATGTAGGTATTATTAGGAGTCTTGCAGCACATACGCTAAACCCTGATCAAGATGTTAGCCAGTGGACTACTGCAGACAATGATGAAGGACACAGCAGCAATCAGCTTAGGCTTGTTCTCCTTCTACAGTATCTGGAGAACTTAGAAAAACTGATGTACAATGCTTACGAAGGATGTGCCAATGCCCTTACCTCTCCACCCAAGGTTTGTGTGTCTTACAGTACTGATGTTACTAGAAGCCATCTGTTGACTTGTGCAGGTCTTCACTCTGTAACCTTTTGGATTCTGCAGCATTTAAGCACATACTCTTAATGAAATGTGTGAAAAGAATAGCGTTTAAAGGAGAGCTTGAGAATGTTAATTTGTCTTGGTATGATGTAGTTTTTTTCCTAGAAGATTGGGGTTGTGGGAGGGAGGAGGAGGGAAAAGAGCTTATTTCTGCAAGTATCAGCATGCATAGTGGTACAGCAGTAAGCAAATCTGTGTAGATTTTTCTGGCTGTTGCTTGTTTCTATGTTGTCAGGAGTCCTCTGATTATTTGAGGCCTCAGATTGCCTTTTGAAGAGTGAAATATTTATAAGATGAAGTTTTCTGAAGTTTTAGCTGCAAAATATCCTTCAGGAATTGTAAGATTATCTTTTTCTGCCTTAAAAGGTTATCAGGACGTTCTTTTATACAAATCGCCAGACGTGCCAAGATTGGCTGACGCGGATTAGACTTTCCATCATGAGAGTTGGACTGCTGGCTGGCCAGCCTGCTGTGACAGTCAGACACGGTTTTGACTTGCTCACAGAAATGAAAACTAATAACAGTTTATCTCAGGTATTCTCTTTTAAAATTTCATTGACTGTCATAAAAATATCCCCACTATGTCTTAAAGTCTAAGCTTGTGTAGTCAGTGGTTGTTAAACCAAGTCTTTTGTAAGAATGGTTTTTGTTTTTATGTGAAAATTGACTCTTGAGGCTTATACATTTCTATTGACAGATTTTTGTGGTTGGGTGATGCTGTGAGTTGGAGATTACAAGTGTACTCTGCGCATTTGGTCAATGTGATTCATTCATAGCTTGGATTAAACAGTTTTTGTTTAAGCAGAAGACACTGCTTAAACCTTAACAAACTTGCTGTTCTGTTGTATTAGTCTGAGATTTGTGGCAGTGTCTGACTTGTCTCTGTGAGCAGGAGGGTTGTATCCTGAGGGATTTTCTTTCCTTCATGAAGTAACTGGCAGTTAAACGCAGGGGTGGGATGAGGGAATCAAGCAGTCTTTGGCTTAAATGTCAGTAACTTGGTCTGCTGAAATCTTAACTAAAGAGCTCTGCCAGGTGTTTCTTACTCCTGCTTTGTATGATTTCTTAGGTTTATTTTTATGTAGCTGTATACCACTGTATATAGTGATTACAAGCTGTTAACATGTAAGCTGGGGATTTATGGCATGAATGCTTTCCTGAGTACCACTGCTTTTCTGAAAGCAATGTTGGTGAAGAGATGGGCAGAGTACTACACTTGTATAGGCATGTAATGAAGTACTGCTTTACTGTATTCAGGCATTTAACAATGCATGTAACTCTTACTTCACTTAAGATTTGTTAAATAAGGGTTTTGGTTTGGTTTTAGGGAAATGAATTGGAAGTGACAATTATGATGCTGGTGGAAGCATTATGTGAACTTCACTGCCCTGAAGCTATTCAGGGTATAGCTGTCTGGTCTTCTGCTGTAGTTGGGAAGAGTCTTACCTGGATCAACTCTGTAGCTCAACAGGCAGAAGGGCGGTAAGTTTTTTCCAGATAACTGAATGTTACAGACTTTGTTTGTTCCTGTGCGTACTTCTGCTATTTATTACATCAAGTATTTGTAGATATTTTAATTTTAGTTTATCTATGTTACCAGGATTTTAGTATAAACTGTGTTCAAATGTTCCTTTTTTAGTTCCTTCAGCTTAGCAATACTGTTTGTTTATTTCCTTTTCTGTTGCAAAATATTATTGCTACAAATATACCAGTTTGTCTGTTAGTGGAAGATTTAAAAAAAAAACAACACACCCAAGATTTTAATATTTATAACTTTTTTCCCATATTTGTAAGATTCTTTAAAGTAGTTACCAGGATTGAAGTAATACCTGAAGAGTTGCTCAGAAGTGTCAAACTTAGTATGTGAATGGTTTCTTCTAGGCCCAGTTTTATTCCCCATTAAATATTCTCTATTTAATTCTCTATTAAATATTTAACTCATTCACTTGCATTCAGGTGTGGCAGCGTGGCAGTCAAATTTAAGTCATGCATCTCTTTCATCCTGGTTTGAAGTTGGATTAAACCTGAATGAAAAAGCGTTAATACAATGTTAGAATGTAGAAATTCAATTCACAGACTTGTTTTGATGTTAATCAGTCTTTCTTTTGCTGAAGGTAGCCAATGGGTTTTGGGTATTTGGGTTGTTGTAAAGAAATGTTGCAAGTACATCACTTTGCCAAAAAGAACACTGATTCTATAAAAGGTTGACAAAAAATATTAAACTATTTTAGGTTTGAAAAAGCAACTGCAGAGTACCAGGAGCACCTGTGTGCCATGACAGGAGTAGATTGCTGCATATCAGGCTTTGACAAAACCGTTCTGAAGTTGGCCAATTCCAACAGTGTGAATAATGCCAGCCCAAAGCATTCCTTGAATGGTCAGTATGTGTTGGTTTCTCCTAGAAAGTATGTGTATAAAATGAGAACGTTAATTGGTAATTATAGCATCTGATTCTTATTTTTGACCTATTTCTTCCTGCAGTTAAATTTAATCGCTTAATGCCACTGAAATTAATATCACATATGCATATGGGAGTTTGCAATATTGATGTCTAGCTGAATGAGATTAATAGGTAAATATTTTGTATTTTAGAAGTTAATTCTAAATTTAGATCATCATAACTGAAGGCTTAGTGTTTACTACGTAAATGTATCATAGCTGCACTATCTATTAAAGGTTTTCTAAGCTGAGACTTTGCTTCAGTATTCTGTTTCATCTTTGAGAAAAGAGATTTTGTTCCTAATTCAGTCCTTCTGTTTTCTCCTTCTGTTTTCCTATTTTAAAACTTCATTAGAGACGTGGACTGAAGTTTTCCCAAACCTCCCTTGAAAAGATCCTATATATTCATAAAAAACAAACAAACAAAAAACCCAACCAGGGGAAAACAAACCAAACATTCTTCCTTCACTCTGTCCTTCCTTAACTATTATGTAACAGTTGAAAAGAATGATGTTTCTTTAGTAAAGATGTGAGCATTACGTTTGAGCGATATAGTTCATATTTGAAAGCACATAAATATATTTAGATGTACATACTGTTTGTTGTTGTTTTACAGGAGAAACTAGAAAAACTGTTTTGACTAAACCAAGTGACTCTTCACCTGAAGTTATAAATTACTTGGGTAACAAGGCGTGTGAATGTTACATTTCAATTGCTGATTGGTCTGCTGTTCAGGAATGGCAAAATATGGTCCATGACTTGAAGAAAAACACGAGTAATACCTCAATCAATCTGAAAGCAGATTTTAACTACATAAAGTAAGAATTTAATTCATTTATTCAGCAGTGTCTTATGTTATTGAAGTTCTTGTGGATTTTAGTAATAACGTCATTGAAATAAGGGTGTGATAAGGAAGCCTCTTTTTTAGGGGAGGAAAACATACTTTATCTGTATGGCCTGTAAGTATCATAATTAACTGGAACAGGTTGCCTAAGGAGGCTGTGGATGCCCCATCCCTTGAGGCATTCAAGGTCAGGCTGGATGTGGCTCTGGGCAGTGTGGTCTGGTGGATGATGACCTTGCACATAGCAGGGGGTTGAAACCAGATGATCATTGTGGTCCTTTTCAACCCAGGCTTGTCTACAATTCTATGGTAGTTTCTGTGGCTTTCTGACTGTCAAGGCTTTTTAAGTGTTCAAGAAGAGTCTTTTAGTTGAAAGCAGAAGTTAGCAAACTTGATCTGGTTCTGCTGGCAGACGGTGAATCCTTTCACACAGTTAAATTCTTAAAGTGCCTGTTGTGGTACAGTTTTTGAAAGATACTCTGATTAATGTAGCAAAATCCTGAAATTATTTGACTTAAATGAAGTTCCATCCCAAAGCTTAATTTCTATGCATTAAAAATAAAATTGTTTTTGTTTTTAAATTCTTGCATAGTCAGCAAGGAATAGTTAGGAAATTATTATTTATGGTGTGTTGATACGAAACTTTGCAGGAAATAATGTATTTTCTTCTCATTTATAAATGCGTTATTAAAACTTGGGGGGTTTGATCCTTTTTTTGTTTTTTGCTGTTTGAATAAGAGAGATTTTGCTTCTGGATGAAGCAAGAAATGTGAAAATAAACCTGTAAAAATTGAATTGCAGATCTCTGAGCAGCTTTGAGTCTGGTGAACTTACTGAATGCACTGAACAACTGGAATTATTACCAGGAGAAAATATCAACCTACTTGCAGGGGGATCCAAAGAAAAAATAGGTATGTTACTTCAAATAAAAAGTGACATTAGTTGAATTTCTGAAGTAGATATTTCTGTATTTATCTGTGTGACAAACTGTAGCTTCTGAATGCAGTTTTCTATGTTTGGTGGGCCAATATAACCTTCATGAATTAGGCTTCAAAATGATTTACAATGGTAATTTGAAAAAATAACTTGTTTAAAATGTGTATTTTCTGGAGTTAGTGTGTTGTAAGTAACTTGTTAATGTTAATATGAATGGATATACATGTAAAAGCGATTTATTTTTCCCTAAGATTTCAAAAATTCATTCTTAATGTGTAATGTTTGGAAATTCTACATAGTTTCAATTTTTTAATCTCTTTGTAGACATGAAGAAGCTCCTTCCTAATATGTTAAGTCCTGACCCAAGAGAACTTCAAAAAGCAGTTGAAGTACAACTTCTGAGAAGTTCAGTGTGTCTGGCGACAGCTGTAAACCACATGGATCAGGAGCAAAAGTGGCAGTCAATATCTGAGTAAGTTGCAGCATGCTATGAATGAGTGTAACGTACTGTGACAAGCCGTTCTTGTTTTACAAACAAAACTTTGTGAACTGCATAATCTGTCCTTCAGTGTTTATAGGATTGTTGACTCCTAGCTTAGTTTGTTATGAGATATAAACTTACTCAGGGGTCATAAATTGGTATTTAACTTAGTCTGTTTGTTGAGTCAAACTGTGGCTTGTGTATGGTTTTTGAATGATGTCTTGATCATCCATATGCAGATGTTGGATTTGCTTTTTTGCTCAGTATTTTTAATACTGTTTTCTAACACATGGTCCAGCTAATGAAAATTACTGTTAACTTTTATTTCAGAAATGTTATAAAATACTTAAAACAAACATCACGAATAGCTATTGGACCTTTAAGACTTTCCACGCTTACTGTGTCTCAGTCTTTACCAGTGTTGAGCACTCTTCAGTTATATTGTTCTTCTGCTTTAGAAAACACTGTATCCAACAGGCTGACATCAGAGGTATGGCTGCATGTTTAAAATGTTAATTTGATTAACAGTTTTCTAATTGTTTAGCCATGTTATGAAGTATTGAATGTAGAACTAAAGAATTATTGAGGTTGGAGAAGACCTTCAAGATAATCAAGTCCAAATGTCAGTCAGAACCACTGCATTGCATTACTAAATCCTATCAGTTAGTGCCAAATCAAACACATCTGAACTACCACTATGGATGGGTGCTCCACTGCTTCCTTGGCAGCCCAGTCCAGTGCTTGACTATCCCTTCCAAGAAGAAACTCTTCCTGGTATCCGATCTAAATCTCCCTAGCAGTTTGAGAATGTTTTCTTTCTGACGCATGTTAATCACACTGTAAAAAGGCCCTTCTAGTTTTCTAAAGTTCTTTGACCCGTTTGTTGTATTTTAAATTTACACTTCAGACAGATTTCTGTAACTATAAATACATAACTTCTTTCCACATTTCTTTGAAAAGCAACTTACAATAAAACTGCAATAACATCATGAAAGTAACCTTCAACTATTAAGAAGATAATTACTTTGTCAAGTGAAGACTCTGTTAAACTGCAGAGAGCATGGATGACCTGTTTTCTGAACAGTGTTACTAGGAACGTTTGCTCTTGTTGAGCTTGTTCTTAAGGTTGTCCTCAAAATCAAGCACGTCTTCATCTACATAATGCATATTGGCTTCTTGCTAGTTAGTCATGCTGTTTGACTACTAATACTGACAGTAAGAATGCTTGCTTTGCACTGAAGTAGTCTTTGTTTTTAATAAATGAAAATATTTATTAAGCTCTCTGACATCTGTACAACCTCCATGCCTCTCTCAGGACTGTCTTATACCTCTCTTCAATGATGCTTTGAGGTCATGTAAGCAGCATGATGTGAGGCCATGGATGCATGCGCTGAGATACACAGTGTACCAGAATCAACTGATGGAAAAACTTAAAGGTATATAAGCTCTTATTTTAATGTTAAAAATTGTTTTCTGCAGAATTTAAACTTTAATTTCCATTAAACGTGGGAGCTGCATCTTGTATTATTAAAATTAGTTTTTGTATTCAAGGTTTTGTTATTTAGATGTCTTCCCTTATCAAGGTGTCTCAGTTACTGCTGCAATGCAGACTGTTTTTAAGAAAAATGCAAGTCCTGGGTTCATTCTTCTAATTGCACTTTATTGCTCATCTCATTGCACTTCGAGTATTTCACTTTTGAATGCTTCAGTACTTAAAAATGGTCAAGAAAACCATAGAAGTGCATTTCTAGATTAAAAATAATAAAGTCACTGAAATGTCGTAAGGAGTTTTTAGGCAATACAAAAGGGTTGACCAAGTTCTTTACTGACGGTAGTCTACAAAATGCTTCTAAGTTGGAGAGAAATTAGACCCCAGATAAAATGACTGTGTTGTTTTGTTTTGTTTTTTAACTAACTGTGCTTAGTATGTCTTGCTTTCTTCTTCAGAACCAACAGTCCCAATTAAGAGTCATCTAATGGAGCTGGGCTTAACAGCCGCAAAATTTGCACGAAAGCGAGGAAATATTGCCCTGGCTACACGTTTGCTTGCTCAGTGCAGTGAAGTTCAGCTGGGAAAAACCACCACTGCACAGGATTTAGTCCAGCACTTTAAGAAACTGTCTGCACCAGGTCAGATTGATGAAAAGTGGGGTCCTGAACTTGATATCGAGAAAACCAAACTGTTATACACAGCAGGTGAGTTTCTGCTAATGGTATTGTAGATGCTTGAGCTTCTTGTCCTCATGACCAGGCTAAATCCTCTAGCCTTGAGTAAATCTTAATAGGACAGCATCATTAGGAATTGCTTTCATCCTATTAACTGTTGTCTCAATCTGAGTTTTCTTTCTAAGATACGTTATTATGAGCTGTATCTGAAAATACTGAATTTCAGAAAGTGTTTTGAATGAAATTAACACTACTGAAAATAATGCTTTTCATAATGTGCAGGTCAGTCAACACATGCCATGGAAATGCTGAGTTCTTGTGCCATATCGTTTTGCAAATCTGCCAAGGCTGAATATGCAGTTGCTAAATCTATTCTTACACTGGCTAAATGGATTCAAGCAGAATGGAAAGAGATTTCAGGACAGTTAAAACAAGTATATAGAGCTCGTCAGCAGCAGAATCACACTGGTCTGTCTACCTTGTCTAAAAACATATATATGTTGATTGATCTCCCAGCTGTTAATACTTTGGAAGAGGAATATCCCAGGATTGAAAGTGAATCTACAGGTAGAGTTTTCCTGCTTATTTGTATTTTGTTAAATTACTGGTGGTTACACTGAGGGATCCTGCTAGTTATAAAGAACAAATAATCAATTGCATATTTGTTTGTAGTACTTACAAACAGTGTCTTTTTGCATAACAGGTATGTATACCCTATTAAAAAAGACCCTTAATATTTCACATTTCATATTTCTTTCCTGGTATTTTTGTCATTTTGTTTCTTGCCTGAACATGAGACTGTAATGTAATTATTTTATATAAAGAGGATATAAAATCTTGTCATGCTTCTGTTTGCTTTCAGCTCTTGAATTTTTTTTTTTACTGTGAACGGGATCTTTGAGGTTGAGCATTGAAGCAGCTGTATTTTTAAGGCCTTGGAAAGATGAGGGGTGGTCACCTTTGGTTTTCTCATGAGCTTCAATCTATGTTTAATTTGAAAATTTTGTTGTTGCCACTAAATACACTCAGTTTTCTGCAGACCTTTCTTCAAATGTTGAGATAATTCCATGTTTAAATGTGGATTTTACACGTACTTCAGAAATGATAAAACCGGTTATTGGATGTTAAGGGCATTTCTTTTTTAACTTTGAAGAAGAGAAATACTCAACTCGAAATGCACTTACATAGCTTGGTTACTTCATGAAGCCTGCTTTCTGAAGCATAGTATTTTCTTGGTTTTGGAGATCATGAGCCTCTTGCTTCAGTTCCATCCTTCTGTGACAGAGAAAGCAATAGTAGAGTACAAACAGTGGTTGTTACCAAATGAAAAACTATTTTGCAGTCAGTTCCAGAGCTGAAAAAGAATTGCTCTGGGAAATTTTACATATGGTTACTAACTTAGCCAAAAAGAGTTATGTACTTAGAATATTTTGCTGTTATTTTGTATGTTGAGAAAGTCAGATGTATGTATTACACTTTAATGTATGTTGCTCCATTTTTTTTCTCTTGCAGTAAATATTGGAGTTGGAGAACCTGACTTTATCTTGGGACAGCTTTATCACTTGTCTTCAGTACAGGCACCTGAAGTGGCCAAATCTTGGGCAGCCCTGGCTAGTTGGGCTTATAGATGGGGCCGGAAAGTAGTTGATAATGCCAGGTAAATTCATCCTAATGGTTAAAGCATAATTACAGCATAATTATTATTATTATTTTTTTTTTTTAAGATGAGCTTTAGCATTGTATTATTGATATAGTTCTTCTTTATGGTCAAAAGTTAGATGTGAGCAAGGAACTATGACTATTGATCTGACCTTTCAAAAAGCGAGTTTCTGTATCTGATCAAGGATGAAGATTTATCTTTCAGGTTTTCTATGTATGTAATGTTAATGGGCTCCTCAAATAAGAACGTGACTTATTATATGTTACAGTCAGGGAGAAGGTGTTCGTCTGCTGCCCCGGGAAAAATCTGAGGTTCAGAGCTTGCTTCCAGACAACGTTACAGAGGAGGACAAAGAGAAGATTTATGGGATTCTTGGGCAAGCGGTTTGTCGTCCAGCTGGGATTCAAGTAAGTGGGAATTTTCCTGCTTAAAATATGCTCAGCTTTGTGATTTATTTTCTTTCCCCTAGCTGTGATTCATATTAACTTCTGTAAGTGTTTTGTAGTTAAAATTCAAACAATATACAAGTTCTCTCAAGAAATCAGCTGTTAGTTAAGTGGTACATGAACTGTGGTAGTACAATCACACAGTGCAGTTGGATGAGTTGCACAAGCAAAAAGAGTGTATTAAAAACTAATGGATCCTTGTAGAAAAGGCTTGAAGACTTGGTCAAATCTGTTATCTCTTTATTTGTACTTAGGATGAAGATATGACTCTGCAAATCACTGAAAATGAAGACAATGAAGAAGATGATATGGTGGATGTTATATGGCGTCAGTTATTAACAACTTGTCCCTGGCTTTCAGATCTTGATGAAAATGCAACAGAAGGTTTAATTAAAGTATGGAGGAAAGTTGTAGACAGAATCTTCAGTCTCTATAAACTCTCCTGCAGTGCATATTTCACTTTCCTCAAACTCAATGCTGGTCAGGTTAGTGTTGTTCTGATAGGAAAGTTCAATTATAAAAGTTTCTAAATGATGAGATGAACTGTATACTTAAATTAGAGGAGTATTTCTTTCTTTTAAGGTTCCACTTGATGAAGATGATCCAAGGCTGCATTTAAGAAATACTTCTGAGCAAAGTACTGATGATGTTATTGTGATGGCAACCCTAAGACTGTTAAGGCTGCTTGTAAAACATGCTGGAGAGCTTAGACAGTATCTAGAACATGGGCTAGAAACAACACCTACTGCTCCTTGGAGAGGTAGGTATATGTTACCTAGCTCTTAAAACAGACTTTGACGTGTCTTCATAAATGTAAGCAGAAGCCTATTCATTGCGTTGTTGTTAAATAAAAATTTAAACACAATGGAAGGAAGGCTAGTTCTCCACTGAATAATTTCATTAAAGTTGTTCTTCTTTCTGACATGTGTCCTGATCTTAGAGTACAGATTTTTCCCATGTTGAGACACTGAAAGAAGAAAGAAAATGTAGTTTGTGGAGAGTTACATTATTTTATCCTCTTAAAAGAATGTGTGTGTTTTCCCCCTCCATCTACAACTCGAAATATGTTTCAGATCAATGTATGTGGCTGAAGCAGTAGCAGTTGTCTGTCACAAGATTGTTGGTTCAGTTTGATCAGGGACATTCCCCAGGGAAGGTACAGAGTTAGCGTGGAAGGCAGCAGAGGAGGAGGAAGCCAACTACTACCCAACTTTGTTTGTTTGCAGTGTCCAGTTTTACTGACTTCAGGAACCACTGTTGCATCTCTTTTATTTTTCTAAAAACAATATAACCATGAAATCGATTTTCTAGTGCTTGATTGAACTGATGTGATCTGCAATTGAATTTTATGATTAAGTAAGCAATTCAGTTGCTCATGCCGTAGAAGGCAGTTGTTTAAAACAAGAGGATGTTTTTGTTGGGAGCCTTGACTTTTCAGAGTCATAGAATTGGAAGTGTTGAAAGGAACCTCAGGATCATTTATGTTCTCCCAGTGCATAAATGGCATGCTTTAAAAATGTGCATTGTTTAAAGTGTATGAAAAGAATACAGCACATCCTCTTGTCCTGTTTGTATAGGTATTATTCCTCAGCTCTTCTCTCGCCTCAATCATCCAGAAGTGTATGTTCGTCAGAGTATTTGCAACTTACTGTGTCGAGTGGCTCAAGATTCTCCTCATCTCATACTGTATCCTGCAATAGTGGGTACTATTTCACTCAGTAGTGAATCCCAAACCTCAGGTATGAAAGGAAAATATCAAATGTTCAAAGCATTTTAGCTTATATGCCTTATTATACTGGGCAAAGTGATAATAATATTTTTTTCAGTAACTCTTAACGTTCTATATGAAGGACTTTTGGGACCTCATGGGTACTTTGTACTTTGATTTACCAGTTTGGCGCATCAGTTCTGAATTTTGTTGTTAGTTATTGTCCCAGTATATGTTACATGGGGTTCTAACTCTAAATGTGGTATCAAACAACATGACTTTGAAGGCCGGAACAACATAGTTAATATTTTAACATCCTTTGTTTTTACTTTCCTTTTTCCAAATGTAGGGAACAAGCTTCCTTCTGCTATCCCTACTTTGCTAGGTAATATTCAAGGAGAAGAACTGTTAGGTGGTGAATGTGATGGTGGGAGTCCACCAGCTTCTCAAGAAAGTACTAAAGATGACACAAAAATTGGATTAAATGAAGATCAAGCAATGATGCAAGATTGTTACAGCAAAATTGTGGAGAAACTCTCAACTGCAAATCCAACAATGGTATTGCAGGTAAGTAATTCTAATGTATGTTGAACAGCAAAATATTACCTTGTTTGTAAGACTGCTGAAAGTTTGGTGCAACTTTGTTAGGCTGTCATCTTTGTTAAGCTATTTGTGTTCAAATATAAGTATTAGTACTTTTTGGAAGTAATGTAATCTTTATTTTATGTAGGTTCAGATGCTGGTGGCTGAGCTGCGCAGAGTTACAGTTCTGTGGGATGAACTTTGGTTGGGAGTTTTACTGCAGCAGCACATGTATGTCCTCAGAAGGATTCAACAACTGGAAGATGAGGTCAAAAGGGTCCAAAACAACAACACTCTACGCAAGTATGTCTTTGGGCTAAATCAAGGGAAAATTGTTAAAGATGATTGTTGTCAAGGCGTGCCATCAAAGGGATCAACTGTTGCACTTAAATTTGTACTACCCTAGCTGCTTCTTTGTAAGCTAATGGCCTTATTCAGAAGTATTTTGATGCCACAGCTGGTATGATTCAGAGGAGCATTTCATTTTAATACAGTTGTTCTTGGAGACCTTGTTATAGAGATGCAGTGGTTTTGTGATTTCTCTGATGTTTTGTTTGCAGCCTGTTTTAATGCTCAACTTATGAGGTTACTTGTTTTTATGGCATTAAGAGAGTTTATTTATTTTTAATAGAGAGGAGAAGATAGCAATCATGCGTGAGAAGCATACAGCTCTAATGAAGCCCATTGTATTTGCTTTGGAACATGTACGGAGCATCACTGCAGCTCCTACAGAAACTCCTCATGAGAAATGGTTTCAGGATAACTATGGAGGTGCCATCGAAAATGCACTGGAGAAACTTAAGAATCCTTTGAATCCTGCTAAGCCTGGAAGCAGCTGGCTCCCTTTTAAAGAGGTATTATATGCACAGTAACTTTTGTCTCTTAACTAATATCTTGACTGTCTTCTGTACTGCACTTCTGCCCAAAGGAGTTATTTTAATATCAACTTTGAGGGTAAAGGGCTTCTGTTTTTTTTAAATTCTGCCTTTCTGAATCTGTATAATTTAAGCTTTGTAGCTTCAAATACTAGCAAGCTGATACTGTGGTTATCCTGAGTGATATCTGTGCTGCAGCTTTCAAATGGTCAACCCTTCTTGAATGCACTTATTCAATTATGTGATCTTGTTTTAGTTTTTAATATGTTGAGGGAAAATAAAAACTGTTTGTGTTGCCCATGTGGACATCCAGAAGCAACTTGTTGTTTTTTAAGTTTACACGGAGTTCCTTCAGCTTTGCAAAGCAAGCAGGCATGGAGATATATAAAGAGGAGGTTGCTGGAGGCTGCTGTCTTTGACTGCACCTGAAAGATTTATAAATGCAGGAGCAAACCTCTTGAGGAGTTTGACTTGTGACTTTGTTGCTTATTACCAGACAGGCTGCATTTGCTTCATAAAAGATCTCTCTTGGATTTTGTTTCAGCTTCATTCTAAACTGTAAATGGAATAGTAAGGCACCAAGGATGAAAAGCAGTTGTAGAAAATCTCTATGCTTTCTAGAAGAGGAAGATGGTTAAGTCTGTTTTTGATTTTTAATGCTAGCCTTTAAAGCGAACCTCAACCTAAAACAAAACATTTCCTTGGAATAGGTTATGCTGAGTTTGCAGCAAAGAGCGCAGAAACGGGCTAGTTATCTTTTACGGCTTGAAGAAATCAGTCCTTGGTTGGCTGCCATGATGAACACTGAAATAGCGCTCCCTGGAGAAGTATCCACCAGAGACACAGTCACAATCCATAGTGTGGGCAGCACCATCACAATTCTGCCTACCAAAACCAAACCTAAAAAGCTGCTATTCCTGGGCTCAGATGGGAAAAATTATCCATACTTGTTCAAAGGTAAGAAATTAAGAGTTTCTCAAATGAGTTAATATCTCTGGTTACAAACCGGATATACTAGAATTGGGAGGATGCATGTTTGCATCCATC
Source organism: Excalfactoria chinensis (assembly GCF_039878825.1). Classification (NCBI taxonomy): domain Eukaryota; kingdom Metazoa; phylum Chordata; class Aves; order Galliformes; family Phasianidae; genus Excalfactoria; species Excalfactoria chinensis. The sequence continues at coordinate 5,509,660 of NC_092838.1, read as the reverse complement.
TTCTACATGTATAATATGGACAGAGTGTTTCATGTGTCTACTCCTCCTTTATTCCACCACAATATATGTGTTTAAGGCTTTTTGTCTTCCAAAGCTGTAAGCTGAGGGAGTTTCAGGTATCTTTTATATTTTTAGGATTAGCTGGATGCACTTTTCCAGAATCCTAAGGATCTCAGGAGAGATTTTTTTAAGACTTCATTCATGTCTTCCTCAATAGGGAAAGACCTCTTCACTGTGTTAGTGTTTTGTATACTGCTCACAGAGAGGTATGATAAACTGATTCTAGTAGGTAAATGTTAAGTTAATGTTAAGGTTTAAACTGAAGGACTCATCTTTAATCTGCGTAATTTGTAAAGCTTTTTGTAGCCTGGAATAAAGTAGGATTCCAGAAAAGGCTTTTTGGGCTTTAGGATGGAATTTTCTTGTCTAGAAACTGAATTGTGAACTAATTTAATGCAGGTTTAGAAGACCTGCACCTGGATGAAAGAATCATGCAGTTCCTATCAATTGTGAACACAATGTTTGCTACCATTAACCGTCAAGAGACACCAAGATTTCATGCACGGCACTACTCTGTGACACCTCTGGGAACAAGATCAGGCTTGATCCAGTGGGTGGATGGAGCAACACCTTTGTTTGGTCTTTACAAGCGATGGCAACAACGGGAAGCTGCTTTACAAGCACAAAAGGTAACTACAATGCAGGGACAACTCAAAAGGGAAACCTTTATTCTAATTTGCTTTGCAATTCTTAAATAACATAGATTTAAAATATACTTTTTTTTTTGTTCACAGTTGTGAAGGATGGGTCTGTGCATTTGCATTTATTGAGATACTGCCAGATGCCAGTGCAATTGTGTATATGCATGCATGAATATGTATTTTTATTTATTATAGTAGTAACTTTCTGGCACTATAATTCAAGGAGAACTGTTTCTGAACAAATAGAGTTAAACTTAGATTAAGGTATTATAATTTGATATCTCATCCTCTGCTCCTTTTCTATTTTCAATATAGTCTTTACCATGGTATTTTCAAAACTGAAATACTGAGTAAAGCTAGGCCAAAACATAGATAGTCTTGACTATCTTTGTTTTCTCAGCTTTTGAACTTCAAAACAATTCTCTGCACTGTAAAGTCATTGTTGAGGGCTTGTTGATTGTATGTTATTTTCATTTAGAGTAAGTATGGGAAACTTTCCTGTGGTAATGCAAGTTGTGATTTGTGTACTAGCAATCTTTTACCTCTTCTAGGCTCAGGATTCTTATCAGACTCCTCAGAATCCTGGAATTGTGCCTAGACCTAGTGAACTTTACTACAGTAAAATTGGACCTGCTTTAAAGGCGGTTGGGCTTAGTCTTGATGTGTCGCGTCGTGACTGGCCCTTGAATGTGATGAGAGCTGTTCTAGAAGAACTGATGGAAGCAACTCCCCCAAATCTCCTAGCTAAGGAGCTCTGGTCATCGTGTACTACACCAGATGAATGGTGGAGAGTTACACAGGTAAGTTATAACAAATATATTTTGCCTTTGAAAGATATTTTGCTAATGGGATGAGGGGCAGCAAAGACTTGGGATGCTATCAAGCAGTGATGCTCCGCAGTTAGATGAGCTAGCTCTGCTAGAGTTTCACAGCATGGGATATGTTGGTAGGAAATAATGTAGTTGTTCCATTGGGAATAAAAAAATGTGTGTATATCTGATATCTTTACATTATTAAACTAGAGTTATTGGCCTAAGAAATGAGAGCTCTTGTAAGATACTGTCATAGAGAAAACAGCTTGGAGTATCGTGGCTTTGATTTGTCTTAAGCTTAAAAATGTTATAAGATGGTAGTCAGTCCAATGTGTTGGCAGAGAATTCCCACAAATAATTTTTTCCTGAAACTCTCTTTAAAGTCTTATGCAAGATCCACTGCAGTTATGTCCATGGTTGGCTACATCATTGGTCTTGGAGACAGACATCTGGATAATGTTCTTATAGATATGACTACAGGAGAAGTTGTCCACATAGATTATAATGTTTGCTTTGAAAAAGGTAATTTAAAAAATGCCTTAAGTTATTATAATAAGTTTTCTTTTTTTGGCAATTAAAAGAAACAACTTAAATTTTTATCTTAAAGGGAAAAGCCTTAGGGTACCAGAGAAGGTTCCATTCCGGATGACTCACAATATTGAAACAGCACTCGGAGTGACAGGAGTAGAGGGGGTTTTCAGGCTTTCTTGTGAACAGGTAAGTTTGGGAATTTGCACAAAACTGAGGGCTGTCATTTACCAAATATAGTCTTGGATGCTTGCTGTGAAGCATTCTGCTGTTGATTTATAAAGTCTAGAGATTTAGATTTATTTACCTTGCTGTAATATATAGCTTAGCCAAACGTATGCTGCCATCAGGTCTAAGTGATTTGGTTAAGACAAAATTTGAACAATGTAGTAACCTCTTCTACAGGGGAAACTAGACTGTTTCTTCTCTTTCTTATATTTTTTGCAGGTAAACTGAATTTCTAAATAGAGAAAATTTAGTAATAATTTCCAGTCTTTGAGCTTACTGTAAGAATTCTGATGGATTTTTAAGAAAACAGTATTTTTTTTTTCCTCCTGCCCCCAAACATAAAGGAACGCTATTTAAAGTTGTCATCCAAAATCTTAGCAAATATGTTTTGGGGCTTTTTATTCTAGAGATCCTTTCACTGAAGAAGAGCTTGCATGTTCCAAAGGAAATGATTCCCAACGACCTGATTGTTTTTTTGGCCATGCCAAGTGGGTCCTCCATGAGGACTGTATCTGGTCATTTCCTATTAGGCACCCACGTAGTTTTACTTTTCTTTTGCAAATGTGACAGGTCCTTGTTTTGTTTGTTTTTTAAACTAAAAATGGATAAGCTCTGAATGTAGAGGTTCCTTTCTTTCTCAAGTGTCTGTAGCTGGAGTTTGTGTGGAAGGCTAGAATGCAAACCTGTGTGTGGGGATAATTGATGCTGCTCAAACATAAGATTTTTAAATGCAAAATTACTTTTACACAAGGAGAACGCAAATGATTGCTTAAAATGCATGATACAGGTCCTTCATATCATGCGCCGTGGGAGAGAAACTTTGCTTACATTGCTTGAAGCTTTTGTTTATGATCCTCTGGTGGACTGGACAGCAGGGGGTGAGGCGGGATTTGCAGGAGCCGTGTATGGCGGTGGCGGCCAGCAGGCTGAAAACAAGCAAAGCAAAAGAGAAATGGAAAGAGATATTACACGTAGTCTCTTCTCTTCAAGAGTGGCTGAGATAAAGGTGAGTTCAGTCGTTTTCTACAATATAACCAAAGTAGTTTGTATACTTTCTTGTCATCTCTTCACATTTGGGGGGGGGGGTGGAAGAGGTCGTTGTCTCTTAGAAATGGTTTGCAAAATATAGCTAAATGGCATTTGTATTTAGGTGGGTGTTTATGCAGAGCTTGAAAGTGTTTATTTTCTGTGTGCTTAACTCTAACACACATTCTAATGTTTGGTCCAAGTTAAGGCTGGAGGCTTTAAAAATAGGGTCACAGCATCATCTAAATGTTGTCCATGAAGCTTTAGGCCTGTAGAATTGGAAAGAGAATCCTTGATGAACACTTCTTCCCTTAACTGTTTCAAATAGATCCTGTCATATAAATTCTTTATCTTGGTTATAGGTTAACTGGTTTAAGAACAGAGATGAAATGCTGGCTGTGCTTCCAAAGCTGGACAGTAGTTTAGAAGAATATCTCAACCTGCAAGAACAGCTGACAGATGTAGAAAAATTGCAAGGAAAGCTATTGGAGGAGATAGAATTTCTGGAAGGTGCAGAAGGAGTGGATCATCCCTCTCACACACTTCAGCACAGGTACAGAGGATCCAGGAATCTCAGATTAATAGAGTTGGTGGTTTAGTATGTACTTCTAAGTTAAATGTTAAAAATGTGTGTTTGAGGGAAATTAATAGCTGTTAGACTTAGATAGACTAGAAGCTGTTCTTACAGTAAAAGGTCATTCCTTGTGTAGAAGGAATATTGAATCATTTTTCCTACTGAATGATCTTAAGTCTTAGGGTTCGTACTCCATCAGTATTACCTGCACGATTCCATGTTTCACATTTAACCCCCCAGTGCAAGAATAGGCTGAAATCCTTCAAGTAATCTGCAGCTACTGGCTTATAGAACAAAAATCTTTGGATCTGTTCCTAATTCTTAACATTATTTTACAAGCTTAGTTGAAAATGGTAAAAGGTTTGAAAACTGCATGGATATATGCACGTGTGCATGCAGTTGTTATTTTGTAGGAACTCAGTTATTAACAGTGTTTAAGTTTTATGTGATTGATGAGAAAATATAAATATTATTTTATATATATGATATGTTTTCTGGTCAGTGAGATAGTGCAGCATTGTTCAATACAGTTCTGTATTCTTTATTTTTTTCTACTATTTTCTTGTAGTATTTACTTGATTCTGTGGCTTCACTAATCCAGGTATTCTGAGCACACGCAGTTGCAGACTCAACAAAGAGCTGTCCAGGAGGCGATCCAGGTGAAGCTGAATGAGTTTGAGCAGTGGATAACACACTACCAAGCTGCTTTCAGTAATTTAGAGGCAACACAACTTGCAAGTCTCCTTCAAGAAATTAGCACACAAATGGACCTAGGTATAAAATAGTGTGTTTTAAAAACATTTATGAAAAATTGTTTGAAAATAACTGGAGTTGAATACCAGGAGGCTTCATGGGTATCTTCTAACTTAAAATCAAGGTCCTTTATTTAATTTTTTTTTTTTTAAATTAGGTTATTTAAAGAGCAATTTAGAACACTTTAAAGCTTTTCTTCTGAGCTGCCTGAAGGAGCCTTTCTTTCCATCTTGCCTTAGCTGTGTACGAGATTCTCTTACAATTAGAATTCATTTTATTAATTTTGATCTCAGTGTGATCTTAGTGTCTTCTTTACTATAGCTAAAAGGTAAAGCAAACAGAAACCCAAACTATGTTAATGCTCAATATTTATATGCTTCAGAGATAATTAAAAACTAAGTTTTTCTTATCTGTCTTAAAAGGTCCTCCAAGTTATGTACCAGCAACAGCATTTCTGCAAAACGCTGGCCAGGCACATCTCATCAGTCAGTGTGAACAATTGGAAGGGGAGGTTGGTGCTCTTCTCCAGCAGAGAAGATCTGTTCTACGTGGTTGCCTCGAACAATTGCACAACTATGCAACAGTGGCTCTTCAGTATCCAAAAGCTGTGTTTCAGAAGCACCGAATAGAGCAGTGGAAAACTTGGATGGAAGAACTCATCTGTAACATGACAATAGAGCGCTGTCAGGATATCTTTAGGAAGTAAGTTGGCAGAGTAATGAGGTGTTTGAAAAGCTTAATTTTCAGCTACCTTAGGATTTTAATTTTCTGATTAAAAATAAATGATTTTTCTAATTAATCATAATTAATTATGATTAGGTTCTAATTTTGGGAGTCTGGAGGAAAGGATTAAAATGTTCTTTTAAAAATACTTTTCTGGAATTTAATATGTTTACTGTAGAAAAGAGAAAAAGAGAACCAGGTAACACTGTCCTGTAAAGAACAAACTAATAGCGATATGTGACATTAGGGCTGTGATATTCAGGGAGTGTAAAAATGTTTAGTATTTAAAAATCACGTAACTCAACAAAAAATTACTTTTTTTTTTTCCCCTTAAACCAAATTTCCAAGCAATTATGTTTTTGTAGTTCCTTTTTCCTCTAAAATGAGGCTGTTACTTGGCTTACAGGTTCTAGATTGTGTTCAAATGTTTACATTGAAACCTCTTTCTTTCCTGTTCCTTACCATCTCTTCATTCTTTCCTTTAGAGGACTGTTTGGCCTCTGTCCTTAAACGTAGCTATGAAATATGGTGCATTCTGTGGCTTTATGAGGGAGTCACATTGATAGCCGTCAACTGCTGTGGTATTTCAGGCTTGATGTGAAGTAGGTGATGTAGGATCTGTTCAAGTGTGGAATATTTTTCCTTCCCATGGAGCAGAACACAACATGCTAGAGCTGCAGAAGGGTGACTGTGGTTGTTGTACTTTTGCTTTACAGGTATGAAATGCAGTATGCTCCACAGCCGCCTCCGAGTGTGTGCCAGTTCATAACTGCGACAGAAATGACTCTCCAGCGCTATGCAGCAGATATAAATAGTAGACTTATCAGGCAGGTGGAGCGTCTGAAGCAGGAGGCGGTTACTGTACCTGTTTGTGAAGAGCAGCTGAAAGAAATTGAACGCTGCATAAAAGTTTTCCTTCATGAGAACGGGGAGGAGGGCTCACTGAGCTTAGCAAGCGTCATCATCTCTGCTCTTTGTACGCTGACGAGGTGAATTTTCTTGTGTTCTCAAACAGGAAAGCATACATAAAGGGGATGTTTGAAGTTATGTGGAGAATGCAATAGCAGGCACGTCGTCTAACTAACTGTTGTAATCCATCTAGGCGGAATCTGATGATGGAAGGTGCAGCATCCAGTGCTGGAGAGCAGCTGGTTGATCTGACGTCAAGAGATGGAGCGTGGTTTTTGGAGGAGCTCTGCAGCATGAGTGGGAATGTTACCTGCCTTGTGCAGTTGCTGAAGCAATGTCATCTTGTACCTCAGGACTTAGATATTCCTAACCCAATTGAAGCATCAGAAGCTGTTCATTTAGCTAATGGAGTATACATCTCACTTCAGGTAATACTTTATGTTAAATCTTCACTCATCTTCAGCTTTCTTGGGCTTCATCTAAGTCGTTCTTAATAGCTTCTTGCTTAAAAACAGCTAAGCTGTTTCTTATGATTTTGCTGTGATTATTTAGGGGGAGATTTAGTCTTGGCTTCCTTGACTTTTCTGAGTTGACCAGCCATTTACTATATTATTGTTTACATTTTTATTGGTCAAAGGAATCTGTTTTAATCTGTGTATGGCAAATTGTATAAAACAAAAACCGGCTTCGTGTCTTGCTTTCATTCTTTTACTCTGGTGGTGGTGATTCAGAACAGCTTTCACATTCTGATACCAGTGTTATTTCTTTTCTGTCCTGCTAAGCCTCACTTATGTTCGCCTGGAACAGGTTCTTTGAAAACTCTGAAAAGCTGTTTTTCAGACTCCTGTCTCCAAGACTGGGAAGGAGAGAAAAAAATTTAATGGTTATTTTCTAACCAGACTTTCGTTGTATCTGAAAGCTTCTTGTTGAGCTCTTGGATTAGGTGTTGTTACTCATTAAGCAGTCAAAATAATTAACTGGTTTGGTACATCTTGTCTCATTTTGGAGACTGAGAGCACTGGTTAGTCCTTCCTGTAGCTGCGTTTAGGTCTCCTGCTTTATGTCACTGAAGGTACTGTTTTTCCTTACCTGCACTGATTTCTGTGGCATGAGTAGGTCTCTGGCAATAAATAAATAAATACAAATTACCATCTGGCAAACTTATTTTTCTTTTTGCTTTCCTGCAGGAATTGAATTCCAACTTCCGGCAGATTATTTTCCCTGAAGCACTTCGGTGCTTAATGAAAGGAGAATATACTTTAGAAAGTATGCTCCATGAATTAGATAACCTTATTGAACAAACAACTGACGGAGTCTCTTTGCAAACATTGGTTGAATCTCTTCAGGCGTACTTAAGAAATGCAGCTATGGGACTAGAGGAAGAAACACACACTCATTACATTGATGTTGCAAGGTAAATCACTTTGTCTTTCCTTTAGGTATGAGAACGAAGACTGTAGAAACATATTAGTTTGTCTAAATTTGAGTATTTGAAGTACGGACTCCTTGTGTTCCAGAATACCCTTCAGCAGAGTACAGTGTTCAAAGCATGCATGTTTTATCTCTGGGTGTGCACATCTACATCTACATTAAAACAGACATTTGAGTTGTTTGGTAGATAACTTTTCCTGTAGTATATACTGGGAACTTTGGTTGAAGTTTTTAAATGGAGGTAAGAAGAGCAAGTGGCCCATTATTTTGTGGAAGGAACCTATGGAAAGGAGAGCTTGTAACTATGACGTGCCCCTCATCAGGAACTTTGGTGGGCAGCTTTTGCATAATGAATCAGTGACTTGATTTAAAAACAAAAACAAACATAACAAGAGAATCTGTGCATCTTATAACCTGGGGCAGTGCCTGTCTGAGGAAGCACTTACTGGACAACTGGGCTGGTTCTCAGAAGCTTCCTGCTGAATGAAAAAGTGGTCTTGCTGCTTCTCTTGAATTCCATTGACTTCCTGGTTTACCCATTGGCCAAGCCTGTTCAGCTTCTTATTTAAAAGTCAAAAGTGACATAAGGGAGGGAGAGGATAAGATCATCCTTTCAGGAACAGCAAGTTGCTAAATCATCCCAGCCATAACCTGAGACCTCATTTCCCACTTTTTTAGCCCATGTTTAATGATGTAATTCAGTTAGTTATATTCATTTGTATTGTAAAAACGAATACTTGCTTCTGAGGAAGCAGTGGTAATATTTGCATCACTTAATATGCATAATGTTGGTTTTTTACCATGCTCATAGGAAGTACAATCTATATTCTCTACATCTATTCCCTAATGGTTCTTTACTGCAGTCCTGTCTTACAAAATATCCTTCACTGTTCTTAGAAGTCTAGCAATAGAACTCATACATAGAATTCTATAGGGAGGGAGAGGGGAGGAACCTGTGGGAAATTCACCTTGGTTGTAATCTTCTGTCGCTGTAGGAGCAATCAGTTTAAGAAAATCCTATTCCTGTTTAATTTTTATGGACTAAGTAAAAACGTGTACTTTGTTTATTTAAGAGTACTTCATGCTCAGTATGGGGAGCTGATTCAGCCAAGGAATGGTTCTGTTGATGAAACTCCCAAAATGTCAGCTGGCCAGATGCTTTTGGTAGCCTTTGATGGAATGTTTGCTCAAGTGGAAACTGCGTTTGGTTTATTGATTGAAAAGGTATGGATTTGTTCTTCTCCAAGTACTCTTTGAGCTTGGCATATGACAGTTCTATAAAACAAAACGAATTATTTCCTTTATGTTGCTCAGCTAAACAAGATGGAAGTACCTGTTGCTTGGCGTAAGATCGACATAATCAGGGAAGCCCGCAGCACTCAGGTCAACTTCTTTGATGATGACAATAATCGTCAAGTTCTGGAGGAAATCTTCTTTTTGAAGAGACTGCAAACAATCAAAGAGTTTTTCAGACTCTGTGGTACCTTTTCTAAAACACTGTCAGGTAAATAATGTTGTTAAGTACTCAGTGCCACTTTGCCCGCTGCTTATCCCATTACTTTATGAGAATGTGGAAAGATAGTCGCTATTGTTTTAATTCACCTTTCCAATACGGGAAGTAATCAGAAGTTTTTAAATAAATTCCCATAATCTTCCTCTTTTTGTAAGTCTGACAATATTTTTCTAGATGCATCAAAAGTTTATAACAAAGATGTTTCCTTTTTTTCTTTTAAGGAATCAATTCACTTGATGACCAGAATGCAGTGAACGGACCTGTTCAGATTGTCAATGTGAAAGCCCTTTACAGAAACTCTTGCTTTAGTGAAGACCAAATGGCCAAACCAATCAAGGCTTTTACCGCCGACTTTGTGAGACAGCTTTTAATCGGCCTTCCAAATCAGGCCTTAGGACTGACTTTGTGCAGTTTCATCAGCGCTTTGGGTGTGGATATCATTGCTCAGGTAGAAGCTAAAGACTTTGGAGCAGAAAGCAAAGTTTCTGTGGATGACCTGTGCAAGAAAGCTGTGGAGCACAATATCCAGGTTGGCAAGTTCTCACAGCTGGTCATGAACAGGGCAACAGTACTAGCTAGTTCGTATGACACAGCATGGAAGAAGCATGATCTGGTGCGCAGACTTGAAACCAGTATTTCATCTTGCAAGACCAGTCTTCAGAGAGTGCAGCTGCATATTGCCATGTTCCAAGTAAGACCACGCCTCGTTTCTTCCAAATTGTGCCTGAGGAAAATGAGCTTTAGCTACTATTTCTGAGCACTGCAGGGAATTTATTATTGAGTGAGTTTTAGGTTATTTCAGTGGATGTTTTATTGAAAACTACTTGTCTTGTAAAATGCAAACACAACAGGGTAAGTTCTTTCTAGAGCAAATACAGCTTTTTTTCAGTAACCATTGAATAATTCATTAGAAGAAAATAAGTTATTTATTCATACTCTGTTAAGGTGTAACTCTAAAGGAGGAACTTACTTATAACGGAGTATGCATTGCTGAATGTTACCCTGTCTAAGTTGCAATGTGTTAATCTCTCCTTGCTCTCCTTTTAACCTCACGGAAAAATCCAGCAGTGCCAATTCTGAAAACATTGTGTTGGCAATGCTGTCACATTCCTTGAACTTCACACCTGCTGTACTGCAGTACCAATAATGTTTACTTAATAATATGTTGTAGGTTATGGTTAGAAACTTACTAAACTATTTTATAGACCATAAACAAAATTCTGTCTTTAATGCATCATAAGTGAATTATTTCCAGATATTGATGGGCTTTTCCTTTAAGTCAAGGAATACGTAATTTCTAGTAAATTAGTGACTGATCAACACTGAGAAGTTCCAAGTTAACAAAGTGTAGGTTACAACTACTTACCAGCACATTAAAACCAAGTACTAGAAATTGTATCTCCTTTTGACAACTACCCTGTAACAAAGTATTGGAGTTGCTGTTTGTGAAGAAAAGTGTATTGCGAGTTGCTAACAATCAAGTATTTGTCTTTTAAAGTGGCAGCATGAAGATCTCCTTATCAGTCGTCCACAAGCCATTTCTGTTACTCCTCCACCCCGTTCTGCAATTTTAGCCAACATGAAGAAGAAACTTCACACGCTCAGCCAGATTGAAGCTTCAATTGCAACGGTTCAGGTATTATTGTTTCTGAGAAGTTTGTTGAGCAGCGTATTGCAATCTGACTATTAATTACCTGCTGCAAAATTACCTGCTACCTCCAGATTATCTTTTGCTCTCAAAATTTTCTTTATTCTGTGTTAAGGTTTCTGTGTGCTGTGGCTTGCCTCAGCTTTTTAAACTTTTGGGTGTCAGTAGTATAGGATGTTTGTTTAAAATAAGTGCCTTTAGCTTGAATTCTAATTTTGTTTTTAGTCAGGAAGATCCTGAAGTTGAATCCAGGACTACTGGGATTTTTGTCTCATTTTTAGTTGAGAAACATGACTGATCTGCTTCCAGGCAGATTACTTAGTTTTCACAACAATCAAATCCAATATATATATATTATGTATATATATATGTACATGTACTTAGAAATGTGTCTGCATGTGTTACAGATGCATAATTTCTTCTAAGCTATAAGCTTAATGTGATACGTATTGATCTGTGTATTTTTTCTTCTCCCCCAATGCAGGAGAAACTAGCAGCACTCGAAGCAAGCATTGAGCAGCGTTTGAAATGGGCAGGAGGGGCTAATCCTGCACTGGCACCAGTCTTGCAAGATTTTGATGCCACTATTGCTGAAAGAAGAAGCCTTGTCCTGAAAGAAAGTCAAAGAGCAAGTCAGGTACTGTACATGTAGGATTGAATTGAGAAGTGTTTCACTCTTCATTTCCTACATGAAATAATGGATTTCTGTAGACTTTTTTTCTTCTTTTCCTGCTCAGTTTCTAAAGAGCAGGTGTAGATAACTACATACTTGGAATCCCACTTTAAAAGCAATAGGAATAATCAAAGGGAGAGTTGCCACAGGGCTGGATTACCCTGAAATTATACTGTTATTGTAGCAGAGTGGCTTGCTGCTGTATTTAAAATTCGCCCTCTAGTATATGGAACAAATGCAGTTTTTGTAATATGCAGTTTAACTGGAATGTCTTCTTACTCACTCTTGACTTTCAGGTTACTTTCCTGTGCAGTAATATCATCCACTTTGAAAGTTTACGTACTAGAACAGCTGAAGCCTTAAATCTTGATGCTGCGTTATTTGAACTTCTCAAACGCTGTCAACAAATGTGTTCATTTGCATCACAGTTCAACAGCTCAGTGTCTGAACTGGAGCTTCGTCTGCTTCAGAGAGTGGTGAGTGAGGATCAAACCAAAATGTGTCATTACTGACCTGCCATAAACAGAGTTATATCTACCTCCTAGTGGGTTGTATGGAGTTCATTCTATTAGCTGCTACACTCTTTGACAATAGCACTGATGCTGTAATTGAATTTTGTCTCTATGTAGAGCTACAGAACTTTTTTTCTGGGGTGTTTTTTTTTTTAGGGCACTGGTCTTGAACATCCTATTGGCAGCTCGGAGTGGCTTCACTCAGCCCACAAGCAGTTGACACAGGAAATTACTACACAGAGAACTGTACAGGCAGAGAGAGAACAGCAAATCGAAACAGTTTGTGAAACTATTCAAAATCTGGTAGATAATATTAAAACTGTGCTCACGGGTCATAATAGACAACTTGGAGATGTCAAGCATCTACTGAAGGCTATGGCAAAGGTATGGCTGAAATCTTATTAAACTTACTGCTCAAAACCTTGTTAGTATAGGTAAAGGGAAAGCAATGGTTCAAATTTATTTTCTTGAAATAAACTACTGAAAGTAATCTTTATTTTTAGTCACGTGACAAACTGAGGGGCTGAAAAGGCTGAGAAATGCTTTTTGTTGCTGGACTATGGAAAATGGAATAAACATCTCACCTTTTTTTGTATGTGCTTGTTGCAGGATGAAGAAGCAGCTTTGGCAGATGGTGAAGATGTTCCCTATGAAAATAGTGTTAGGCAGTTCTTGGGCGAATATAAATCATGGCAAGATAATATTCAGACAGTTTTGTTTACATTAGTTCAGGTTATGGGTCAAGTCCGCAATCAGGAACATGTTGAAATGCTGCAAGAAATAACCCCCACCCTGAAAGAACTAAAAACACAGAGCCAAAGGTAAGAAAGTTGCCTTCTATGAGTTGAAGAATTGGGGCTCTTCAGCCTGGAGAGGAGAAGGCTCCAGGAGGACCTTATAGGGGCCTTCCAGGACCTGAAGGGGGCCTACAGGAAAGCTGGGGAGGGGCTTTTTTAAGGGCATGTAGTGACAGAACATGGGGAAATGGTTTTAAATGGTAGAGGGGAGATTTAGACTAGATGTTAGAAAGAAATTATTTACTATGAGGGTGGTGAGACACAGGAACAGATTGCCCAGCAGGGCTTTGCTGCTTCCTTCCTGGAAGCATTCAAGGCCTGAAGGGTTCCTTGCCTTACAGCAGGGTGTTGGAACTAGGTGATCTTAAAGATCTCTTCCAACACAAACCATTGCAGTACCTATTTGGTGGTTGTCTCAAAATACAGGAATTGTTTGGCTAAATATGACTTACTGCAGGCTTCATTTTGAGTTTTTGGTAGCTTAAGTAGTCGGTGAATGCTTATCAGTTCTAATATCTTTTCCAGTGTCTACAATAATCTAGTGAGTTTTGCATCACCCTTAGTCACGGATACATCAAATGAATGCTCAAGCCCAACATCAGCTGCTACATACCAGCCAACCTTTGCTGCAGGTAATACTGAGGAAGAAATATTCAAACAGTAGGAATTTATGCTAGAGAAAGGATTTTAACTTTTAATAAATTTCAAAGTCTTGTCTTTATGAGATGATACAAGCTTCTACATGTTAGTTATTCAACATAAAGTACTGAATGACCATCTGAAAGTAACTCTGGAGATCTGGATTTGCTCAGCAACAGATCTCATCTATTCTGAGCTTTGTGTAAACTGTACTTTAACTTCTGTTGGAATTACTGCTAAAATTCATGGTGATTTTGGAGTTAATCCTGAAACCCTACAAATGCATTCATGTTCAGAATAATTTAATTACTTCACAATTCAAAGCAACTAAAATGTCTTTTAAATGCTTCAAACACTCGAATTTTCTTTACAGCTGTACGTAGCAATACAGGGCAGAAAACTCAGCCAGAGGTGATGTCACAGAATGCAAGAAAGCTAATTCAGAAAAATCTTGCCACATCAGCAGATACTCCTCCAAGCACAGTCCCAGGAACTGGCAAAAGTGTTGCCTGTAGTCCCAAGAAAACAGCCAGGGACCCTAAAACAGGAAAAGGTAAATACAGCTGCAAACTGGGCTTTAAAGAACAGCAACTGGAAACGCCTCAGTTGGTTTCTGTGCAGGAGTGTGAAACTGAATTTTGTTTTGTGCCTTTAGCTGTGCAGGAAAGGAATTCATATGCAGTTAGTGTGTGGAAACGAGTCAAAGCCAAGTTGGAGGGCCGAGATGTGGATCCCAGCAGGAGAATGTCTGTTGCGGAACAGGTTAGTTGAAAATAGTAAAATACCAGACCTTGCCTTAAGCATTTGGTATTGAGCGTGAGTTTTATATGCATGCTGAAGGATGCCTTAAATACTGAAGTCCTGCTGTGAATGGGGAATTTATATAATATATATAATTTATGTTTATATTTAAATTCCAACACAAGTGGAGGTACGCTGTTGTCTTGCATTACTGCACTGATTATCAAGTGAGCTTGTTTCCTATATCAGAGTTACGTAGACCCACGAATCAGATGAAATTGCCTTTTGTACATCAGGAAGCTAACATTTGTTACACAGCTGTTGGTATCCAGTGAGAACATGAGGTTTGTCTAAAGGACAAAGCTTGTCTGCTCACCAGTGTAACGCAGCCATACTTTTCTCCTAGAACCTATCTGTGGACTTGTGAATTTGACAATGTCGTGACTGTGGTCAGGTTAGGGGTTATGAGTGAAGTGATGCTTGACTGCTTTTTGCCCATCCAGTGCAAATTCTTGTGGACAACAGAAATGGGATTTACATGGGATTAAGTTTACAGTGAATAGTTTCATTTTTGCTTTTTAACGAAATTTTATATTTGCAGGTGAAATTTAACAGTAAATGCTAAGATTTCTGAAGCGCTTTAAAAATAAAGTGTGTTTTAATTACTTGTTTGACCTTTTTAATAGGTTGACTTTGTGATTAAAGAAGCAACTAATCTAGATAACTTGGCTCAGCTGTATGAAGGTTGGACTGCCTGGGTATGAGTAGGGAGAAAGCAGATCGGTCTGGTTCAGCGAGGTCAGACATCCACCAGAATCAACTCGGCCTCAGGCATCCGTAGCCACACCACGGTCGGTGGTGATGCATACTGGGGCTTAATCTGAGGAAACCTAGGAAATCTCGGTGCACTGGGAAGTGAATCCTGCAGGATAGCTGCACTCAGGGATACGCTAAACACAATGGTCTGCAACCCCCAAGGTCAAGGGTGCAAGTTCACCGCTTGAGCAACACGGTTTGTCTTTCTGCTACGGAAGAACTGCAAACGTGGTGGGGGTTAGCTGCAGAAAGAAATCGGGATGCTACAAACCGCAGAGTGATTTGGAACTCAATTCCACCTGACCCTGTGAACAATTCAGGAAACACCGAACCCTGTTCAAAGAAAAACAGAAAAAATGGGGCCACGAAGAAATCACAGCAAGGAAGATTTGATGCATTCAGATTCTTGATACTCTTGTTGCTTGGCAACAGTGCTGGTTGAGTTGACCAGTTAGTGCGGAAAAAGGCTACAAAACGTAAACTTCAGAAATGGACTGAAAGCAAAGAGCTGTACATCAGAAATCCGCTGCATTGGAAGAACTTCTGAGATAGAAGAAAAAGCCTTTGTTCTCTTCTCCCTTTCCTCTTTCCTTTCTTTCCTCTCAGCCTCTCCTCGCTTACACCTCTCTTGGCTTCTTCTTGTAGGCTAGGCGTACTTCCAATATACTTTTTATTTCAATCCTTCTACTTGGCAGTTTAGTCAAATTAACAACTTCAGTTTTGGTTTAACGACAACAAAAACAAGTTTCCAAAAGCACTGAAAATACGGAACGTCGATGATTACCTCTGAGTGGGATGGTCAAAGTGTAATTTTGGTTATGTTAAAGTCATTTCTGTGATTCTATTATGTACAGTTTCTCAAAGTCGTCACTGTGCATTTAAAAGTAATGGATCCTACAGGCGTTTGATTTCATGTGCACTTCCCTCTGCTTGCAGTGTACACTTTTCTGTAATTCAAATCGTCCCTCCAACCTCATTCTACTGTGATTGCTGTAGTTTCTTTCGTACGACGTAGCTAAACCGATGTAACCTTTACCTTTTTAAAAACCAGGATAGAGTCTCTAGTAGAGTTTTACATTGTTGATGACAGATAAACAATAAAGTGATGTTCTGGTGGAGGTAGAGTGATACGCTTTTTACTTCACTTTCCTAATACTTTTAGTTCACACTTGTAAATTATAGAGCTTCGGTTCACAGGGGTATGTGTGTAATCCAAGGAACGAAGGACTCCAGTTTTTGTTCAACCAGCTCTGTAAAGATTTAGGCAGAGTAAATTTTGCTTTGCCAAGTTGATTTTATAGGCGGTTGTTCAATAGTGCATCCATAGCGGATCTTTCTCCAAGGCTTGTTTTTAATCAGTTCTGCACTGCAAGTGTGATTATGATCAGAAGAGTCTCTCTAAAAACGGCATCTTCTCAGATCTGCTTCTCTGCCAGTTGTCTGAAATCCATCTCATTTCCTTTCTAAAGTGGGGGCACCTCTTGGAAAAGGCAACTTTTCTGACATTTATTTGCAGTAATTTGGGTACAGCTGCAGGTTCTGATAAGTGAAGCAGAAATGCACACCGGTGTCATCAATCATTTGCATAGCTACATATAAAAAGTTTCTCTTTGGTAAACTGCATCCATTGCACACAGCTGCTGAAAAAGGATAGACGTAGGGAGATCCTTTGTGCCATTTTAGTCTATTTTCGGAGTAAAAATACACCTTTAAATACAGCTTTTTTGTTTGTTTTTGATCCAAATTTAAGTACTGAAGGATTTGAGCCGAGCTCATTAGTGGCAAAAGGATTCATTTAATGAAAGGGTTTGAAGCAGTTTGCGTAGGAAGCGTGGCTCGTGCTTTCCAGGTACTAGGAGTGAGCAGCAGGCACAAGTCACGGGACGTGCAGAATTCAATGTTTGCACCATGCGGCTGCTCTGCCTCCTCTGCAGGGCTCAGAATTGATTCACTTTCTCTGTTGCCGACGTTTTGTGGACGTTCACTTTGAGGTGTGAGGATTGTCAGGAGACACGCGGCCTTGTTTGCGGTCTGATTGCCTGAGTAACTGTAGGCAGCTCACAGGCTTTATATTTAACAGCACCTGTGCAAATGCATTCCACTGTCATTGCTCCCTGCACCCTGTGCTGCGTGTTACAAGAAGGTGTTTGGATGTTGCAGTGAAGAACGTTCATAGGCAGAACGAGACACCTGATGCTGTTGGTCCTTTTTGTTTTCTCCAGTTAAAAGTAACCTTACAAACACTCTGTTTGGAGCACCATAGTGACCAGAGTGTGTTAAACGTGCTGTTTTATTTCTTGGAAGCTGGGGGGAAAGGGAGGAGGGTAACGCACTCACCTGTGGCTCATGTATTATACCTCTGCCATCCGGAAATGAAACACTTGTGTGGAGATGGGTTCTTTACTGCATAATTTAATAAAGTTTTAAAAAGGAAAAAAATGTGTATTCATCATTTCCTTGGATGCCAAACTGCTGTGGTGCAATTATATGGAGCTGTGGGTGGGTTCCATCGCTTCTAAGTGCAAAACGGTGCACACGGACACGCTTGGCTTTTAATACCGTGTTAATATGAAAGCTTTTTGGAAACGTAGGCGTGCTTTACATACAATGTGAGCCTTCAGGGGGCCCCGTAAGGCAGCAAATGCCCCGCCGTGACAGGGCCCAGCCGTGACAGGACCCCGCCGCCCGGAACGCCCCGCGGCTGCCGCAGTCGCATTGCGACGGAGGGGAAGGAGGAGGCGCGGACGCCCCACGCTGATTGGCCGCCTGCCTCTATTCGAATCCTATCAGCCAACCGGCTGCAGCCGGGCCGCGGCAGGGGCTCTGGGATTGGTCCGCGAGGCGTTTGAGCCGACCAATCATAACGCCGAGAAGGGGTTGCGGAAGCTACGGGGGGCGGCGGCGGCGGGTGTGGCCGTGTTGTGAGGGCCGACCAAGATGGCGGAGGGCGACAACAACAGCGTCTACCAGCTGGTCAGTGCGGCGGGGCCGGCGGCTCCTCGGGTTGGTGGGGGTGCCTGGAGCCTGGAGCCTTCCGCCTGCGGGTGGGCAAGGAGGTGCTGGCGGTTTCTGGGCGCCGGAGGTGCGGGGAGCTGGGCCTGCACGCTGCCGGGCCGCCTCGGCGCTGTGGGACGCGGGGATCTCCGTGCGCGCCTCTTCGCTGCGAGCGGCCGGCCGGGGTCCGGCGGGGCTGCTCTGCGTGCTCGGACACGGCGGCCGCCCGCATTGGGCTCCGCTGCTCACCGGCCGTTGCTCGTCGTCGCATCCGTTTTACGCGACCCGCGGGGCTGACGTTAAATAACATCTGTGTGTGGCTGCATCACTTGGCTGCGCTGTCAGGCGCCTCTGAGTGCGAGAAGGCGATAGGAGCCGCGTTACAGAGTGAGGCGGGACGTCCTAATTGGGGATGGGGAGCGGTTGAGGAGGGGCAGCGCTGCGGTGTTACTGATCGCATGGGAAGCGGTGAGAGGAGCGCTCGGAGCTGGAAGAGAAGGCTGAGTGCTGCAGAGGAAGAGCTTGGAACTGGAGGGGTGGATGCTGTGCTCAGAGCAGTAGCGTTTATGGAAGCTCTAATTGTCACCACAATGCAGATGGGCAGGGTCTGGAGTGAAGGAAGGATGGGCGCTGGCAGAAGCTGCCCTACAGCTGCCTTCTGTGCCTGCCCCAGTGGGAAACAGCTCTGGAGAGTTGGCTTCAGACTGTGGTTAATAATGCTGTTATATTCCAGCGTGCTCCCATTGCACTTTCTCCTGCTTGTAATGATAAATGCAGACAGAAGCAGTAAAGCAGAACAGATGGCTATAAAATACCTTCTGGAGAAAGTGATTTAGTTATTTATTTTTAAACACGAGGATTTGTTTGTGATGTAAAATGTATGTGATGAGCTGGAAGGGATTCAGCAGTCTGTCAGATAGCCTTCTATTTCCCGCGGTGTTGAACTGTAGCTTTTCAGATGATTTCTGATAGAATCCCAGAAGTAAGCCCT
Source organism: Excalfactoria chinensis (assembly GCF_039878825.1). Taxonomy (NCBI): domain Eukaryota; kingdom Metazoa; phylum Chordata; class Aves; order Galliformes; family Phasianidae; genus Excalfactoria; species Excalfactoria chinensis. Next base: position 5,490,651 of record NC_092838.1, on the reverse strand, counting down.
GCTTTGTAATGACAGCTGCACTCAGCTGTCCTTGTTCTAAACCCACTTTCTGCAATGCACATGCAGGGCTGGCTGACTTCTAATCTCTGACTGTGTGGGAATGTTGGTTCCATCCATGGTTACAACAGTGCTGTAACCTGAGATCCCTCTTTTTTCCTAGGGCTCACTGTTAAGCTGTGCTAAATGCAGAACACCTGAGGTGAACTGCTTAGGGATCTGTTGTCAGAGCAGATGGGGCCTCCTTACAAAAGAAGCATGGGGGAGGAATAATGCAGGAATAGGAATGTAAGGGCTGCCTGCTCTGTTTCAGGCAACTCATGGGAAAACTTTCTCTTTGTGTTCCGGTGTGATCAGTTTGGTAACTTCCATGTTACACTTCTGCATTTTTTCATCTGTTTTTCTCCTAACAAAAATGAGTGTTGGACAGCAACCAGAGAACCTGAACGCGTTAAGAGTTATGTTTGAAAATACCTGTATTTAAACTATCTCTCATGTGCCAGGAAAACTGCGACTTTGAAGGGCCAGGCTTTAAAACTCGACTTTCTGCTATACTGGGGATGGGAGCACCATAAAGGGAAGACTGGGGCAAAGTGCCTCAGTGAGGTGATACCTCCGCAGGCAGGTATCATTTGGTCTGTACTAATTACTCTGATGTATGACTGAGATCTTTGTGACTCTTCTTTTAGCTGCCGTTGGGGGAACTAATCTGATATTCTGGTTAGAAATAATACCTTCTTCCCCCTTTCTTTTGTAGGCTGCAGAAACAGCGAGCTTGGAAGAGCAGTTGCAAGGATGGGGAGAAGTGATCTTGATGACTGATAAAGTTCTTCGTTGGGAGAGAGCCTGGTTTCCTCCAGCGCTGATAAGTGTTGTTTCATTTTTTTTCCTGTAAGTAGCTCTGTGCCCTTGTGCCTAGGAGCAATACTGTTAAAAAACATTGGGACTATTAAGACTGCTTTAAAAGACCTCCTTATTAAGATGGCTCTTCAGGTTCTATTTCTGAGTGTATGTGAACTTTGAAAAGGAAAACCTAGAAGTACTGGGAACAGGAAGTAACACCGCAGGTCAGATCCTGCCCACAGGAGGGCAGTGCTTTCTGCAGATGTTTGTCAGGCCTCATTGCTGTAGCTTTTCACTGGGCTCAACTCTGTGCCCTTCACTGGTGTGTTCGTATTTTACCTTCATCCTTTTATCCTGCTTCTTAATCAAATCTGGCCATTTTCTGTGGCTTATTCCTGAAGCCCACACATTGTGATCATAAAGAAAAACATGCTTCCATAGGGCAGGCTTTCCTTACTAGGTATTGTCTTTGGTGTGGTTTTTAGGGACAAATTTGGTTGGTTTTGCACAATGTAGAGAAGGGAGCTGAAGTCTGAGAGTAACTTAGAAGTCAGCAGGGTGGGAGGTTGTTGCCCTTCTCTTGGCTAGAGATACAGTCAGGAGACTTGGACTTGCTGAGGCTTTTGCTCATGACTGTGTGTAACATTGTAATAGTCCTAGTGGCTCTTAGTTGCCACATAAATGTAAGTGCCCACACCAGAACTTCTAGCTGCTGGTTTTGTGGGACTAAAGGAAAGAGTTGTGAGTGCTGAATGCAGTGAGATAGCAATGATCTCTATTCTGGCTGGTAAAACATTTTGTCATCCTCAGAGCGAGAGTAAAAGACAAATGAAGCTGAAAAGTAATTTGAGAGAAGTAATTATATCTACTTTGGAATATTCTGGTGGAGATTTGCTCTGATTGCAGCAGGAAATGTCTTGTGTTGAATAAACCTGAATGTTCAGTGCAGTAGCACTGTGCCAGTTGTGTAGAAGGACTGGCCCTGTGGTAGAGTGTCATCTCTTTACTTTTATTCTTCAGTATTCAAGAAGTTCTGTTAGATGCAAAAAAGTACTGTAGGTCTCAGTTAATGTTCGCAGACTTATGTGATAAGCAGGTTCTTGTCCAGTAACCATACAGCTGTAAATGTAATGTAGAAGTGCACAGCACTGTCCTACTTTTGGAGGGTTATGACTCCTTGTCTGGAACAGGTTTGGTTGGATGTCACAGGTGAGACGGTAAATGGGGGCAGCCTGGGGGTGCTGTGATTTACTGAAGAACCAGCAGGATGAGCTCTCACCCTTCTTAGTTCTTTTGCATGTTCCCTCAGTCGTCCCCTGCTCAGTGCTACATTCACTAGACCTCAGCTTCCGGATGAGCAGTAATGAACTTCATGATATGCTTGTTGTATTATAGTATTTCCTAGTATGTTTTAAAAGTTGTATTTTGATTTTGTCTTATTTCCTTGTAATAATATTGAAGTATTTAAACCTGTTTTTATAGGCAAAAGGAGCAAATTTGAAGCCAAAAGAAGTTAGGCAAAGAGGGTGGTTCTCCTGTTTAAAGTCCCACACCAACTGGATACGTGACTAAGTACTGCAAGTATTTAGCAGTCTGAGCACCCAGAAACCATCTCCATGTTGTTTTTACAGGATGATCTACTACTTGGATCCATCCGTTCTGTCGGGCGTCTCCTGCTTTGTTATGTTCATCTGTTTGGCTGATTATCTCGTTCCTGCTCTTGCTCCCAGAATCTTTGGCTCTAACAAATGGTGAGGAAAGCCTTGAATTAAAATAGCCTGAGTGTAAAGGATTTGGTTTCTATCCAAGTGAATATGTGAATTGCAAGTGTTAAATGATTCTTGCATAGTCACTGTCATTGTCAATCTCTGTAGTTTATGAAGTGAGGACACTTCTAAAATGCATTCTTCTTTTTCTGAAATAAAACTACTACAGCAGAATCTTTATTGTTCCTTCTCTTCTAGCAAAGTAAGGTTTTATTTTGAAGGAGTAGGAGTGTGCCAGCAGAACAACCCAAGTAATTGCACACAGCAGATAAAGGTGAAAGTCAGCGCTTCTCTGGCTTAAATAGGAGTTGCAGTTTTAGAGTCCATTGGAGAGACTCAGCGTACTTAAAATCTACGTAGGTGGTTGCATTACAATGCTCAGTAACAAGAATGTTAAGTTTCAGATGAGAATATTAATTCTTATTCCTGGCTTCTCTTTATTAAAAGGACTACAGAACAGCAGCAAAGATTTCATGAGATTTGCAGCAATTTGGTCAAATCTCGTCGCCGAATTGTTGGATGGTGGAAACGCCTTTTCGCACTGAAGGAAGAGAAGCCTAAAATGGTATTGAGTTCCAGGGGTTCTTCTCTGTATCATTGTAAAATATCTCTTTGCTTTGTTCCATCAAAGCTTCAGGTGCTGCGTGAAGCACAGGTTGAATGGACGTGGGGATAGCATACTGTGAGGGCTATTTCAATGGAGAAGAGCTGCTGTACTTTAATAAATTGAATGGTGCATAAATAGTTGGGAACGTATAGATGTAGTCTCTGCAGTCTCAATTCTAACAAGCCTGTGCATTGATATTGCATGTGGAGACGCCAGTGGACTTCAGTCTAGTTTTGGACTTTGAAATGTTGTTGCACACCAAAGGGAAGGATGAGAATTTCCTTCAGCTCAGTGGTAACTGTTCCCTTTTCTTTTTTCAGTACTTCATGACCATGCTTTGTTCTCTTGCTGTGGTTGCCTGGATTGGACAGCAAGTTCACAACCTCTTTCTGACGTATCTTATTGGTAAGTGTGTAGCATGCAAAACAGATCCAGCTTTGTTGGCTGCCTAAAATGGTATGAAGCTGGTGGAAGTGAGATGTGATTATTCGTGTGGGGATGTTTTGTTTAACCTGGGACATCTATTTGTGCGTTCAGACTGTTGGTGGGGCTTAAGCGAGGCACGGAATTGCAAGGAGACAAAGGTTGTTGAAGAGTTAATAAATAATTGATTTTTTTTGTTTATTTCTCCAGTAAGTTTCTTGTTGCTGTTTCCTGGACTGAACCAGCATGGGATCATTACAAAGTATGTTGGAATGGCAAAAAGGGAAATAAACAAACTGCTCAAGCACAAGGAGAAGAAAAATGAGTGAAGACTTTACTGCAGTTTGCTCTTGGAAAAGGTTTTCTTGGGAACAGTTTTGTGAATTTATGTATAATTAAGATAATAGAAGTTGTATTGCTCACTGGCTTACCTTTTTTTTTATTGGCTCCAATGAACTGAAAATGTCCCTTGAACATCTGCTATGGGTTTGTCTCTTGCTGTGCAGATTAGGGTTCCGTGTCTGATTTCATACAAAAGATCTTTGATGTGTGGAGCTTAAATTTCTTCACCCATTTAAGAGGCCTCATACGTACCCTACCTTAAGAACTTACTGCAACTGATCACAGTATTTTCATACCTGTTGGCTTCACCCGTTAGTGGTTTGTGGTGTCAGCAAGTATGAAGGCGTTCTGAAAGCTTGCACTTCTAAAGGCTTGTTACTACTGAGTCTTGTGGAAAGAAGACCATGAACTGAATAAGTGATGGTGGCTGAGTGCCCACGTGTGGTGTGAGGTGATCCTCTTGTCTCACCGAATCTCTGTGCTTTCTGTGGCTGCATATGCCAGCCTGCCTGCTGAGCTGGGCTCTGGGGCACATCAGCTTCTAGTAGTTACTGTAGCTGTAGGGCAAACTGCAGTTTGTTGCACTGAGGCTGTAGAGAGGAGTTAAGGTGTGTGACCTTCACGGCTGATTGCTCTGAAAACTGCTGTGGTCTGGGAGCCGTTTGTTTTATGGATGCTGTCTGTACAAAAGCACTCTGGCTGCTCGCTCTGTAAACAGGGCTGTCTGAGTGCTGTGCTTTTCTGTCTGTCTCCTTATTTTTACAAACAACTTTTTTGTCTTTGAAAAGCTCAAACCTGTGTTAATGCATTTTAAAAGCGTACCGTTTGGAATGGAAGTCTCGGTGTTATTGTAACAGTCCAATAGGTAAATATAGATGAATGAGAAACTTCTTTCAGACTCGTTCTTTGTGACCGTACGGAAAGTGATGTTTGTGGATCTCGAATGGCGTTTGCCGTGCGGTGCTACCCGCTGTGTTGGCCATCCCTGCTGTAAGCGGTGCCCCCGCCGTTGGTTACGGAAGCTGCGGGCAGAGCGGCGCCCCCGGGAAGCGTCCGCGTTGCTATAGGAGCGCGTGGCAGCGTCGCCCCGGAAGTGCGTGTCTCTGTTCTCACCAATGGGGATGGCCGAGCTCGGAGCACGGCTCCTTCCGGATAGGATGTCGAGTCTCGCGAGATCGCCCCGGGCCGCGCGCTCGCCGCTCCGCGCTCATGGCCTTCCCATAATCCCGCGCGGGCGCCCGGCCTCTTCCTTTTCCGCCATCTTGCCGCACCGGTGAGTAGGGCCGCCGCCTCGGCCCGGCCGCCATCCGCCGCGCTTCCGCCCCATCCTCGCTCCTCCGCCGCCTCCGCTCCCCTCATCGGGGGCCCGAGACTGCGCCCGAGCGGTTCGGCTCGCTTTGAGCCCTCGGCGTCGTCTCTAGCGCTCTGTAGAGCCTCCGAAGTGGCGGGTGGGGGGGAGCAGCCCGCCTGCCAGCCGAGAGGGATGGATGGAGGGAGGGGGCTGAGGGCGGCGGCGGGCCCGGGCCGGGCGCCAGGATGCGGGGCCGTGCGAGGGGCCGGGACCGGGCGGCGGGGCGGGGCAGCGCGGCTCGGCGGGGAGCGCTCGGCTTAGCGGCGAAGCCCGCGTGTGCGGCAGGAGCCGGCCCGACCCGGGATGGCCGCTCCGGCCCCGTGTCAGCAGCAGCGCCCTCCTGGCTCCGGCAGTACGCGGCACGGTGGTGTCCGTGCACGGCCCGCCTTGTGCGCGGAGTGCTCCAGGCCTTAGCCCTGCAATGCAGGAGGTGATGGACTGCCTTCCTTTAAGAGTGTTGTTACTTTCATCCTGTAATGCCTTTATTATTATTATTACTATTATTGAATGTAGGGAAGTTTTCTAGCATGTTTAATACTATGTGTGACATGCCTTTTGGATGGGGCCAATACTGGGCTTATAAGATCTAAACCATTCGCCAGGGAAAGGTGTCACATTGGCATTTCGCTTATTATGTGCTGCTTTTTAAAGATACATGTGTGTGCGAGTTGATCAAATCCAAGTTGAAGTGCTGGTGTGTGTGATTTGCCAGATTGAATTCTCTCAAACAGAACTGAGCGTGTGTTGTGACTTGCTGAGGCTTAGTGCAGCTTCTTGTCGTTCTTAGGTCCTTAGGCTCTAAAATAGGCCTCAGAAGTGCCTCGAGTACAGTTGTGATGGATGTGTGTATATCACTGCCTCTCTCCTCCCCACAGGCACCATGGTGCGCATGAACGTTCTGGCCGATGCTCTCAAAAGCATCAACAACGCAGAGAAACGTGGGAAGCGCCAGGTTCTCATTAGGCCGTGCTCCAAAGTAATTGTCCGGTTTTTAACTGTGATGATGAAGCATGGTGAGTGTGGAGCTCAGCACTGGTATTCCTTTCATTCACCTTTCCTATGTAGTTTACTTAGTGAAGGAGATCTCTGGGGAAAGTTTGAGCATCTTCCAGGTTTGATGGTGTTGGCTTTTGATTGTAGTGTTCTATGTACATTCTGAATATTGAAGCTACCCAAAACATTCTGCCGGTATGAGACAAGTTCTGAAAATGAAAGCCAACTGAGAGATCCCTCACAGAGTAATTCTTCTTCAGTGGTTGAGATGTGTTCCAGCTTTACAGAATGTAGTCTCATCCTGCAGTACTTCGGTGTAGTCGAATCATACCAGTTGGGACACTGAAGTTAGTCTTAATTGCTGACAACTTCAGTTCTATGGGGTGATGTTTTCTTCAGGTGCTTTTTGACTTAAGTAAATCAAGGTGCTTGAAGTCACTTTTGGATGGTTTGGTTAAATGAACTGTATTGTGTCTGTGTATCATGTTCTGATTTATCTATTTTCTAATCTTTCCTAGGTTACATTGGTGAATTTGAGATAATTGATGATCACAGAGCTGGGAAGATTGTTGTCAATCTCACAGGCAGACTCAACAAGGTAGGATTCGTTTCTGAATACAGTTCTCTAGGAAGATGTCTGAATGAGGCCTTTTTGTCTGCTCTAACTCTGAAATTATTGCTTGTGAGAAGTTGGTATTTAGTTAGGACTGTGTAAGTGAGTAATGTGGCTGTTATCAGTTGTTATTGGATGTTATGTTTCCTAGATTTGTAATACTGTGGTTGATTTGATTACTGTTAAAAGCACAATAAATAAGCAAGATTTTTTGAAGTCATCTTTCAGGTTCTGTGTATTTCTCGTTTGGGGTCTGCTGCCTACTCAGTGATTTCTCTGTTTATTTAAGTTATCTGTAAAAGTTTTGTCATAAGAGATAGCAACTATGTTGCCTTCCAGTTGATGGTTAATACCTCTAAGTAGGGAGGAGATGAGCATTTCTGCTGCTGCTAGGTTGGCTTTGCTTGTGGTTGAGGCAGAGTGAAATCTTGTGCTACTTAGTGCTCTTTGGGTTCCTGGGGTGTATGAATCATTTTTGTGTTTGGGCATTTTTTTAAATGCATTTGACTTAAAACGCTGGGCTGTTCACTTCTGTGATGAATTGCTGTGCATGAAGTCATAGAATCACTAAGGTTGGAAAAGACTCAAACAGCATTTAGATGTTTCTTGAACATGGATGGTCATTGTATCCAATGAAGCTATTCAAGAGAGAGGTGGTTTTTAAGAAAAGAAATGTAAATATTAGTTGGCCAAAACATGTTGGGGGCCATCTCTGTGATGAACTCTGTTGCAACTGAGAATTGTTTGAGAACAGTAGAAGGGAATTTTGACACAACCCAGATTTCTAATGTTACGTGTCTGTAATAATAGGCATCATATTTGAGTATGATGTTTCTTGAGGTCTTTCTGGGTGACTTTGTATCAGGTGTTGCAGAGTTAACTGGATGTGATGTTTCTCCTGGTAGCTGCAGTAGCCTTGATTCAGAAAGATATCAGTGCAGTGAGGTGTGCTCTGCTTTGCTCTGGGATGTTAAGGTTGTTGGAGTCAGTGAGGTCACTAGAGGTGGTAGTAGTGGTTGTGGTTGATAAGTAATAGGATTAACTTGAAAGTGCTGGTAACTTCTGTACATGTTAATTTCTCTTTATTTACCATTACGGGTGTTCTTTCTAACTCTTTATAATGATTACTCAAGGACAGTTTACTTCTAATGACAGGTTTTTGATGATAAAGGATACTCCTTAACCTTTAGCAGTTTATGGCATGCTTTTGTGCTCTCCAGCTGTACCAAATAAATTATTAGTGTAGCCTCAGCAGCAGTATATCACTCCATTTAGGCAAGGAGGAAGAGACAAGGGTAAAGAAATAAAAGCTGAATTACTGTATGAGAGTCTTGGCTTCTGTGAGAGGAAGCCATTTCATACTGTGGAATACGGGACATGCTACTTGATACCCTCTAGTCTTTTGCTGCCAAGTCCAGTTTAATCCAGTTGAATTTTTTCATTCAGAGGGCTGGAATGACAAATGTGTGGGTCCGGGTTTTACAGTTCTCTGGTTTGTAATGGAATTGTGTTTTACAGTGTGGTGTAATCAGTCCCAGATTTGATGTTCAACTGAAGGATTTGGAAAAATGGCAAAACAACCTGCTGCCTTCCCGTCAGTTTGGGTAAGTGTGGAGAGGAGCTGAATGTGTCTCACATAAGCTGATTTTTTTTTAACTGCACTTTCATAGTGCCTGAATTGGATTCACCCAATGCCTTTCATGTCTCATTAGTTTGAAAGCAGATAAGAGTAAAAATTCAGCTTCCATACAAATGCTTTTTAACCAGTTCTAAAGGAGTCCTACTAAGCAAGAACCTTTTTTATTGTTTCACCATTTCCTTGGTTTACAGGATTTTTGTTCCTTATTTTACTTCTATGAATGTCCAAGTATAGGTGGAAGTAATATCAGATGAATGGAATTGGGTTGCACTTCTGTGATTGTGGTTAAGTTGATAAAATATTAATTAACGTAAGACTCAGACTCGTGAGTTCTGAATATCCAAAGCATAGAAGATGTTACAATACCTTTTTCTTTCCTCAAATTCTCTAACTCGAGGATAATGATTGCAGTGGCTCAGTTAGTCTGCCCTGTCGGAGGCAGGATTAACAGTTCCTTGTCATTTCTTTTCTTAAAGCCCCAGTGATAAGCTGCATAGTCAAGCTGTATCTATCTAGCTTGCAGTACGTGTTGTCATACTGAGATTTTTCAAGAGTATTTATAGGGCGGTGGGACAAGAGGTTTTCAGACATGAAGCTGTGTGAACTGTGCTGATAATCCAGGTGTTGCCATTAGAAGTCACTAAAGCTGCTTCAGTTGTCAGTCCAGGTTCAGGTACTGATCTGTGGAAGCATGAGCAGCATTGAAAGCACTGAGTGACAAAGCCTTCAGAGCTGGCACCGTAACAACTCTTATCTGCTCTGAAGAAAGATCTGTCCTTGACACAGAAGCACTTTGTCTATAAACTATGGACTTCCTACCACTAGAACAGCAGAACTGATGTTACTGTAGGAACATGTAAGGAGACTGAAGGGAGAAGAGAAGCCTGTAAATGTACCTTGTGTGCTTCACAATTGGGAGGAGTTTCTTTTTTGTTCTCTTATAGTATGCTATGCTGTGTCCTTTCTATTGTAGTACAAGAATTAAGTTAGTGCCATCAGCTCTGCATGAATGTAGAAAACCCTGACAATAAACTGAACATGTGTTCTTCCTCAATAGGTACATAGTACTGACAACCTCAGCTGGCATCATGGACCACGAGGAGGCTAGGCGAAAACACACAGGAGGCAAAATCCTGGGATTCTTTTTCTAAATCTTGTAAAAGAGGATACTAATAAATTGTTCAAACGGACTCTGGTGTTTCCAGTTGGTGTTTCAATGGCTTCTAATGCAACCTGCGGTAGTGCTTGTAAAGGCCGGCTCTTGTGCTTAAGTTCTGCCTTTACTTCAAATGATGCTGAGATTCCACACTGTCCTTGGTTAATTATTTTCTTGTTAAGGATACAATGTGCTATAAATTGTTACCATTTTCAGAATGACAGTTACAGGTAGCTACAGTGTAGCCTCAGTAGGGAAGTTACAATGTTACACTGCACTCTGCTATCCGGAGTTGGGATTGCCCCTTGCATTTTAAGTGTGTGGGTTACCATAGCTAAGAGTGTGACTCTTCCTTTCTCTTTCAGGCTAAGTGGAAGATGCATTTCCAGAATCTATTTCCTGCTTGTGCTTTAAGATTAAGAAGTTGTGAGATACAGGATGGTGAAATAATTAAATGGCTGGAGTTTGACATTAGTGTTAAGGAGTAACTGAGGTATAAGGGTTAATCATTTCTTTTCCTTTGTTTTGCTGCTTTATTGGTCTTCTGTACCATCAGAATTTTGGGCAGGGTAGCTGCTGTGCAGCTGCTTTGCGTCTTTCCCTGAGGGTGTAACTGTTAGGGATCTCAGAATCTTTGTAGTCAGAAAGAAAGAATGCATATATTTAGTGTGGAATGAGTTGTTACCTTTATTTCAGGTAGGTGATGTGTAGCATAGTGTACTCAATACAGAAATAGCTGCACACGGCTGCTGACTGCAGCTGAAGAGCTACTTGTAGACGTAGAGAATAAGAAGTGGGTTTCTGGGTTGGTCTTGTTTTTAAACTGGTTTGTAACTAAATAATCTATTTCAGTTTAGTCTCGTGTTCCTATCCGAGCAAACTGGTCTTAATTGTAGGCAGGCAGTACATTCTCACCTAACGTGGGTCTCTGAGGAGCAGGAAGCCAGCAGCTGTGCTGCAATAGGATAGTTACCATAACTAGTGGTGGTGGTGTGGGAGTGCCCCATAGCACAGACTTACAACTTACCTGACAAGAGCAGGGAAATGATTTAATGGTTACAGCTTTCCTGCTCTGTCTGTCCCATTCTGCTTAAAGGTACCAAGTCTGAGTTGCAAATGGCACCAAAACATTCAGATGTGTCCATGTTTAGCTGAAGATAAACGTCTGTACACTAAATTACAAAGAGTGGCTTCAGAGTAAAAAATGTATTGGCCCTTTATTATTGTCAAGTCAAGCTCGAAGGTCATGCACTAGAAGGTGCCCCTGCCTGTGGCAGGAGGTTTGGAACTTGGTGATTTTTGAGGTCCTTTTTAGGATGGTTCCTTCCTTCCCTGACATTCCTGTTTTAAACTAATTTCAGACAACACACTGGTCCTGCTGAACCACTTTACCTGTGTGTGGTGCTTCACTGCTGCACAAGTGCACTGTTACGACTCCAACAGAGACTTCCTGAAGCCAGAGCATTTCTGATGCTCTCAGTCAGCTGGGAATAGAACTATGTTCATTTACTCCACAAGGCAGCCCAGCACCTTTCTTAGAATTACTCAGTGGAGATTAGAGCTCCGGGAGGGAAAGAAGGACTTGGAGGGAAACATGGAGCAGCAGGTACAACCTTTTTGATGTTTAACAAATGCAGCCCTGAACTGAGCTAATGTGTGTGGAAGTGAATGTGGCTCATCTCAGTTCAAAGCTGATCTCTGAGGTAATCCATCACAACTCAGAATCAAGGAATGGCTCTTGGCCTTCATCCAGGGAAAATGAGGGGTGGGGGGCAGCTGAGGAAAGCAGCTGTACTGCAAACTCCAAGTGGGTTTCATCACTGTACTTTCTTAAGATATAGAGAAGACCTTTTGGTGTGAGGTCTGCTGTGCTTGCTGAGCCCAAACTGAACGACAGGCTGTGTGAGCAGGACGGCAGGCAGCTTGTGCGCCCAGCTCTAGTGCTGCAGGACTTGCTGTTGTCACTTGGAGGTTGCAGGCGGTGCAGGCATTCCCTCCTTCTCTGCCAGCTGACCATGGTAAGTATCAGCAGTCTGAGTCACAGGTGGTAAAGGGGGCTTAGTCTGAGTTATGCAAACTGCTGACTCATTTGGATGTAGAATGACACGTTCAAATAGCCTGCCGTGCATCAAGTATTTATTTTTGCAGTGCAAAGTTGCCAACAGGTGGCAGCATCCAACTTTGAATCGTTGGAGACTTTGAAGGTGGTCTCAATAGCGAGAGGAGTCCAAAGAGGGCTTTGGCATTGCTGCTGGTCTCTGCTCTTTGTATGGAGTTAATCACCCTGAATTTTCTTGCACTCTGCAAAGAAATTTCTTCTGTCTTTGATGCAGCGGAGCGTAATTTAATATGGGAGATGAAAATAAGTAAGGATCTTGAAAAATATGCACCAGAGCAAAGCCTTGTGCATGGCAGTAGGTCCACCGCAAAAGCAATTTGTCCTCCTTGTCCCTTCTGTAGGTTCTCTGCCACAGGTAATTCATTCAGCTCAGTTCTGAACAGAGCGTGTGTGTTTGTTTTCTCGTGTGTGTGTCAGTTACTCGCACCAGAAACACAAGCAGTAATTAGACCTTGATTGCTGATGTCTTAATGCTTACTTACTGCCTCTTTCATACCTGTTGAAGTCTAGACAAAAACCAGCAATGACAGACAAGAACGCATGTTGCTGTGCTACAGAAAGCAAGGGGAGAAAATGGGTTTAAAACAAGACTTGTTTGCTGTCTTACAGCCAATTAAAGCATATAGCAGACTCTCGGTAACATCAGCTGTTCCTAGGAGGGCTGGGAGGCACTGCCATTTGCTGGGGTGGGATTATAATGTTCCTGTCAGAAGCAGATGGGACTTCACATAGTGCAACAGCTTGTGATGTATCTTGGTGCTGGTTGGGATGTGAGCTTCATAAAGGTGCTTAAAAAAAAGTAGGGTAAAAAAAAGCTTTGGGCCTGCTCTTTCCCCCCTCCTCCCCCCGTCCCCATGCATTACATGGAATTACCCGGATATTTGATTACCAAACAAATTACAGTCTGGAAATGCATGATACCATGATACCTGTGGTACAGTGGTGTTGTCATCGTGCTCCACTGTCCTGCAGCTCTGCTTCCACTCCTTTATGTGCTGCCTGTGATGCTGAGCTGCTGAAGATAAACCCCCAGGGACGTGTATTTTGTTCTGGGGCTGGCACTGGGGCCATGCTCACTGCGCAGTGATAGTTGATCAAATTTTAGTGCTGTGCAACAGCGTAACATGGGGCGCCTGAGATCAGCAACCACCACTTTCGTTTTTTATAGCGACATAAAACACTGTTAAAGCGGATGCCGAATGGTCTATAAAAGCAAATGGATTTGGTGCATATTGTAATGAAATGGGCGGCTTATTCTACCTGTTCTGGGCTGCGTGATGACTTTACTTGAGAAGATACTTCAGGCATATAAAAATGGGTCAACTAGAGGATGTTTTTACTTCAAGCAAATGTAGGTAGCTGATGCCCAGCACAGTTCTCTTCCACTGCAGCCATAACCTGTTTTCATGTTCAGCTTTCTGATACATTGGGTTACCTGGTACTGATGAGAAATGAGGCACAGCGTGTCCAGGACTGCTTACAAAATATGGCAGATGAAGTGAATTTACTCTTTGTGAGTGTTCAGAGACTCCCAGTGCCTGTAGTTGCTATGGCTTATGAAGAAGACTCAGAGTCCCCCCAGCACTCTGCAGGGACAATGAAATATTTGGGCTTGGATTTGTGTGTAAGTCCAACTGTACATCCTTAGCCCCCATATCCCGCATCTACATTGATGTGCTATGAACTCAGCGACAACAAAATGGCTCTGGAAGAGCTCTGGGCTTCTTCCATTGAGGCAGGATGCAACAGGCTGCCCAGGACTGTGGGTGCCCCATCCCTGGTGGTGCCCAGCGCCAGGCTGTGTGGGGCCCAGGGCTGCCTGAGCTGGAGTGGGGCAGCCAGCCCATGGCAGGGGGTTGGAACTGGATGGTCTGTTAGGTCCCTTCCAACACAAGCCGTTTTAGTATTCTGTATGCACTCCTCCTGTACTGACTGCCTTCAGACCCCTAGCAGATATGTGCACAGAGCAACCCAACCCAGACTTCCTGTTTGCCAAGGGGTTGCTTTTCTTTACAGTTTGGGAGCAAGTACTGCAATGGGGCAAGCCATAGAAATGGTGAGCACTCCTGCTGTGCTGTCATTGACTGCTATTCGCTCCTGGTCCCATTGTTTATAGCCAGGAGTTGAATTGTTTCATATTCCATTTATTTATTATTCCAGCTCTATAATCACATCCTGTTGCCCCTCCTGCAGACAACAGTTTTCCAGAAGCCTGCAGTCCCCTGCCTGTGATCTCTAGATGTCTCTGTTGCCCCAGTACCCAGTATGAAAAAGGCAGGGTTAGCAGAACACTCGGTAAGTGATCTTACGTACTGCTTTGTGCATCTGTCCATCTCACCCACAGCTAGATCAGAGCGGTATCTGTCTGTTCCATTGTGGGGAAAAAATGCAGTCTTGCCATTCTTGTTCTTTTCCACCAATGCACAAATGTTGTGTTTGAAGCAGGAAAGGAAGGGTGAGGAGAAGAGCAGGTGACGGGAGTTGTAAAGAAAAGCTGCTGCTGAAACCTGCCTCTGTGGAAAGAACCTTACCAAATGGTTTGCTTCATTGTTTCGTGCAGTTTGAATTTGTTCTAAAAAGAAAAGTCTGGGAAAATCAATGAGAACTTCAGGTCCCAAAACCATTTAATACCTTTAAAAATCTGTCTTTTTACAGTAACAGTGGAAAAAGTCATGGGGGAAATGAATTTCTTTTTCTTTTCTCCCCACACCTCTGCAATTCATGGGGATGCGCATCTCTTGTGTAGCAACATACCCGGCTATATCCTTGAATGACGGGATTCTTGACCTATAACCTTTGGTATGAGCTGGTAATTGGCATCAGCCTTCATTCAGTCCTTGGGGTTCATTCCTTAGGACTGCAGCATCCACCTCTCAGTTGAGCATCTGCAGTCCTCAGCTGGGAGATCATGCCTGTGTCTGTGCATGCACTGTCAGACTGGGAGGACCAGTCCTACCATGCAGGGCATGGATCTGGGGACTGCAAGCCCACTGCATGGCAGCAGCCTGCCCTGTTCCCCAACTCCGCTCCCCTGGAGTAGGAGAACCCAACAGAATATGAACCCAGTGCTGATAGGTGGTGGCTCAACACTAGGTACAGTGCTGACAGGTAACACCCTCTGGTAGCTGAAAGAAAAAGAATTAAACTGTACAAAAGTGCGCTTTAATTGCTAACTCTCTTCTGTCTGCTTGAATTGTGAGAAATAAAGGTCTCCTCTTCTGTGATGAGCAGTTCCAGGCAGAGCAGACGTGATGGGGGAAACATGTTTGGAATAAATACTGATGTGAATGACACTTATTAGCTACAGTGTGGCATATTTATTTCTCTGTAGTTAGCATAATAGCACAGCTTGAAATGAGAAGGGTTCTTTACTCCTGTCTACGTGTGCATGCATAAAAATAACAATGGATTGTTACGGCCAGAATGCAGATGATTTTTCTGTCTCTGCAATTAGCAGCAGTGTTTGGATGGCATCACGTGATGGAGCTGAGCAAGTGGCCTCAGCAAGGCTGTGCTTGGAGAAAACCTTCCTGTGCCAAACAGCAGATGAGATGACAGCACGAGAGGCCAGCTCTTCTTCCCTGTCTCTACAGCTTGCTCTGTCTGTGCTCCTGGAAGGGTGAGATGCCCTGACCCCACGTCGCTGCTCTCCAAGCAAACTGCAGGGAGCGCTGCTCACTTGCCCAGAGTTTGCTCAGCCATAGAATCACACACATTATCCCAAGCTGGAAAGGACTCATAAGAATCATCGAGTCCCTCTGGGTCCTGCTGGCTGTGCTGGGACCTGCTGCTCGCCTGCCCCCTTTATAGTTTTCCCACTACAGCTGCCATTTCTTCTCCATATTTCTAGAGTCCACGTCATGCCTCAAGTTGCACTGAGATCTGGGGGTGCCGTGTTTGCAGGAAAACAGAGCACCCTGTGGGCACAGAGCTTATCCTGCTGCAGCTGTGCACGCTGCAGTGCCCACACTGGTGCTGCAGCTTTAGGGCAAATCTGGTAGTGCTCAAGTGGCTTCATGGGCACCTGCCTTCCTGTCAGTGCTTTGAACAGCTGTAAGATTTCTTATCTCTTCTGTCTATAATTCAGTGGAAAAAAACATGGAAATGGAAAATCTTGGACCTTCAGTGCCTTGTTCAGACTTAGAGAAATTGCCTGGTGCCTTGCAGAGCTGGTTGGAGAAAGGAAGATAATGGGCTGGGCAGACGGGCACTGCCTGAGTTCTGCTTCCTTAAGAAAAATCACAAAGTATTTCAAATGAGAGGAGCCAAGAGCTGCTGAGGTTGTCTGGGAATGCTGAGTGTTGCCTCAGGAGCCGTCTTGGAAACCTTTTTGTTGAGGAGAATAATTACAGTGTGGCAAAAGTATGTACTTGCCAGGTATCTGCCTGCTTTATTTGTACTGTATTCTTCCACTGCTGAAATGTAAGATGAAAAAGCTTAGGACATATGCCCAGGAGAACCTAACTTTCCATTCTTCTGACGTACACATGACTGAATGCAGGTTTAGAAGTACTATAAAAGTGCCAGGCCGTGGCTTGGAATATCTCATTACCAGGTGTCGGGCTGCTTATAACTTTCATTCAGAGATTGTTGAGGTTTTTTTGTGCTTTTCTTTTCCTGTTGGTCTTCTGATGAAAATGCCAAAAAGGGAAAAAAATATTACCAAAAAAAAAAAAAAAAAAAGCTGCTTAGATTGAAAATAAAACTGCTGAGCCAGCAGTAGCTTTCAGTAGGTCTTGCACTGCTTCATGGCTCTGACTGCATATTGCTTCACAAGCCTGCATGGCGTGAGGGTCTCACATGGGCATGAAGGTGCTGTTTTTCAGCATGCTGTGCAGTGATTTATGTTGATGCGTGGACCTGGCAAGCAGGCAGGGAGTAAAACCCCAGGTGCTGAGTTACAGCAGGGAGTTGGCTGAACTCAGGTAAGTGTCTCCTGTCCAGCCGAGGACTTGAGGATCTCCATGTCAGCTGGAGCATGTGCTGCTGGGGATGAGAACATCACAGCTTGTGCACCAGCAGCCAAAGCTCTGCCTGCTGGGAAGGTTGCCATCTTGTTGCTGCCTCTCAGCAAAACATACCCTGGTGCAGGAAGGTTCCTGCTGCTTGAGGCACGCTCAGAGTCACCTCAGTGCCACTATGGGAGCTGACAGTGCCCCAGAGTGGCCTCTTTGTGGACTGTTGCTGTGGCCCTCTCTTTGTTTTCCATGGCAGGGAAACATGGAGATGTGGCAACCAATTTGAAAATAACAAAAACTTAAAGCTATATGAAAAGCATCTTGCATGGAAAATCAGATGGGGCAGGAGAAACAGCACTTAGCATCAACATAATGCAGCTGAAATTTTTTTCTTAGAGATAATCATCTCTGACTCCAGCAGTAAAAATAAAGGACAAAAGCTGGAGGAAGGCAGAAAGCTCAGCTGTGGGAGTGAATCTTGGTGAAATCAACATTAAAAACACAACAAAAGGCATAGAATTACCTTAAGTAAAAACAGAGCTGTCTGCATAGAACAACAGCTGAGATTATACGGGAAGCACAGGGCAGTGTGGGGAACGGTCCTTGTTCAGGTCCTTGTTTTCACACCCAATCTTAAGTACAAAGTAATCTGTGGTCAGTCTGGAGGATAAGGGCTGATCCTGGTCAGTGCCCACTGCCTGGCGAAGTTCATCCCTGAACCAGTTCTCAGGCCCTTTTGGTTCTCATAGACAATAGCACACAAAGGTGCGACTCTCCTGTCTGCTGCTCACTGCTCCCTTCCAGAGCTGCCATGGTATTTTTAGATGCAAAGGAGAAATGTCTCCTAACTGTACGCTAATCACATTTTCGATGCTTCAGCTGATATCGGAATGATTAAAGCGTTGTCTGAATTCACATACTTTTGTTTGCTGCATTTTGTGGCTGCGTACAGCTTTTCATCTGACTGTGCCTATGTTCTACCAAAACCATTGTTTGGGAGCTGCCATGCAACAAAGGATGTTTTTATCAGAGAAGATCTTTTGAGTTATCCTTGGCCACGGCTATCTGAAATACAGGCTCATACACATATATTTTCTCTGCAGGCAGAGAACAGAGGCAGGAATAGACTTTATAGGCACACTTCTCAAATTTTATTAGGCAAAGGGCTGCCTGACCTTCAGGAAAAAACATGTCTGGGAACCGTCATGTCTGATGCTGCCACCCTGATGTTCATTTATGGCCAAATAACTTCTTTATAAGATATATTTTTTATTAGTTTTTTGTTTGCTCTTTCATTTACACGCTTGCCTGGATGGGAATGGGCTCTGTAAATCTCTTTGTCCCTCCTCGTGGGTCACTGTCTGGTGTCTCACACAGCACCCTCAGCCCATAGACCACACAGTGCTCTTCTGCCACCGCTGTGGCCTCGCTTCCATCACTCTTACCAAGTATCTGACAGGCTGAGGAAAAAGGTCGTTTTCCTGCAGATGGCACAGTGCAATCTGTCCTGTTTGTAGCAAAATGATGCTGCGTATTCGGAGCAGCCTGAGAGTGATGAAGCTGGGTATGGACCAGCTGCAGGGCTGAGCCCAGACAGCAGTGCTGAATGGAAGCAAATCCAGCTGGTGACTGGCACCAGTGGTGTTTCCCCAGGGCTCAGTATTGGGGCCCATCCTGTTTAATATCTTTACTGATCATCTGGATGAGGGGACTGAGTGCACCCTCATTAAGTTTGCAGATGACACAATTTGGGAGGGAACGCTGATCTGCCTGCATGGAGGAAGGCCCTGCAGAGAGCTCTGGAGAGGCACGACCTGCCCGCCAGGCCCTCGGCCTGCTGCAGTCACAGTGCAGCTTCCGCCATTTTGGGCTCTCTTCCTTTGCTAAGCCGCAATCATGGATTTCATACCTCCTGTTCACACGGCAGCTCAGCTTCCTCCACACCGAGACCTGCATGAGCCACATGGCTGCTACCAGGAGAACTGCATGCTTTTCTTCTCGAACACTGGGCCATTGCAAGAAGGAAGATGCAAGTTTGGGGGAGTATTTTTTTGTATTAGATATCCCTGCAGTAAACGGACGTGGCCGTGCTGCTGAGGGTCGCCACCTAAGATGGCTGCCAGCCCTGCCCCACCTGGGGCTGCTCACAGCTGTGCTGGGCCAAACCCGTGCTGGTGGGCTGGTGAAGGGGACCTGCATGGCAGCTGCTGGATGGGTTTTGCCTGTGGAGCGTGAGGTGAGTGAGGGGCCCTTTTCCCTTTGGGGTGGGTTGGTACTGGGGTGCACAGTGGCAGCTGACCCCACTGTGGGGCTGGTGTGAGGCTGGAGGTGTGCTGGGGTGGCCCAGTGCCTCATTGGGAGGCTTCGTGTGGGGAGCTCGTGGACACAGCTCCTTCTTTATGCCCTCCTTGGGCTCATGAGGGCTGGTTTGCCCCAAGACTGCCAGCCCTGGGAGGGAACAGTCAAACCGATGTCTCCAGAGGGCTATGAACGGCTCTAGTCTGGGCTCCGTCACGGTCCTGCCCTCCTGTGCCTGTTGGGGGCACTGCTGTGAGGCAAAAGGTCAGGTTTAGAGTGAAAATCATCTTGTGAAAGGGCTTGGTTTTTTTCTGCTTTCCTTCTCCTCGGTCCATAGATTCAGGTTTGTACCCTGATCTGCAAGGCATCATAAAGCTCTCCCACAGCCCCGCTGCATTTAACGTATGTAAATACGTAATGTATTTAGGGCTGTGCTAAACCATGGGGAGATAGAGTTGGGAACAGATGAAAGTGTAAATGGAAGTGTGTGCATATGATGGAATTAAAGCAATGCCTTGATAAAATACGGGAAAGAAGACAAGAAGAGCCTCGTCCCTGTTGTAGTATCAAGCACGCTGTGACTAATGCAGATAATTTTTGTTTTCCCTATCACTACCAGTATAGAAGACTAAAACTAATTGTTATCTGCCACCTGCTGTTTGTAAAGCAGCTTCTCTTAAATAGTCCCTGTATATTGAGTTCAGCTGTCAGAAGGAGCTGCTTTTTTCATGGCCGGCAAAATGCATTTCAGTATGAACACAGCTCGATGCAAAGGTCACCCCATCAAAAATGTTTTCCCTCAGTAGTGAGTATAATGGCAGAAAAGGCATTTTGCAGTCTATTCTCACCATTTTACTTTATTTCTTAAATGGTAGATGTCTGGACATTAAATTCCCTTTGATGGGCAGAGTTTGAGGGTGAATGTCTTATAGCATATGCTGAGCTCCCCCCTCCTTTCCTTCCTGCTTCAATATGGGCTCTGCAGTAGCTGCTTATGACAGGTAATATGAACCATAAAAAGAGTGGGAGACAGAAGAAAATTACCTATTCTTTTTCAGATTGGCTACCGTTCCTTAGCACATTAGTATGTGTTCCTGTGTGCATTAGTGTTTTAATGGTAGTTTGGTCCCTCGATGCTTGAATTAGTTTCCCTGTCAGCGTTTCTATTTTCTTGACATGTTTCAAATACGAAAAGGCTTTGGGAACCAGCCCACAGAGCAGGGGAAACTAAAGCATCTGTAAATATCACTACAGACAATAGGCAGAGGTCACACAGTGGGGGGGTCTGCTAACACTGTTCTGCAGAAGGGTGAGATTAAGGCAGTTTGAAGTTCCAATTACAGGTATACACGTGCAGAAGTACCTGCCCTGTGCTTGCAGACCTGCCTGTAGGATAAACTGCTGGAATAAAAGATAGGTCCATCTGCTGCGTGGTATCTGGAAGCTGGTGTTTCATATTTAGGGATGTGACTTGCAAGTGTTCCACACGGATTTTTACACTGTCATTGCTAATGGTTATGGAGAGGAAATTTGGTGAAAGCTTTATGTGTCCCAAGGGGAAATGATTGGTGCTGTGCTGCCTGGGTAAACCCATGGTAATCCTTCCCAAAGGTCTGTGTGCTGACAATGGGAACTATGGCTCTGCACAGGCACCTACCAAAATACATGGGGTGATTGTTCCGCAGCAGCAAAGGGAAGCTCAGGATCACTGAGAACATTAACCCAGCTGTTCTGTCTTCTATAGAAGAAAGAAACTGTCCTTCCAGGAATTGTTTCTTCCAATTTCATCTGTAGTTTGATTGTGTGCGTTGATTTAGGCCTGACTCTGCTTATGTGCATGGAGATCTTAAAGTAGTAATAATAAAAAGTGTGTGCAAATGGTGCTGAATGTTGAGGTTCAAGACCTGTCATTGAAGGCAGTCCTCAAGAGAAGTTCACCTTGTAATGGTGGTTGGAAGGTTCGGTGGTGGTGGTAGGGCCCTTAGCAGCCAATGGGCTGGACTTGTACCTGGTGTGCATTGAGGACTGGTGAGTATCAAACTGCAGGGAGGACCGGAGCTTGCCCTCCTTATGAACTTAAAGTAGCATAAGGGCAGTGTTTGTTGGCCTGGGCAGAGTCTGTCCTTGGCTTTGTGTGAAATCAGGGAATAGCAAGAGTTGCAGCTGGTAGCTTTTCGCAGTCTTTATTTAAAGCAAGAAGCATGAATGCGTGGTAGAGATGTGAAATTCGGTAAATGGGTTCTTCTCTGTAAAAGGGATTTTGCTGCACCCAGCAGGGGTGGTGTGAGGGTACGTTTGCTGGGGTCCTTGTCTATGTTTGGGAGCGTGCTTTGAAAGGCTTGAATGGGAAATTCTTTCTGTCAGATCATACTCATAATTGAACCTGTCTGTTTAGTCATGAGTTCAGGCGGGATTATTTTTGTTTTCTAACAGATTGTACAGTATATTCTGCCACACATCTGCTGCTTGGTGCGCGCTGGGGATGGTGGACACCTGGTGTCAGTGGAGCGAGAGTAGTGGAGTGGAAACAGTGGCCTCACTGGGAATTTCCTTTGAAGAATAAAAGCCCTACATGGCTATTTGTAAAGTATACGTATATTTAAGCAGCAGCATGGGTAGGTTTGTTGTGAAGCTGGAGGTGCTGCAAAAGCAAGTAACTGCAGGTTGGCCAGGTGCTTAAAGAGGAACCATTAGTTGTGGCAGGTGAACTTATCTGGCAGCAACATTTGCACCAGGGCTGTGTTGCATGCAGGTGGTTGTTACTGAGAAAGGCATTTGCACCATGTGCCTTGTGCACATGTTGCATATGTTCTAAGATGCCTTCTGTTTCTGTCGTGTTGTCTGGTGGGTCAGATGAGAAAATTACCTGTGTAGTCAAGTGCAAGGATGACAGCTGGGTCTGCTCTCCTGAAATTGGGGGTAATCTTGTGGAGGAAGGGGAATGTCCCCTTCTGGACAGTGGTAGGAAGGGGAATCAACCAGTTGAAATGGGATGGATGTCTGAGCACTGCTCCTGCCACGTGGATGTTTGAGTCTCCACAATACTTAAATCACAGAAAATGTGTGTGCTTTCCTTGGTGTGCCAAAGTCAGAGAGCCCTGACCCAGCTGGAGGGAAATAACAATTTGAGCAGAGATCTCATCAAGCAAGATGTTCCAGCTCGTTAAGAAACAACCTACTGTATGCTTTAAGGGTTCTGCAGTGCATAAAAAGAAATGGCTCATGCTTGCTCTGGAAAATCTAAAGTAGAATAGGCAGATACTGACCTCATCCCTTCACGCTGGAAAATTACTGCCACATAACTTGGTTTTCTTGCCATCTTAAAGTGGTTACTGGAGTCAGCAATGTGGAGGCAAGCACAAATGTGACTCTGTTGTGTATGCTGAAGCAAAGTCTCTTGTTTGGAAACATGTATATTGAATGGAAAAGCAAGTGGGCAAGCAACGTTGTTTAGTTTAACTGGCTTCTTCCATTTGTCTGGAAAGCCTGGGAAGAATTCAGAGTGAGCTATGTGCCTGAGCCTTGCATTGAGAGCAAATTGCTTCTGCTAGCCATTGTATAGGCTTCTGGTCTGCTGCCCTACATACTCATTTGGGAAGCATGGTCCCAGAGGTGGGCTTATCTTCCTCAGTGCCATTGCAGAGTCTATGCTGTGACACAGGCAGAGAGTGCTGGTCTGTTAGGATCCAAGCAGACTAACAGTACATGGTAAGAGTGGCTGTTCCAGCCTCTCCTATCCCCTTGCCTGTTCACAGTTCTGGATGTTTTCTGCAACTGCAGAGCTGGAGGAACCTAGCTGACAGCCTTGTAGGTGAGCTCTGCTCATAGAATGCTGCTGGGAGGGGAGAGCCTTGATGAGGTGGGCTGTTGTAGCTGGAATGCTGAGTCACAGCTTGAAGCAGTGATTGAGCACCTGGTGGGAAGGCAGGGCCAGGCCAGGGGAGCTCAGGTGTGTGCAATGCATCTGAGTGACTGGGAGGAGAGGAGTAAGGATCTACCCCTTCCCAGCCCTCATTTAAATGTTGGCAGTGGAGGCAAGGGGGTCTTGCTGGAAGCCCCTCTGTATGTGAGGCCTTTTAAAGGTGAGCAAATTTCTTTTCCTTTGTTTCTGAGTCCATGGCTGCTGCACTGAGCACATCCTCACTTGCTGCAGCCTCAAACTTTGCTACTTTGCTGTCACTGCTGCACTTTCCATCACGTTATAGCATTACAGCTGTCATTCTTTTTTGGACTAGAATATGATTAAAATAAGCAGGTTCTGTTTCTGCATATAAACTCAGACTTTGCTTGGAGAAGGAATTATGGGGGCAGGAGAAAGACTGGAGAACTTTGAAATGCGGAGGAACTGTTGGATGGCTGAGCCAACACTCCCTGTGTGGAGATGGAAATTGCTCGGGGAGTTTGCCAAGAGCTGAGGAGTTCTGAGCCTGGTGTGGTCTGGAGGTCCCTGGGTTTCCATAGAGCCTGCCAGGGGGGTGAGAGCCAACCCTTGGCCTGGGACAGAACTCTCCTTGGCTTCAGGCTCTTGGTTTCCAGCAGGGTAGATGTAAGCCAAAGGCCTATTGCCCCTAGGCAGGCTGTGTGGGAGGGGACTACTGCAGTATGTCTGTTTGGCATGCTTGGATGCAGGGACAGATTAAGAAGATTAAAGTATATCACCCAGCAGCAATATACTTCCTGGTGGGGAATCCTGCCATTTCCCCAGGGAAGCTATTTCAGTGGTTTAATTACTCTCACTTGTGGTAAACAAGTTTTTATTTCAAGGCTTAATGTATGTGACTTCAGTTTCTGCCCATTGGGTCCTGTTTTGATGAGGCTTACTCTTGGCTATCTCTTCTGTGTGCAAGTACCTGTGAGTATCAATTGAGTTGTCCCTTTGTTTTATTCGGACACATCAAATTCTTATGTCTGTCTCTGCAGAAGTTGTTCTTCAGGACCTGTTTTTTTCTTGGCTTTTGTTTAGGCTCATTTCTGTGTCTCCTCATGCTCTGATAGCTGGCTCTTTGCTCTGGGAGCAGCTCTCCTGGGGGCTTCTCAGGTCTCCATGCAAAGTGATGTTGCCCTCATGCTGCCCAACTTTCAGCCATGTAAGACTGGCATCAGTACCTCAGAGAGCTTAAGTAAGGATTGTTTTCCATGGTCTTTGTTTCTGTGAATCATTGTTTTCTGTCTTGTAAATGTAACTATTTTTTTGGTCCCTAAATCTGCAGCCTTGCAATAATCCAATGAAGCAATGTGCTCACAATGCAGCTGGGTCTGTGAGTAGGCATTAACACAGCTCACCAGGTTGCTGTTTGCTACCAGGTCACTTGTCTGCATGTTATTAGCACTCACAGAAGTAAGATTGTTCTCCCTCCGACCTCTGTTTCAAAACCATTTGCTTACAACTTAATTGTCCTTTGTCAACATGAGAAAATGTCCTGCTAGCTTCAGGCTTGGCTAGGCTTCAGCAGGGTGGGGAAACAAGAACTGCTTGCGTTGGGATCACTCATTTTGTTGGGATTTTGTACGATCAAGATAGAAGGTGGGGATGGGAATGTGGAGGGGAAGCTGGGTCTGATACCTACCATGAAGGTGATAGGTACCACAGAGGTGGCTTGCTCTAGGTGTGTGAGCACTTGAGAGAGAAGCTGCTGACTGATTCAGAGCCACCATCTGCCGTGGGCAGGCTGTGCTGTTGGCCAGAAGAGCCATTGCTGTCTGTGATGAATATTTCTTTCACTCTGAACTCTATTATTTGGCTATTTAACACAAGAGTCGGTTAACCCTGTGGAAAACTCAAAGTGAGTCATTGTTTAATTAACGGTTAATGTCTGCTCACCTGTGCAGCGTGACACACATGAGCAAGATCTGGGAGGACTGGAGAAGGATAGCTACCACCCACAAGACCCAGTTTTCACATCAGAATAGCAAGTGTCTGACTGTTATGAAACAGTGCTGGAATGGAGAACCCATTTGTCCCACCTGTTCCACTTCCTTACTGTCTGCGTGTGGCTGAGGCTCATTGAAGATGGTGGGATTTTCATGCAGTGTTTGGACACGGGGGGGAATAGAAGCAGAAACCAGAATGGGAATGCAGGGTATCTTCACTAACAGGGTTTGTTTTCTTATTTAAATGCAAATATTTCTCATCATCATCCTGTTTGTGGACAAATAAGGTAATTGCTCCTTGTGGCTATGCTGAATCTGCTGGTATAATGGGCAGTCCGATTGGGGAAAAAAAATGCAGGCAGTTGGGTGAAGATGGGATGTTAAATGTTGTGGAGCTTGGAAACCCTGTGTCAGCCCACAGCTTGTAAAGAGAAAACCATCACTTGGCAGAGACAGCTTAATAGGCTTGTAAAATCTGGCACCATCAAAGCCATGATTTGGGTTTTATCAAAGCATGGCAGGGGAGCCTTGAGAAATGACAGCTGTATTATCTGTCTTCAGATCATTCTGAGAGCAACATCAGGAACAGACTGGAAACAGTTCAGAAATAATTTCATGTTGAGGGTTTGCTGGGGGCAGGAATGTATAGGGGAAATTGAAATTAAGGAATTAATAGCAGTATCAGTAACCTTCTTACAGCAGCTATCAGACGTGACATGAAAATGACTTGAAAGTTGTCATCTACTGTGTGTTTTATTCCCATCAGAAAGGTTTGAGAGATGAGAGAAGAATCCAAACAAAGCAATTAAGACTAGAACACCTTGTGGAAAGGAGGAATGACTGTTCTGTAGAACCTTTAGATACGATTTTCCCTGCTAAGCACAGGGGCTGGACCAAATTCTGATACAGCGGAGTAAATACCGGAGTGAGCAGATTTATGGAGTGACAGCAGGCATTTGCAGTCTCTGCTGATATGCACAGGGCGGTCTGTGCAAGATGACGGTCACTGCAGCAAGAGGTACAGTGCAGCTGTTCTTGGAAGCAGAAGGCTCTAGCTAGCATTTCATACCAGCTAAAACCTGCAATTCACTGAGCGTGGTTCAAATTGACTGAAGTCATTGCCAAGATTTCTAGTACTGGCTGTGGACCAGTCCTGCTCGGTCCAATCCAGTTAGCGTGGGTGTAGGGGATGGCAGACATCCTGCTTTTTTTTTTCCTCTATGTGAGCTGACTCTGAGCCATTTGTATGTGTTTCTGTTCTCCAGGATGGCCTGCCTCGCAGCCAGGAGCTCTCTGTATTTGTCCCAGACTTTGGCATTCTGGGCCCAAACTGGAACTATCCATAGCTACTAGAAGAGAGAGCCCAGCACGTAGGTTAAATCACACATAAGTGATGGCATGACTGAGGCAGCCAAGCTCTATTTCTGAATGTGACTTAGTTACATAACGAGTGAAACCACACAGAAAACATTCCCCTTTCTGATGTCCAAATGCTTTCCAGACATTACCTAACTCATCAGGCTGCAATGGGACAGACTATTGTGATACCATTTGCCAGTTACAGGTCATTAATGTGCAGAGGAGAAGGGACTTGTTTTCAGACTTTCCTAGAGGCAGCAAATTTCTTTTGCGTTTAATCCTGAAATGTAGCCTGTGAATAATCCAGAACTGGCATTGGTTTTGACCTAAATGAGCTATATTTTTGCCATATAGCTGACCAAACCTGCATGTTTCTAAGGCTCGCAGTGTTTGTTTTCTAAATTAGCACTTGTTTGTCTGAGAGCTTTAGGAAACAGATCAGAGAAACTAGAGAAATCACTTGTATGCGAGTGCAGTGAATGGTACCCAATTGCACAGGGCTAAGAGCATAGTATTGCAGAGGAGAAAGGTGTATGAGGTAAGCAAGCTGGTCGTGGCTTTCTCTTTTGCCCTCAGCACAGCCTCTCAAAAACAAATCAGCGTCTCCTTCATAATGGACACAGATACAAATAATGAGGTGTATGCTGCTGGGTGGAGCACAGGTGCTGAGCTGTCTGCTGCTCTGCTGGAAGAGGCGGGCTGAGGGCTGCCAAGCAGCTGGAAGTTGGCAAGGAAGCAGCTTGATGGCTGGAGTGAGATTGGCAGCCCCTGTGCAGTTCGGGCCCTTGCTGTGCATCTGGCAGGACCTTGCAGTTCAGTCCTGTGCCTCCATCCACTCCAGGAAGCCCTTTCCTGCTGCCCAGGAAGCCCTCTGCACCACAAGGATGGGCTGGCACCAGGGCTGTGATTTAGGCAGGTTGTGGTCCCTGAAGCAATGGGTGACTTGTGCTGCTGGAAAGCTGCCTTTGCTTGTCGAGTGGGAATGTGTCATCCTACAGAAGAACAGGGTTAGAGATGTACTTTCTCATTGTCCATTCCCACTTGTCATTTTCCCTTTTTCAGAAAAGGAAAAAATGCCTTTCCAAGGAAAAAAAGTCAGTGTATTCAGCAGCCGTGGTGTATAGTGATTCTCCTAGCCAAAATAGCCCGTGAGCACCCAAAGTAAGAAAAGACTTCTTTGATTCTTGGTATGTTATATTCTTGGATGTTCGCTTTTCTTTTGCCATGTGGAGCTGACTTGGCTGGGAGTTTTTCGAAGGTACCTTCTAAGGATCAGAGTCAGGCCCAGTCTGTACAGTGTTTGTGCCTCTCCCATTCAGTTTATGCAGATATTAACGAGGTGCATTTCACATGGCCTAATATTTGCATCTTCTGTTTACTCTGGTGAGGTTGTTCTACCATCCTTCTTGTTTCAATAAGCAATGGAGGCTCCAGGACTGTGCTTCACAAAGATATTTTTCCACATTAGGAATAGCAGGAGCGAAAATAAGGATGATAAGATTAACAGGCATAAAACATCAGGATCTTGTGTCTGATGCTTTCAAAGCAGTGCATTCTTCTCTGCTTCACCTGCTCCTTATTATCACAGGTTTCAAGCTAACACATGCATTTCTTGCCCTTTTATCTCTCTAATTGTTTTTGCAAGTTCATTAATGATTTTGCAAAAGCTGTAGTGAAACTAAATGACATGCTCATAAACCTTTAAAGGAGCGTATACCCGGCTGGTGATGGGAAAAGTCTCATTAGTCTTTTCAAATCACTCCCAGCAGGTTTTCCTGTAGATTCAAACTCGCTAGGCACATAAATATACTTCTCTAATTCAATTGGCTGTGCTGATTGTGTGACAACTGAAGCTGACTCTGCTTTTAAGCAGCCACTGAGAGCACCTTTCTTGAGCAGCAGTTCTGGGATCTAGATTGGGGCTGAATTTGAGCTTTTGTTTTGTTTTTGTTTTTGCAATCTATGGGTTATCTTGGGCTACAGATGGCATCTGTGCTTTGTTGCTAAGAAAATCCAGTGATGGCTCATCAGAAAATCCATGGGTTTATTTCTGAGCTGACAATATTAGGTGATGACAATGTAAGAATATAAGCCAAGGTTTAAGGTGGTTTGGGAGCTTTGCTTGGACGAAAACTGAGTTCCAGTGGGATTAGTGTCAAATTAGTGAGCTTCTTAGATGCCTCCGTGGAAGGTAAGTTCTAATGTGTGTGGATGAAGGGCTGAGAGAGAGCTGGGTGTAGATGAAGGCAGCTGCAGCATCCTTAGGAAGATACTCAGAGTTGTGCCATGGTCTGCCCCTCTTCCATGAGGAGTTAAGGACATCAGTATTCCTCACTGCTGTACATCAGCAGGCTTTGGTCATGAGTAAGTGCAGCAAGAGATAGGGGAGGTATGCAGGGCTGACCACAGTGGGAAGCTGGGTGGGGAGAAGGACTGGAGGCTGAGTGAGATGGCCGTCCAGGTGCAGAGGATCCAAGGGGAAGTGAGACCCGAAGGCTCATTGCTTCTGCAAAGTGCAGAGGGCATCCTGAATCACTGGAGCAGTACACTGTCCATCCACAACGCCTGTTTCAAAGACATTCTGCCTATGAGGAGATAATGAAAATAATTTTCCAAGTCTTGAAATTTATTTCCTTTGAGCTAGCCTAGATGAGGATATTTCTACCACACAAATCTTAATTAAAGTACTTGATTTCTCTTTTGTATGTGGAGTTAATTTATGTGGCACAATTAAAATGGGTTTTGTTTATACTGTAGAACTTAGAACTGGTGTAGGTGATTAAAACTACAGAACGTTCTCCTCTGAAGTTTTAACTTCACTAAAAACATAATGATCCTTTGATGTGATATGCTAGTTAAGTTTTTTTTTTTTTTTTTAAAGTAAGCTAAATATAAGGATGCATTTATAGATGAATAAACTTCCATGCAAGCTTCATTTTATGTCTGACATTGGAGATCTTGGAGTTTTAATTATATTTAGACTATGCAAGGCATAGTAATGTGTTTGAACCCCCACTGGCTCTGTCCTCTTGACTTCTGTCCAGGTGTAGGACTCTGCATTTGTCCTTGTTGAACCTCATAAGGTTCAGCTCTGCCCAACTCTCCAACCTGTCCAGATCTCACTGAACGGCAGCACAGCATTCTGGTGTGTCAGTCACTCCTCCTGGCTGTGTAGCATCAGCCAACTTGCTGAGGGTGCATCCAAATAGGCTCTGTGCTGCTGATCACAGCCCTCTGAGCTCCACCAGGCAGCCAGTCTCAGTCTACTGCACTGTCTGCTCCTCTATCTCACAATTCCTAAGCTTACCTAGATGAATGTTGTGGGAAACAGTATTAAAAGCCTTGCTGAAGTCAAGGCATGCACTTGAGTCCACTGCTCTGCCCTCATCTACCCAGCTGGTCATGGCACTATAGAAGGCTACTAGGTTGGTCAAGCATGATTCTCCTTAGTTAATCCATGTTAACGTTGACTACCTCTATTTCCTGTTTGCTTTCTTATGTCAGATAGTGAGTAGTCCTCAGAAACACAGAGGAGAAACAAACCTCTTTCTCCATGCAAGCAAAAACTAAAACATATCTAATCTCAAATCTAGAAATGAAATTGCATCAGGTGTGGCTTGTATTGCTGCTGACCAGCAGCTTATAGCACAGTTCTAGCTGTGAGCACAGTTATATTCTTGTCTTGTACAGCCTCTATTTGAAGGGAGACTCAGCTCTAACTCCATTTTTAAGGTCTCTCTTTGTCTGAGACTACAGTGAAGTTGTAAATAGCTATTTTTGGTTGTTATAACTGACAGCTGTCGTAACCTGTACCTTCACACAGTGCTGCGTGTATCACAGTAAAGTGCAGCCATCAGTCCTGGCTAGCCCAGAAAACAAGACGTGTCTGCTGACATTTAACCTTGACTCTGCTAAAAAGAGCAAAACCCGTCCTGAGGGTTAATTGCTCAACTGAAATGCCTTGGGCTGGGTGGTGCATGCCTGTAGGTATAGGACTCTTCTGACCATGGGAAACTCTTGCTGAGTGCTGCTGGTGGCTGTGGACATCCTGCACACCAAGGTATATATTCTGCAGGGCAGGAGCAGCAAAAAGCTTGGCAGACAGCACTCTAAAAGCTGATACCCACAAATGTTGGGATGACCCGCTTTCCTTGGTCTAAGGCTATGTTCAGTGTTTGCAGCATGTTGGGTCCCCTCCTCCTGTGGGTAAGAGTGCCACAGGTGCTCAGAGCCCACCTGTCTCCTCTCTTGGTTTGCTTGTCAGACTGCATGCTTCCACCAGTGAAATTCTCCTTTGACATGAGGTAAAACCAAGATCATGGAGTGGTGCAGAGAGGCCTTGACATCTCTTTGCCCTGGAGATGTTCACAACTGGAATGCAAGGGACTCAAAGCAGCTTGACCTGGTTGGTCTGTAGACCTTCTAACTTCTTGTTCTATATGGTTGCATGAGAAGAGAGTGAATTTCATTTGTCGCATTTGGTTTATTTTGTGGTGGGTGGGCTTGGTGTCTGGGCAGGGTGTCTATTTGTGTGCCGTCCCCAGCTGATGGGGCAGAGCAGTAGGTAATAGGGTACGCTGATGTCTAAAAAGTCTGTAACCCCCAAGTACTTTAGCTGAGAGGAGACGATGTAGTGGGAATTCCCAAGTGGGAATGAGAGGAGGTTGTGCCGCTGGTGCTTTAAGAGACCCTTCTGAGGAGATGCCCCAAGTAGACTCCCTTTATTCAAATGAAGGAAGCTGTGTCTCTTTTTGGGACTAAGACAATTGATTAATTATTATTAATTTTCTCTGATTCTTTTGGTGTGCTGCGTTAAATGGCTGAAGCCACAATGTAAAATAGCAGGAAAAATGCCCTGTGGGATGTGAGAAGAAGAGACAAGAGAAGAACAGATCAGGTTTGAAGATATCAGTGTCCTTCTGTACTCTGGAGCACAGGCACAATATGGAAATGAGTAGAGAGAAAGGCTGGGGTTTCCTTGGGATCAGAGCTGGGAGAGTGCTGGTTTCTGTAAGGCTCTGAGACAGAGTTTTGTGTGGGACCATCTGAAACTGCAGAAATAGGATTCTAAATCCCCATTTAAAATATTTTACAAATCTATTTAATTCTGTAACAAAGACTTCAGGGTAATGGGTGAAACAAGTTTTTGCTTGCTTGCTCTTGTGTGTGTCAAAGTGTAGAAATCTCGACCCCAGCTGCTTGAGTTGAACTGGGAAAGGGCAAAATCTGTTTTTTTCCCCCATCTCTTGAGCTGTCATTGTCTGGGAGTCACAATTTCCAGTCACTCATCACTTAGGCTATTTTAGTTGCTTTTTTTAGCGTCTAACTTGGATTCATTGTTCTCAGTTTCTACAGCAGAGCAATTTTCTCCTCTCCCAGCATAGCTGTACTGCTGCATTACTGTGTGAAGGCACTCTGGGATCTCTGCATAGGATGTACAGCTCAGTGGAAAGTCCTCCTGTTACACATGAGAAAATAATTTGCAATTAAGTTATTGGATGAATTCCTCCTTTGTTCTATCTGAAAAATGGCCTGTGTGCAGATTGCTAAATTCTCAAACGATCCATTGCAACAAATTGTTTGTGAATTTCTTGCCTAAATAATTCCTGGTCTGACTAGAACAAGTAGCTCACAATGCATGGGGAGAATTCATAATTTCTTAGTTTCTTGAGCAGATGATGTCCAGAGAGAGGATCTCCATTTAATGTGAAATGCAAGGAGAAAACGACGTGGCTGAAAATGTGCTTTGAATCTGTGCTTTGACACTGAGATGTTTAGTTGTGATTGGAGTTCTCATTTTCTTGGGGGGTTGAGCCCAAGCTATTATAGGTGGATGGGTTAAACCTCACTTTCAGGTGGGTATTTGAAAAGGGGAGGTGTCTGTACGAGGAAAGGCTGTGTGCTGGGTCTGGGGGAGGGTGTAAATGTGTTCCTTTATAACTCCCAGATAATGAGTGGGAGGAAATCTGAGAAAGAAGAATATGCACAGCCTTTGGACTGAGGAGGAAGAGGGGTGAGGATGAAACGTGCTGCGTGAGCAGGAGCTGAGGTGTGGGACAGCCCAGAGCCAGGAGCTGGTGGTGGCAGAACAGCCTGCCACGTAGCTCAGGTCTGGAGGGGCTGATGGCACAGCTCCCCACAGCAAAATCGTCACCCAGCCTCTCCAGCTGGTAAATATTACAGCAGCTGAAAAAATGAACAAGAGCATAGCAGGAAACATCTCTGCCTGCGCCAGAAACTGCGAAGGGCTGGGCTCAGTGGTGTGACACTGGCAGCCCGTTCCGTCATTGCTGCAGTCACAAATCCTCCTGCTTGCAGGCAGCTGTCAGCTATCGCGATCTGCATTCCTCTGCTCTTAGGATCTGGAAACGGCACAGGATGCAAAAACCAGATTCCAATTCTTGCTTTATTGCATTCTGTTGCTTTCTAGCTGTGGTGGGCTTGCTTGGTAAAAAAGCTGGCTGAAGCACTTAATCCTGTATGCTCTAAATCTCATTTTAAACACTGTTCTTATCCTCATTAGGAAGAGTTGCATGTGACCCCGGTGAGGCTGCCTGTGCTAGGTTGCTATGAGCTGTTAAGACAAAAGTTAGCACAGGCTAATGAAGATGGGAGGACTGGTGTTCTGACTGTTACTCATTTTCCAGTCTGTGGTCTGATTATCATCCCCCATCCCCTGCCACAACCACCTTGGTAACATACACAACAACACACACTTTATCAAATTTTTGGCTGTGCTTCCAGCTTAGTGCAGCTCCCAGACCAACCGCACTGGCATCAACAATTAGGTCATTCTGCATGTGTTAATTAAAATGAGCTAAAAGTATCACATGTTATCATGGCTTTTAAAAGCATTCTGGCATACTTGTGCCTATCAGCTTGTTCCCATGGCTGATCTTTATTGACTGATTCGTGTCGTGCCTGTGTAATAGTGGCTAAATCTGGAGCGGAACAGGAACAACAGTTAGTGAAACCCAGAAGGTTTCTTGCTTCTCAGATGTCTTTAGCTCAGTGGCAGCTTATATCTCCACAGTTTCACTTGTGAAGCATTAAAGTTAACCTTGTCTCGCTGTTCAGGTAGTGCACTGTGAACTGCTGAAGCAGGAGTCAGCAGATGGCAGTGTCAGACCCTGCTAGGAGCTGAGGGGCTGCTCACAGTGCAGGTACAGCTCTGGGAGATGTGCTGGTATTTGCACTTTGCTTCTCTCCAGGGCAAATCTCTTCTAAGCAGCAGGCAGAGCTTTTGTCTTCCTGGTTTCTGCCTGGTGATTTGGGCTGGGGTTGCTGGGTTTTCTGGTGGGAGGCACAAGCCTCTCCACGTAGCACCTCTGCTCTAGGACAGTCAGGCGCATCACTCAGCATTAGCTCTGTAGGCATCTTCCTCCATGCAAGATGACCTCTGTCAGTGCCCAGCTGGGTGTGACATTCTGCTTCTGACTTTGTGAAGGTCACCTTGGTATTTGTAAGGGGCGGGGAGAGCTGTGCCATGGCATTGAGGCAACAAGGTACACAGGTCAGCACTCTGCTTTTCTGGTACATATGATGGTGACTCCACTATGCCCAGTTGTGGTGTGGGCTTACAGAAGATGGCTGCTTCTGCACAGCTGTTAACCTCATTGCCAAAAGGGTTGATGCCTGGAAAATTAACTAGCATTGCTGTAAAATAAGGGTTAATGGCTTAATAGTGATCACAGGAGGAGCTCCAGGAATCCCTTTGCTGTACAGTCACCATCCTGCACAGGCTTCTGCTCTCCAGCTTCTTTGCTTTCAACTTCTGGAGTAGATGCTGAGCTTGATATCAGTTCATCTGTCCATGCACTGTAATATTGTCAGTGACATCCTCTACTTTGGGGATTTTTGATTACAGACTTTCAATGACATTTGGAGCAATCTCCATGGCCAATGTGAGATACTCCTCTGCGCTAAAGAAAATAATAGAGACTGTTGCATTTAATATATTGGAGTACGTGAGAGACAGCAGCAGTTTACATGATTTATTGGGAAGACAGCTGTGTACCATAGCATGTTCTGTAAATACAAGCAGAAAGAAATCATGGTACATCCAGCTGTAAATTTCCCTTAATGCTAAGGTGCCTAAATTAATAAATGCAGGAATAATGGACTCATCCAAACAATTGAGTCTAACACAACAACTTGCTCGTTAAATGGGAGCACACTTGGCTGCCCTGAGAAGGATGCAAGATGTGGTGATTGTGTGTCATTTGGGATATGGCCTCAGTCTGTGGGAGGGGTTAGTGCAGGGAGATGGCTGTTACTGCCACCCACCCCTTGACTTCTCTTTTTTATTTTATTATTATTTTTTGTTTTTAATGCTCCTCAGGCTCGAGGTGGCTGATCTCTGTGTTGCAGTGACCAAATACCTTTCATGTTGGAGTCTTGTTCACTTCTATGTTCCTTGAATCTGGGAGGTGGAAAGAGGGAGAACTGCAAGCAATTTCTTTGCACAGATTTCCAAAGAGGAAGAAATGTAGATAAAAACTTGTGTTTTTGAAAACAGTATTAATTTTTACTTTTGATGAGGCTGACAGGAAAGCAAAGCTGGCGGATGGGAGGCAGAGCAGTGTGTCTGCTGTCACATCTTGTACAAAGTCTGATGCAGCCAGCTGGCAAATACCAGCAGCTCTCCTGAGCTCATTGCTCACCCTCTTTGTGTTGACATTTTTGGCAAGGAAGGGTAAAGAGTTGTCCTAGCTACAATAACCTGTGAGATTTTGCTCTGTGTTTTTCTTAATTTACCTGAAATTAATCTCACCTAAACAGAAGTGATCAGTGTGCCAGCATTGTTATTGCTGACTGGGAGAGCTGCATGATGATGGGGGAGGTGGCAACTGTAGTGATCCAGCCCTGCACCAGTGTCTCTAATGGAGAAGCTGATGTTGATAGGGAACTTCCTTTGCATGTGAGGGTCTGCTTCAGATGCATTCACACAGAGCCCTTTGCTTCATTGCTGTTATGAAAGTCTTTGAGTCTGACTCCCTTCTCATTCCATTCCTACTCTGAGGTGATTCTGGAATGATTTTCTTCTTTATTCTTCTATATCAGTACAAGTTAAAAATCTGGCTTACAAGTGAAACCTAGAATGTACAAAAAACAAAAACAAAAAAATCCAACACCATAGCAAATAAAGAAAGGGAGGAGAAACAAGCCTGAAGGACTGGCCTTTTGCAGTGCCATGGAAACACACATGGTACAACGTGGGTATGGGAAACTTGAGGCTCCTTGCAGTGGTCTTTGGACACAAGGTATCATAGCACATAGTTTTTGCACATGAAGCCTTACTGAATATATGCAGTGGATGCAAGATACTGAATTGGTATTTTAAATAGTTCCAAAAAATCCCAGAACTGCTGCTGAGGTCTGAAGAGCAGTTTCTTTCATTTGAAATAGATACCAGGAAAAAAGTCTGCTACTTTAGTAATGTAGCTTTACTGAATGTATTTCTGATTAAATATTTTGATTAAATAAGCTGGAATATGGCAAGTAGTTGTGTTATTGTCTGATAACATTTAATAGACTCGACTGGAGTTTATTTGTGGCCAAATAGTGATAAGAAATCCTTTTTCTTGTTTCTATTAAGGTGGTGCACATACTCTGAGAAGGGGGGGAGGGGGGGGGGCATGATCTTCTGGTTCACCTTTTCTAATTGTTGAGGGGTGTCTGTGACTGATGTTGACAGAAAGATAGATAAAAGGGAAGGCTTTCTTATGGTGTTTTCCTCTTTTAGTTAGAATACCAATTTGGAGAACAGGGGTTACAGCTTTGGAAGAGAACAGATATGGTGCTGCAGACCATTGTTGAGAGGGTGTGATGTGCTGTGTTCACATCCCTCCTCTGCATCAGCTCCAGGTTGGGCTTAAGCAAGAAACAGGCTTTTGGGTGGGCTACTGCAGAGCAGCAGAGCCTTTTGTGTCAAGGACTCTGCAAGTCCAGAGTGGGGCTGTGAATGAAGATGACTGAAACCTGTGTGGTTTCTGTATCAAATTCAGATACGGATTGATGTAAAATCTGAGTACAATAGGGGGGGGAAAAACAATGCCTGTTGTCTATGCTCCTGTTGGAACACAAACTTCGATCCATCCTCACAAAATATCCAAGCTGTTCTAAAATTACTTGAGTCTAAATGTTGTTTTCTCTGTGCTCTTCTCCTTTTCCTCTAATGAAATAGCGCTTGTTGGTTTTCCTCCTAATGGAGTTTTTCAGGAGATTAGATTCAATGCAAAATGGAATCATGTTAACTGTCACATCTACTAAATGAGAAGACATCAGTTTTATGGGGAAAAAAAACAAAGTCCTCCAGACAGCTTTCAAGGTTTGGGAAGGGTATTTTCCCATTGCATGGGAGGTAAACTTCAATTTGAATCAGTGTTCGGTGGAAAGGAACCTGGAGGCATGCAAGTTATTGATGAATTGGTTTTAAATGTCTTTGTTTAAACTATTGTGTTATTTATATCTTTGAGTCCCCTGGGAGCAGTAAATTGTCGCGCTTGGTTTCAGTGTTGGTAATTCTGCTATCAAGTCTAGTGAATGGGGTTGTGTGGGTCCTAAAATGTATTTAAAAGCTTTCAAACCATCACATGATGCTGCTTAGAGTTCCTGTCAGAAGATTTGATGCTTTAGAATTGGAATTATAGTTGTAAAAGAGAAGAACTTAATGCTGACTGCATTGGGAAGCTGTGATGAAATGACAGGCTTGCAAACCAAGTTTCTGGCTGGCAGAAAATGTCTACATTGAGGGTGGGGGGGAAAGCAAATGCTGTTCTTGTCACAGTGGGCTTGGGACATGCCACAACATAGAATCAAAGGCCTTGTGTAACCAAGAAGTCAAAATATGAGAACCACCAAATCTGTTGTGCTTGCGTGTTGCTGGATAAATGCCTCATGAAGCCTCTTTTGCTCTGACTTGATAAGCAAACAAAATATATTTTCCATCCTTAATAACTGACAATTTACCTTCAGAGAAGAGAGGAAATTAAAAATTAAAGGAACCCCAAATGAGTTGACTCTCTTGCTGGCATCCTGTTTCCTTAGGCTTTGCTCCAGTGCTTACATTATCTGTGCTGTTTATAACACTGTTTTCCCTTGGAAGTTGGTTACTTTTATATTCTTTTCTCTTTTTAAAAACATGAACTTTGGCTTTTGAGCTTTTCTAATTGCTATTAATTTGTTCAATAGGAAAAAAAAAAAATTATAGGGCAAAAATTATGGTCTGTTCTGTTTAACTTCAGCCTTTGACACTGCTATTTTTTTCTGCGGTAGTGTTTTCCCCCCACCTTGGTGATGCCAACTCCTGCCTGTAGGACAGCAGCTGGGAGCACACATCCCCTCATCTGTGCGTCAGCTACAGCTTAATGCAGAAGCAAACCAGCTTCTTCTTGCTCCTTATCATCCTTAGTGTCCTGCCTTACCTGCTGCCTGTCTCATCTGCTGTTTGTATTCAGTAGCCACATGTCTGGCTCAGCATCCCACACCTCCCTGTCGGGGCAGCTGCTCACGTTGTGCTTTCCCCGGGGCTGTGCTTGGGGTGCAGCTTCATTATTCAAAGCTTCAGGCATGGGTGATGCACTGTGACAGTCCTGTGATCAGTGCTGGCTCTGAACTACCTTGTGTTTTCTTGTACATCTTGCAGTTTTTGAGCTAGGATACATTGGAACTCTGAGTTACTGAGTGATGAGAGGTCGATTCCTCCCCCCTGGCCCTTTGCAAGGAGTTTCGCTCTGTTCCTTCAATGCAACTATCCTGAGTGGAATCTGGACCAGACTCTGTTCCAGGTGCACCCTTCAGAGACATCTTATGTAATAATATGGCTCAAAATGAAGAAACCAGAAGATTTCCTTCCTCACAGCATAGCCGTGTAAACTGTGAAAGCATCTTTCCAGCACCTAGTGCTTGGATAATTCTCCTCCTTAATGCCTGAAAGCTTTGCTCACCTTGCTGGCTGCCTGAGCTCAATATGCCTGCCTCCCCTTCCAGGATGACAGCCAGGAAATTATTACAGCGCAATTTAAAGACCATAAAATATAAGATGAGCAGATGGCAGGTCACTTTTCCTTCCCACAAGCAGCCTATGTCACCGTGGCACTGCTTTAGCACATGCTGAGCCATGCTCACAGCCCAAGCAGGAGCTGTCTCCGGTGGAGATGTCTGTCAGGGCACCAGCCTAGCAGTGCAGACCTTACGACTGTGAGAAGGAATCTGGGCATCGGCGAGAAGCTTTAGCAACAATGAGCTTTAAATACCTGCTGCTAAAATAATCATGGTAATCTGTCTGCCAGCTTTTTCCCAATGTGCGTTTTCTAATGCGTTGTGGGAGGTAAAATCCTTTGACCGATGGAATGAAGATGTGACACAGTGGCTGTAGTTTAAATTGATAAACAACTGGAAGAAGCCACTATCAAACAACAGAAATCCTACCCAAAGCTGAACAGCAGCCTTCACAGATTAATTAAAAAAAATAAATACAAAAAGATTGGAATAGAGTTCTTCATAGAAGGGAGTTCCTGTTGCAAGGGAGCTTCAGTTCTACAAAAAGGATTAATAAAAAAAATAAATGTCCCTTTTGCAGGATTTGCTGTAGTTCTGTTCCCCTTCTGATCTTTTGGAGTGTGCTCTTACAGTATGGGGTCTCACACTTTCCCTTTGTGCCCTGTGCTCTGCTGTATTTTGTGGGACAGGATGCTGAAATAGCTGGTATGGTCGTCCTCATCATCCCAGACAAGATGTTCTCAAGCAAGTGAATTTCTCTTCTATTGAAATGGGAAGAGCAAACCAGTCCTTGTTGCAGCAGTTGAGCTGATCTCCTTATCCTTTCAGTGTTAATTACAGAAAGCCTATGAGCAGCATTGTGCTGGAGAAGGCTGGCTGTTACTTGTTAACCAACAGCACAACTGAGCATACTTGATGAATGGGGACGTGCTGTGTGTAAAAAATGTCATAGATTCTTTACTCCTAGTGGAGTTAGAACAGAACAAGGATGTGATATCTAGAAATTTCGTGGTAGAGTGAAGCTACTTTCATGGGAATGTATCTTCTCAAAAAAATATAATAAAAGGAAGTGCTGCATGTAAATGAGCTCCTCAGCTCTAACAGCAGGACAAGCAGGTAAGTAATGTGTACTGAAAACAGCACAGCAATTCAGAGATAATTCTGCACATAATTTATTTTCAGTTAATGAAGGTGATTGTTTTTCCTCCTTTCATGCTCAAAGGGGAGCAAACACGCAGCAGGTTTTCAGCCTGCAGCCCAATGAGGGCAGCAGCAGCTCAGGACCTTGGCCTGCTGGTGGTCCCATGGCCTTCTCATGTAGGTTTGGATAGTGCATGAAACTGTCTTTGTTTCCCCATAGGTGAAGTGTTTTCTATTGTCTGCCTGTTCCCACATTTGTGTGCAGCCCTACAGTGGCTGCATCTTGCACCCTTGTTGGTGATGCCCCTCCCTCCTAGACACAGATGCTGATGGAGTTGGGAATTGCAGCTCTCTGCTCAGCTCTGGAAATGGCCCTTTCAAGGACATATTCAAGAGGCTTGCATGGCTGCATGCTGTTTAAACTAAGGAATACACAGCATTTGACTATCTGCAGCTGCTTTTGGCACCTTCCACTGATGCTGAAATTCCCCTGGTGATCTGCAAGAAAATAACCACTGAAACCACTTTCATTTTCTAAGAAATATTTTGCAGTAAAATGTCACCTTTCATATAGGGCAGCTGAACTTTGCCAGTTCCACCGTTTATTCAACAGGGAGCACTCCAGTTTGCACTTTGCATTTCTAAGAATTGAATTTGCTAAATGGAGCACTTCCTCCTGACAGAGCAGGAATCGTGCGATGCTTTTTTTCTTTTTCTTTTCTTTCCTTTTTTATTTTTATTTTGCAGCTGGAAGCCATTTTTCCTTGCATCATGGAGCTTCTGAGCCCTGTTGAATCTGGCTTAGTGTTTCTCAGGGGACGGAGGAAGGATTGCTAATAGCTTTCCGACCCGCTTTAGTCTCTCTATTCATAATGCAAATGCTCAGCAAAACAGGCTTGAGCAAGGTCCTTGTCCTGGATGACTTTTTGCTAAATAAGTTAGCAATGCTCTAGTTAGCAAAATCTTTTATCCCCTGTGGATGTGGTGCAAACTTAGTGGTATCTTACAGCATGGCCTGACAAAGATAATATGAGAAATGCCTGGAGAGGAACAGTGTGGCTGTGTCATGTTTGATGCAGCCAGTTCCTGATCTGCATACTTGGATGTGCCGTGGAGATAAAGCCATATCCTGACCTTAAACAGGAAAATTTCCTGAAGGTCCACCTTTTTCTCTCTTGCAGATGGACAGACAGAGCTTGCTGTTCCCCTTTAGAGAGTGAGGAAGACTGTTATTCTACATGAAATGTGTTAATTAGTAAGCATTTTTTCCTCAGTAATCTTGTCTTGTGAAAATATATAGCCCAAGTTCTTGTTGTACTTTTAAGATT
Source organism: Excalfactoria chinensis (assembly GCF_039878825.1). Classification (NCBI taxonomy): domain Eukaryota; kingdom Metazoa; phylum Chordata; class Aves; order Galliformes; family Phasianidae; genus Excalfactoria; species Excalfactoria chinensis. Next base: position 5,449,845 of record NC_092838.1, on the reverse strand, counting down.
TCCCCTTTGAAGTTGTGCATTGTAAGGTTGTAGAAGAGGAGCAGGGACTCATAAAAATTCATTGCAAATTTTGCAGACTTTTTTTTTGCTTTTTTCTTATTCTGGTCATGCAGCGAAATGAACCTTTAGATGACAGATACCAGACTCTGACAGGTATCTCATCTTGTACCGAGGCTAGTGACGGTCTGAAAGAAATTGCTCATCTGAGTCAACAGCCGGCTCCCCCAACTGTGTTTGTCTTCAGTGCTAATTTCATTTCTTTGCTCAGTTTTCCTGGAATCTAAGCGCACACACTGACCTGATAAATAAGTGAAGCCAGCAATAAAGATAAAGGAAAGTTCTACACTCCAGAGGTCAAGTTAGCCTCCAAATCATATTTTCCCCTAATGGGGAACAAATTCAATGCTACCAAAAGTCAAATGAATGTTTAGTCACCTGAGAAAATACCATTATAAGCTGAAATGAGCTCTCATTACTTTTTCCATTTTATTTCTTTAATTTCTCCTTGGCTTCTGCTACAAAACTAAAAATAAGGTCATCAGTCACAGGGTGCTTTAGAGACACCTTCAGGGCAGGAGCAAGGTTCTAAGGTAAATCAGAGCTGGTGGCTCTTAAAATGGATGAAATCACTTGCGTTAGGCCTTCAGGATGCATATTTTCATTTACTTGATTTATTCTTATTGTTTAAGTTGTAATGAGAAGTGACACAGATGCTGTGGAACCAGGCTGAGCAGAACTTTATAGTGAGCTGCCAGGGCAGAAAATCCCATTGCGAGGGAACCTGTTACTCCGAGTTGTTTATGAGCATGGAGCAATAGAAAGTCAAAGGAATGATTTAAAAGCAAAGAGGAAAAAGAGGACAGACGCATGGTGCAATAGGCAGGTAAATGATCGGAGATGTTAGGTGTCAGGGTGCTGGGCAGCCTGGTGCAAAAGGCTGTGGAACTGGGCAGAGACAGACTTCTTTCTGCTGGTGAGATGCTGATCTCTTTCTTGAGTTGAGGAGGTCTCTCATCATATTCTACAGCCACCTCTTTCCAGGTGAGCTGGTCCATTCCTTCTCCACCTAGCCCAGGAGATGCTAGTGACTTGTGTTGCCATTGCAGTGGGGCTTCAGTTGGTGCAAATTTCATGTAAATGTCAAATCCCCAAGAAAATCCTTGCCCCTACTTCCACAGAACCAAAATATTTGGTTTTTCTCTTTTTTTTTGTCAGAGTTATTACACTTTCAGTAAATAATGCAAGCAAAACTATGGTTCATTTATATGTTAACGTGAGCTGCCAGAGATATGATATTTTTAGTAATGGATGTCTTCCTCTCATTGGTTTCCAGCTGACTCCCTGGGTGCTGGGATCTCTCTTTTCTCATGGAGCTGCTGGATTTCTGTGTCAGTGATGTGCGTGGGAGATGAAGTCCAGCATCAGAGCCAGGCTGAAGAGGAGATGGAGAGCAGAAGGTATGCAGCTAATAGTTGTCGTGGGCACAGCCTCTGACATTTCACAGTCAGATAAATCAGCTGGTTAGGGTTTTTTTTTTGAGTGAAGTTCTCTGGATTTTTCTTCTCATGCAGAAGAAATCTTATTCAGAAGTCAGTAGGAGTTCTTTCTTATTTAGCCCTTGTAGGGGTCAAAGCCAGCTCTAGGAAAGCGTGCCACTTTCTAGCAAAATATCCAGTTTTAAAGACAGATTATTTCTGATGATTTGCAATTGTAGTGGTGTACGTACTCCAGGGTTGAAGTTGGCCAACTGTTTATAAGAGCATACATGATATAATAGATGTAAATGGAGTATATATTGTTTGGCAGTGGGAAAAGGAGTGCTGCTTCTGACATAAAAACAATGAAGTGGATGAATCTGAGAGCTGATGTGATATCCTGGTACTTCTCCATATATAAATAGAAGGAATAGTACTAAAAAGGCTGCTTTTTAGGTTTTAATAAGATGGTGTCTGTGAAGACTGTGTTTTGGTTTATGGTACAAAGTTTCATTTTTTCTCGGTTCTTCAGAATCTTTTTTTAATAATACATCCATGATATTTTCTGTTTGCAAACATTTTAGGTCACTAAGTCAACAAAATAAATAAATAAAGCTAACTATTAATGTAAATTACTGCTGGTAGATGAGTTCAATATCTCAGCTGGTCAGTAAGATACTCCTGAACCAAAAGTTGTGGTACTATATATGGCAATTCTGGCAACTGGGAATGTTTGTTTCTGTGTCACTGATGCCATCAGCAGACAGATAGCTTTGGAGATACACCCATGTCCTGATTTTGACTGAGATAGTATTAAACTGCAACACCTCAGTCAGACTGGCTGTGTCTTTTCCAGTAATAAGGGAAGTCAAGCTCTTTTTCCTGTCCTTGTATTTAATATAGTCCTTACCAATCCAATATCCTATCGGATAACTGGTAACAAATCTACAGAAATCCTTCCATCAAAGGAAATCCCTGGTGCTCACTCAGCAGTCTTCCCTAGCATTATAATTTGCCGTGCTGTTTGTAGGATGGCATTATATACTGGGCACTTATTCTGGTCACGCCTTGCAACTGGATTTCCTGGAAACCTGAGACAAGAGAAAAGTTTAAAAGCTGTTGGCTTAATTTTCTTCTCAACATCTATATCTGGAGTGAACAGGTATTCACTGCAACAGTGCTGTGTCTTCATAAAGTCTGTGTTTAGTTGTTTACTGAAAAAATATATAACATCTGCAGTGGTAGGCAAATGGTCTGTTTAAACTTCATCTTATACTAGGCACCTGTGTGCTCCCATGTGTGTGTGCATACATATTTTCTGCTAATAGGCAGTACTATAGGTAACCTGGCAAGTAAAAATTGCATCCCTGAAAATTCTTATTGCTGTGTCTGGAGTGGTAAAGAGTATTTAGAGCTGAAAGCTCAGAGCTGGCCTTTGCCTCTTTAAGTGATTGGAATGGAGTAGACAATGTCATCACTTCTATGTTTAAGTGAGTGAAAATGTGCAAATCGTGGGCTATGCAGCTGTGTTTTAGCTCTCTTGAGGACTAAATGGATCTGTATAAGCTTTGCTGTTACTTGCTGATGAAGCCAAAAGGAAAAAAAAAAAAAACAGCTTGTGGAACTTATTTGATTTAAACTCACTGTTGTTCTGTCTGAGGTTCTTGTGCAGGTATGTTTGCAGTAAACAGCTCAGAGGGGAACTTCTTGGTGGGAATAATTATGGATTTGTAATGTTTAACACCATTAATTGTACCTGATATTTACTTAGTGTTTCACATGGTCATTCTGAACTGATTTATGCAACAATCAAGATCTCTTATACATCTTAAACATCGAGAATAAAAGCAGGATGGTAAAACTGTATGCCTCACATCACCCATTAAGTCAATGGCAGTGCTGAGGTGAGCCCCATAGTCTCCAGGTGCACCCGAGGCCTTGTTCCTCCTCTGTTTTGCTGCTCATGAACTTTAGTCTGGCTGAAATTTAATTAGAATTCAATTTCTCATGAAAAAATTATGCATCTGTTTCTGATGAAGCAGAATATGGGTAAGAAACTACAAAATTAGAACTAAAAATGGGGTACCAAACAGCTGCCAATGGTTTAAGTTCTCTCTGGCCACTTTGTCTGCACTCTTGGATACATTAAGCAGCAGCTGTGAGTAATGAAGAAACATAAAAATTAATCTGTTTTTTTGGAGGGGATGGTTAATGAGCTGAAGAAGAACTAAATTGATTGAACAAGTCGTTGATTTAATAAACAGTTTCACTCAGGAGTATGGTGCCTCTGTTGCATATCATAGCTATGTGTGCATAAGGGGGCCTGTATTTTCCAGCTAGGCATATACTGCGTGTTTTAGTGCTATGGCAGATTTCTGACCTTTCTAAACAAAAAATGTGAACACATAGATAATGGCAGCAGGCAGAATGGAAATTGTGTTAAAGTTTTCCTGAGGAAACATCACTGTGGCCAAGGTACAACAAGAATAAAAAAGGCATTGGGCTTGTAATTGAATGAGCAAGAGCATCCAGAAGGGTAACATTAGCAAAGGTTGGAAGACAATTATTATATTAGCTGTCAGATTCCAGAGTAAACTTTATTAGGGGCTAGGAAGAGGCATTTCTTTTTCTTTTTTTTTTTTTTTCTTTCTTTTCTTTTAAATGAGAAGATTCTCTCCTGTGTCCCTGCTGCCGGGCTGTGGCAGCATCTCTCGGATGAATCTGAAGCTGCCTGGTGTCCTGCAGCAGGGCCTGCACCTGTCAGAGCTTCAGCAGCTCTCACTTGTCTTGTGAATCTCATAGAGGCTTCCAGCACAGCCAAGGAACAGACACAGATAACAGAGGATGATAAAAAAGCTGCATGCATGTTTCTGTGGCACAATTTTAATTGCTTCATTTTCCTGAGGAATGTGGGATTGGTCACTAGACGCTTGACTAGGCTGGTTGATCCCATATGGTAATTCTCACACAGTTTTCAGCCTTTCTGTTGTTAAAGCTTGACTGGTCTGAGAGAAAAACTTAGTTTTCTCTGTATTTGCTGATGCCTGCACTGATGTGTGGAAGGAAATGTCGGATCATAACCCACACATCCATATTACCATGACGAGGAAGACAATTCCCAGCATCTGCAGTACATGGAAGAGGATACAGCGTGGCTGTTTTATAGTCATGGGAATATCTTGTCTGTAAATTAGTAATCAGGATTAATGAATGATTGTTTCATTGATTAAAAACATGCAGCATTTGTGTACTGCTGATGGAATCAGGTGCCAAGGAGAAAACATGCTAAGCCATTTCTTTTAGCCTTGAACTGGGAAAGGATACGCTGAAGAGTAGCAAACAGATCAATAAGTGCTTCTCAGAGAAGAATGTTTGGTGCTGGTTAAATGCTCAACCTGCAGGGAGCTAGAGGAGGAAAAGCTCTGTGAGGAAGGATGAGAAAAGCTGCTGTAGTAAAAGGGATTTAGTTGTTAAAAGCAGGGCCATACCAGTTTCAAAAATTTTTAATATAAAAAAATAAATAGAAAACCTTACCCTGAGTGAACAAAGCATCAATTTTCCTACTTTTAAAATGAGATCTGAAAAAGAGCTCAGTAATAGTTTTGGTTGCCATGGCGTTTAAAGGTGCAGCTCCACAGACATTTCAAATAACAGGCGATACTTTTATCTGCCTGTGTGGCTGAGTTAATTTTCATCTGCTGGAATTGTTCATTTAGTTTGCTTTAATTATTCTATATTGGCAGTATCATAAAAAGGCCCAGTTCTGCCATCTTAATACGGACAGAGCTCTTTTTTTCCTCTGAAGGAAAAAAGATAAGATGAAGGCTGAACTGGTCAGGAGATGCAAATGGGAAAGCTGCAGTTCTGAGCTTGCAGAGATGTGCATAGAAACTGTGCTGATGGAACAGGAGCCTGCTGAAGTGTGGCTCGGGGCAGAACCAAGCAGAGAAATGTGTGGAAAGTTCACAGTTAGTGCAGGCACTGATACTGTCCCATGCATCTTCTTGAGGGACTGTTATGGCTGGAATTTGGTCTTGTGTCCTTGTAGGTTTTGCCCTTCTTTCATTTGGAAGAATAAGAATCCTGGCTAGGAATGGTTATAGACCAAATGAAAAGACTACTGAGTAGATGAGACCTGCAGTTAGATTGCCAAATCCCAGTCTGATTTTTGACATGCTCAACACTTGGCAGTTCCCCCTGCCTTTGGTGGTATGCGCTGGCCATTTGCTGCTGCTGATAGCAAAGCACTTGGGCAAGTGTTCAGATCCCCATCCCTGCACTCTGTGATATCATCCCCATGCCTGGGCAGAGCCTGGAAGTTTTTTCCAGATCTCAGCACACATACAGAACTTTTTGATCCTGTGTCTTACTATGTATCTCACTGGCTTAGCTCCCTCTATCACCTTGTGTTTTAAGCACAGCCACCAGGACTGGCATTGCATCCCTAAACTCAAATACTTCTTTCCTGTATTTGACTGTACCTGAAACATAGGAAGGAAGATGAAAAACTGCGAACTGATGATGTGTGATATGATGCAGCCCTTACTAAGTTTATTATGGCTCTCATTTGAAATAGGTGATCAGTAAATATGCTTATTAAGCTTTCTTTCCAAATATTAGTTGTCATTTAATCTGCAACGCGACAGCATTCAGAGTCTCAAGGTCTACTTTAGTGGTTTATTTTAGTGTTTTCTAACATTCCCCTGCCCCATCTTCCGCTTAGAAGTGTAAGTCAGGAACCCTCTGTTATTAAAAGCAGTCCCAGTTGTGCACGCCTTTAATTTCCTCTGGATTACGTTAATTGCCTGACAGCTAAAAGTGATCTGGGTTTTTCAGTCTTCAACACTGGACTACAAGAAACATTTACCAGCTACAGCAGATTTATAAAGATGCCACTGAGATGCCTTGAGAGTAACAATGGGAAAACACAATGGCAAAACAACACTATTTTTCAAGGTTAAATGCTCAGAATGCTAAAAACAAATTGCATGTAATAAAGCCAAACAAAGACTTGGATTCAGCCTGTTTTTTTCCTCCACTTGTCTCACATAAAAAGAATATGCTGGTGGTTTAAAAATGATGGCACAGCATCACATAACAATTACAAATTTAATAAGGGAGCTTTAATTTTAATTTGGTTTTGGTTTTGTAGTTCAAATATCCCTCAGTGTCAACCCCCTTCCTCTATTGCACGGTCATTTTCTTGTCATGCATGCCTTGCTCTGGGTCTTTATAGGACTCACTTAGCTGAGAATGGCTGCACGCTGCTATATAAAGAGCAGCAAACATGAAGGAGGGACTGTCCAGGCTGATGTTAGCACTTGGAATTTGTCCTGCGTGACTTTGAGAAGTCACTCAGCCTACCTGCACCCGGCTTCCCAAGTATGAATGGGCACCTCAGTGCTGCAGAAAAAGTGCATTCTCAAAGGCAGCTCAGACTTACTCAGTGGTGAGGAAGTTGTTGACCCCTTTGCTATTCTCAAAGCTGAGTCTTTGTAGCACCACCAGTCTGTGCTGGGAAGCGGTTTGAATACCACCTGAATGGGGAGAAAGGGCTGAGAGAAGTTCTGTAGTGGCATAATCTTCCATTAATAACAATTGAGAACTTACTGATAGACACTTCTTTGGTTCTAAGCTGCCTTTGAGGCTGTAATTTCCCTTGGGAGTTGAATTAAATTTAGTCTGTTCATCCACGGTCTGCTGGAAGGTGCTGTTTTCTGTAGTGGGATGAACTGATGGAGGGGAGCCCACCGAGCTGCTGCAGGTGGCTGGGACAGCTGAGTTTGGGTGACCTGCTATTTGGCAGCTCGGTGGAATTGTTTTGCACTAGATAGGTGACCCAGGTACTTCCAGCAGGCAGAAGCTGTGCCGGCAGCAAATGCTGCAGATTGCTCGCAGTTTAGCTCAGCAGGTGGCCGGTGCCAGCAGAGCTTGGCGCAGGATCAGCCTGAGCATCGTGCTGTCTGCAGTGCACAGGGCAGAGCGTGTGGTGGCAGAGAGCTTTTCAGTCTAGTTCACATCCATGCTACCTACTTTCAGTTCAAGCAAGGTGCTGGGGGGGAGGCTGAGGTATATACCTTAAATATTGTAGGGAGCTATGTTATTAAAAAGGGCTTGAAAGTTTGGATTTGATTATGCTACAGACTCTGAAAAGCATTTTGGTTTGGGTTTTTTAATTCATTGCCGAAGTGAGATGAGAAAATGAAATATGAACATCGTGACGTAGTTGAACTTTTCAGCAATGTAATTCAGTCTTAAAAATATGTATTTTTACCAGATTGGTTAATTTACAGTATTTCTTTTCTGCGACCATTTTGTAGATTAAACTTTAAAATCTTCAGCTCTTGTAGACTTAAGGGTAAGTGGAAATCCTTGTCCTGAGATGCTATCTTTGTGGCTGGTTTAACAAACTGATGTTTTTTTCTATTTCTGAGCTATTTTTTTTAATGGGATTCTTATTTTATAAACACTTGCACAGAACCGTGATTTATTTCACAAATGGATATTTGGTATTTCTCAGTTATTTTACGTACTTGACCCTCTTTTGCTGACATTAAAGGAGCTGTTTTATTTTCTCAGCCCCTGGAGAACTGGATTGTAAATGTTATTAATTTTGTGTGGTTATGTCATATTGTGGCTCCAGACTTATTCTTCCATAATGAATATAGGTTTTATTTGTCTATGAACTGGTACACCACACCCATTATTATTTCATTTCTCCCTCTGCTTTTTATTTTGGAAGGAAGTCCTTTGTGCCCTGGAAATGTTTTTCTTTCTCTCTTAGTCTTCAAAGTCCCTCAAAGCCTAAAGCTGGCTGTTAGAATTCTACCTTATCCTTTTTTTAAACCCCTACAAAGAATTACTCACGTGAATCTACAGTGTTTGTTTTTGTTTTTTGTTTTCATTTTCAATTTTCAATTTTCGCTGCTTTTTTGATGATCCAACTCAAACTGTTATCACATGCTCGCTTTCATGGAATGGCTCTGGGGGACTTAAGTTCTTCTTTAATCATCTTTCCAAGAAGCAAATGACTCTGAACACTTGGAATGGAGAATGTGTGTGTTTGTGTATCTGCGTGGCTTGACCTGCCTGAGGGGTGCTTTCTCTGGGCTTTGCCTTACCTGTTCATGGCATCAGTTGTGACTGCAGAAGGACAGATCCAGCAGTTTTTAGCTGCAGACATTCAAATCATGTCTAAATTACAGACACCCGGGCAATGGCCAAGGGAGTTGAACTATTGCTCTCACTGACACACCTCCATTTTGTATATTTAGCCCCTGATTTGCTGCTAAAGCAAATTCCTTCCCAAATCTGAAGGGAGCAGAGATGTGCAGGGAGCAGGAATGGTATTTATGCTTGCAATGATCTCCTCTTGGGGACTTTTGTTGGTCTTTTTTTGCTCATTTTTTCTTGTTGCCTAAAATAAGAAACTGAAATGGTTATGCTTTTGTGGACTGGGGGAGTATAGGCTACATAACTTCAAGGTTTGGAAGGTTTTGTTTAACAGTGTTAAGCTTAACACATCTCTGACTTTATGGTATCTCTTTTCATGCTGCATATAAACAGCAGCTGTGCGGAGTCTAAACAGTTAATTATGTGCTCTTTTGCAGATCTGAGTAGTCTAAGCAGCAAAAACCTGCACCAGTCCCCTGTCTGTGAATGTGTACTGTAGTTTCCTGACTCCATGTCAGGAATGAAGGGGAAATCATTAGAAATGGGGGAGATGCCCAACGGAGAGGATGGGGTTTGTCAACTGCCCTACAGCAATAGGGACAGCACTGAGAGAAGGCAGCAGTAAGATCCTTGAGAGCTAGGAGGACTTCCACGAGCAAAAAGCTGTAGTTGTTTATCCAGTGCATTCCCTCTGCCTGAAGATAGTAAGAGAAAAGGTAGGAGATTAACTCACCTCCCTCTGTGAAAGTAACAGTGCTCCAGGGAGAAAAAACTTAGTCTTCAGAGCAGCGCTGAAATATGAGGGCTGGTTCTGTTCTTCGCATTAGGAAGAAGAAATCCTTCTTCCCACTGCTGCAAACCAAATGAGTATTTGACTGAATGAATTTGAAGCAAACAGCTAATAAAATCTAAAATAAATGAGATTACTGAATCAAATCATAGGATGCAAAATATTTGTGTAATTGTGTAATTCAAAGCTGTTGCAATATTAATGAATATTATAATACAATGATTAAACACAGGATTCATTTCAGTTTTGCAAATGTGCATAAGCCCTTAATCTAGTAGGGTATTTCAACATAGGTAAATTTTGTTGAACCTCTCTGTGAAAGCATTTTACTTAAAAAGCACAACTAAAAACCCCTTCTTGTTCAAAGCCCTCGTCATCACTCAGCCTTCCCTTTCCTCTGCTGCTTCCCATTGTTTCTTGCTCACCTGCTGAAGATAAAATAAGACTCTGTAGCTGAGAGGGTTCACTGATCAGTGAGAAACCCAGGGTGTAGTTTAGCACAGCTGAAGTCCAATTGCCTAAAGCACCCTCTTATTCAGATCCTGCCTTTCCTTTTCCTGCAGTCTGATTTTAGCCTGTTGTATAAAGTGTTTTTCTCTGAATAATCTTGCTGATCACATGGAATAGTTTAAGTAGTGGGGTCCTGCTTAATAGCACAAAGCGAGGCAGAAAGGATCCCCAAGAGAAACCGAAGAACTTTGTCTGCATCCTCATTTGTGTTAACCTCTATTTGCTTGTGTTTGGTTTATACATCAGGCAGCGCTAAGCATAAGCCAAACGGTGCTTTCTTTTGCTGTGACTGCTTGGGTCATCTTCTCTTCATAAAGAAACAAAAAATGTTCCAACACCTTTGTGTTTCTTTCCATCTGCAGGAAAGGTGCAGAACTTCTGTCCAGGCTGAACAAAATTGATTACTCCTATTTTCTGCTGTCTGGTAACTAATCTTGGCTCCTTGGAGCCTTGCTTTAAGTTGTTCTACAGAGTTTTTGTGTTGCTGTAAATCACTGCTGTTGTCAAGATGGAAAAGTTTTGAGATTTCATCCATCCATAATGCTCACTACAGCAAGGCTCTTGGCTTGTCTCTGGGCTCTCCTTGGTCCTTATGAGAAAAGGGGCAGATTTCTTGACTGTAGCCTTCACATTAGTACTGTAAGGCTTTGTTTTATATCCCATGAGGGAGGGCAAGACTGAGAAGTTGCCTATCCTTGCTGGTATCCTTTGTGTTTGAATCTGTGCACAGTTAAACCATAAGGCTAAAGCTGTGAGGGCAGTTGGGATGCTGTGATGAACAGCTGAGGGGCTCCTGTACAAGGCAAGCCAGGTGGTTTTTGGGTTGTTGTCCCATGTGTTTCTGCCTTGGATGGGCAGCTCTGCCTCCTGCTCTGTCCCCACAGTGCTTGCTCCCCTCTTTTTCTCCCTGCAAAGTACAAAGGATGGCCTCACCAGTGTCAGTTCACAGAACAAGTGCCAACCAGACCTTATCAAGCTCTTCAGGCACCAGTAGAATCATCTCACCTGGTTTCTGAAAACCAGGGAAGGAGCAGGACATATTATGTCTAGAAATAGCTATACATTTGTGCTGCAGGGGGAATTAATCATTTGAACAATTTACCTTGGGTTGTGCTGGATTCATTGCCACATGAGATCTTTAAATCAAAACTAGATGCCTTTCCTAAAAATAAGATCAGCTCAGAAGTTATGTGCCTGGTGAAGGACTTCTGGGTAAAATTTTGTCTTGCAAAAGTTGGAAAAAGCTGTGACCATTTTAGACCCTTTTAATGCTAAAGTTCTTACAAAGCAATACTAGGAAAGTGGGTGAATCCCTCCTACCCTTTGCACTAACCAGCAATGAAGGATGTGGTATAATGATTACATGAGATATCTTCTCGTTATTCATTCCATGTACTAAAATCCATCCCACGCTATAGAACTGCTCTAGCTCAGCTCCTGTATGAATTTCTACACTTGGGAAAGTAGGGTTGGTTGTCCTTTTTATGAGCTATTCCTTCAGAAGTACTGTCACAGGGTGACAGATATCATCACTTTATCCTATTAATCTTCATAACCTTGTAATCATTCTGGCATCTTGGAAAGGTGTAGGCACCTGTATTCAAGTTATGCTAAATCATAACAGTGTAAGTAATACTTTGAATGCTTTGATGCAGGAGAATAAAAACCTTCCTATAATAGATTCTGGGAGCACTCTTTGTCATAATGGAAATATAATCAGCTGATTTCAGTAGCAGTAGATAATATGATAGGCTCCATTATTTGTAGAATGCTGAAGGAATTTGGCAAAATGACTTGATTCACAAAACAAATTGCAGAACTATTAGCAGATCTAAACTATATGTGGGCATATTTTTCCCCCTTCACTCCACACAGTTAGCAGAGAGTAGCTGTCATCTCATTTCATACACATACAGGCTTTTGTGCATCTGTTTGTAAACATAGACTGAGATATGGATTCACAGGCCCAAAGAACACCAGCCCAGCAGGGACACAAGGTTCCTTGAGTGGCAAGGAGTGCTGTGAACATGATACCACTTCTTTTAATAAGAAATAAGAAAATGGATTTGGGACAAAGTTCAGGTGCAAAAGAAAAAAAAAAAAACCTCATTATTTTAACCCAAATGTTTTATACAATGTGAAGAAAACAGCTCATTTTATTTTCAAATGATAAACTTTTAAGTTTTTGCTTTGAAAAAAGAAACTGTCAAAAGTAATACCAGTAATGAATCTGGAAAACACAGTTAAGGGCAGTAGGATTTCCTGATGTTTCTCTTTCTTTGATTAAACTCCCTGCCAATGTTGGTCTGAATGTACAAAGTATGAATATGCTGTTAATTCAGTGTTCCTGTTGCTCTACTTATAGTACTGTCTTGGTGTAAGGGTGAATGGTTTGATCCTTGCTGCCAGCAGATGAAGAGGTGAGGAACAGGCCAGCATTGATACTGGGTTGCGGAGGGAGGGTGGCTCTGCCTCTGTGAACCAATTGCATCAGTTGTGTTTTATTCATATATTTGTTTAAGAAAGATGGAGAATTGCTTGTAAGGACTGCTTTTACCAGGAGCTGCTGGCTTGGTTTGGCTGCACAGCAGTGTTCCATTTCACTGTCTTGTCACTCGAGATAGTTGATTTCTTTGTATTACAAGCAAATTATGCTCCTTAACAATGATTTTATGAAACAATATATTTTTTCCAAGCTCACTTTTGCATTGGAAATTACCCAGGTCAATGTCTTCAAGCCTGTAAATGAATTGCAGGTGCAAATGGGTCTAATTGGACATCTCTGATGGTGTAAATTTCAGCCATTTGAGACTTCAAAAGGCTTTGGATTCAAATTATGATCTGCAAAACAACAAATTTAAAGTATGTCTGAAAGTCAGTCATTTACTGAGTACAACTGAGCTCCCCCTGAAGCTATTAAACCGATGAGAGGTGATGAGCACTGCTGGAAATCAGGCTGTGAGAATTTAAATGTCTTACCTGTGAGAACTCTTACAAGTAAGCGAGCTTCCAACACAGCAGCTACCTCCTCAGTGCACAAATACTGAATTTAGATGTTTTCCTTTCCGCATCCATTTTACATGAGATATGTATTTGTACATTCCTATTGCTTATTTTGCACTGTTTCTCACTGTTCATGCCGATGTTACCTCTGCAGTTCTGATATTTTGTTACTCTCTCCCTAAAACAACAATCTGCTCAGGTGAGCAGTACGGATGATGTGCTGTGGCCATAATGCACTTTAAAGATGCAACACTTGTGCCAGGAGGAGGAAGAAAGGTGAGGCCAGGGATATGGTCTAAATAAGGGATAAACCTTGTGGAGGTTTGGTTAGAGCCAGGGATATGGTCTGAACTGGCTTAGTCTCTTGGCAGTGGACTGAAGGAGATCAGAGCAGAGTCAGACCACAGCCCAATAGACCAGGTTTAGCAGAAAAGGAGTAGGAAAGAACAGCTTAGATGTGTTTTGTATTTCTCTGCAGCCAAAATGATTTTCCAGAATGTTTCTCAGTGTGGGCACAGGGATAATTGTGAGGATAAGCTTTGAAAAGGCCCACAAAAGGGAATGGGTAGACTGTGACAGGAGGAGTGTCCTTCTAGTGAAGAGATTCATGGCAAAGGAAGACAGTCACAGAAAGGCAGAGCTCTGAACATGTTGCAGTGAGTCTTGGCTGTAGATGGTGTATGAAGGACCTGTGTAAGGACCTATAGGATGAAGAGGAATGATGTAGTCAAATCACCAGGTGGTTGCCAGTGGAACCAAACTGGGTCATAACTAAGAAGTTTTTCCCTGCTTTGGACATATCTAACCTCTTTTTGTTGGTTTCTGAGTAAGAGAATAGTTTTTTGTGTGTGTCTTCTCTTTCATCATGGTCTATAATTATCATTGCTAAAATGCACCTTGGCTGATACTGTGTCATTAGTACCTTTCTGTGATCTCCACAGCTGGGACACTGGGCATCCATCACTGTTGTAGAAGTGTTCTGGTTTTGTTTTTTTGTGCATGTCACTTCTGGCAGTAAAAAAGAGCTCAGTTGTGCACTGAGCTGAGTGAAGAGGTTTGTGTGTGGATGGACCAGAACTGCAGTGAAGGAGTGGGAACATTCACAACCCAACCTTCCCTTACAGGTACGGTGCTGAACTCTATTGGAGGCTCTGATGTATTCCCTTGTCTAATACAAGCCTGGAGCCATGGTTACCTACCCAGGCAGTGGCTTAGCATCAGCTACAGAATTTACATTTTTTCAGTATCTGAAAAGCAAGTACTATAAGAACAAATGCAATTTCACGGCAAACGTGGTCCAACTGTCATTTTAAGTGGGAATGGAGTGACTTCAGAATGAATTGCATTATGCTGCTCCATTGTGTTAAACTGTCTGACGAACTTTTCAGAGCTGAAGCCTTGCTGCTGATTAGGAACAGTGCACATGCATCATGCTCCCTACCCTGTCAGCAGAGTTGCTGGAGGGCTCTGGGGACTGCCTGCAGCTCCCTCTGAAGGATAGCTTACAACCTGAAGTTTCTCAGCTTAATGCTTATTGCTTATATTGCTTGGATTTATGTGTGAATCTGTTTTGAGATGCCCCCTGATGTTCAGATACAAATCCTGATTATTTCTTTTATTTCTTCCTCAAATTAGGAGTGCCCGGGGCTTTCAGAAAATGGGGCTGTTACTGTTTCCCAAACCTGAGAATACCTAAGCACGTGTCTTTCTGGAAAATACTGACTCTCGTCCAGCTCTCCTTATGTTCATATACAAATGACTAATTAGTATTATCCCAAAGCTTTGTAAGAAGACTGAGTTACTTTAGCAGCTGCATGACTCTGCTAACTGGTATGAGGGCAGGATTCCTTTCTGCACGTGTTTTATCAAAACCAGAATAGCCTACAAGAGCCAACAGGTTTGGGTGAGAGAGGAACAGCTCAGAGATAAGAGGGAGCTATGACAGCCAGCCATCTCTTGTCACTTGAGCAGATGCAATGACATCCATTCCTCTTTCCTGGGGATGAAGTAAAACCAAATGGCAGGAACTGCTTGCATGAATGCAGTGTTTCATGGGAAGGAAGCACGACTTCCAGGCAGTGAGATGTCAGTTAATGGACACTGGAGGTGGCTGCTTTGGCAATTGAAGTAAGTGCCTGATACTCCTGCTGCCACAGGAGAGAAAAATCAACCTGCTTGCTGCAAAGTAGCTCTCTTGCAGTGGTCTAGCTCTTCTCCCATAGGAGTTTGGATTTTATTGAGAGCACAGTGAGACCTAGCTTTACAAGCCCTCAGTCTACCTCCTCAGCCAGCATTTTACTGATTGTGTAAGTAATCATTTGTGTAACCATCAAAATCTAGCTGTGAGAATCGTGACCCCATTTGACAGCATCCTATTTTGCTAAGCAGAAGCTGTGCCTTTCTACATGGCAGCATTAATTCCTGTATAAAACCTCTCCCTTAAAGGTGTATTGCCTGTGCAGACACTGGGCTGTTTTTTTTACAGCCGGATTTGCTGTGAGCATTTATGCGATCGTTCTCACATTGCCCAAGCTATGGCCTGAAGGCTGCCTTTGACATCCTCTCTCTCATTTGGCATGAAGACTTCTTCCTCTCAATTCCCCAGTCAGATACTTACCGGTGTAACTGGCCACAGGAAGGCAAGCAGTAATGTTTCCACTTGATTTCACACCAGAGTATCACACAAAAAGCTGTGAGTGAAAGGCTGCAGAGAGCCTCCAGAGAAATTCTATCTGAAGGTGCTGCTCTGAGGAAGGATCAAGTCAGCCCACACAGCTCCCAAGACATCTCACAGTCTAACTATTCTTAACAACTGCAGTGAAGGGCTTTTTGCACATCCAAAAGAAGCATATCTCAATTCTTTACCAAGAGATTTTTTTTTTCATAGTGCCCAAAAAAGAGCTTTTGCTTCTAATAAAGCACAATTTTTCTCCTCCTTTCTGCTTTCTCACTCACAAGGGTGGAGAATAACCCGGGATTTCTAATCTTTCTATAATAGAATTTAATGCATAGAAAGGCTATCATTGGCTACCACATTGGCTTTCTAATTTTTAGATTAAACAAAGGGAAGTTCTTTACCCACTCATTAGTGCTCTTTTGTGTGTGTGTGTGTGTGTGTGTGTGTGTGTATATATGTGTATGTGTTTTTCCCCAAAAAATTCCTACCTTGGTTGAGGCTCAAAATGCCATTGAAACATACTGCTTCTGGTTGCAGGGCTCCACCCAATTAAAATTCACAAGGAAGGCAGAAAGGAACTGCCAGGACAGTCCTGAAAGCATAATGTTGGCCAAGGAGTGACTCTGCTTCATGGCTGGAAGCCTGTTTATCTAGGCAGCATCAGTCTGACTCTTTTCCATTCTTTGCTGTGCCTCTTCCTGTGCATAGCCTTTAATGTAAAGTTGCAGCAGGAGACAAAAGAAAAGGGAAAGATCAGTGGTTATTGTGAGCTGTCTATGGCAGCTGGGTTGATAGAATCTAAGAAGTGGCTGGCACGATACAAGCACCCAGGGAGGCATTTGGCTGGGCTTTTTTATTTAGACAGTGAATTATTCTCTGTGGAGGTCTTACTTGCTATCGTGTTGTATGACATTCTGGGTAATATTTCAAGACAAATAAATAGAAACAGTAATAATTCCCTCGCGCTTTTCTCCCAGCTGCAGGATTTTGAGAACCCTCAGTGCACGTTTCTTCCAGGACTTTGTTTGAAAGTGCCTATGACAGGGAGAAGAAAAACAAGAGATCGGCTCTAAAGCATAAAAGGACAGTTAAGCTCCCCATTATATCTTGCACAGATGAAGCCCAAAGCACCCTGATTTTATGTTGGTATTAGCAAACCCATTATAGAAGCATTTTCTGGGAACTAAGAACCTTTGGGCTCTTTTGAAAGAAATCAGCATGTTTTAACCAGTACGTTTCACGTGCTTTCCTGGGCTGAGGTCTCTCATAATTGCTTTCTGCTGATGCTCTGGAGGTTTCCTGGATCTCTGTGTTCCATTGTATAATTAACTGCATCAGAAAAAGCCATTTTATTGATAGTCTATAGGGTCTATTTTTGGAAGAGAAATGAGTAACGTATTTGGAGAACATCTATTATTTACCTTTCTCTTTGCCTGACAGTATGAGGGGTCGGGCAGGGACACCTGACTTTGGGTTCCAAAGCTATCAAGATGTATTTTCATTAGACATCTTGTTCTGAAGTCAAAGCAGAGCTATGCCTGCTCATGTCAGCTGATGGTTCAACCATTTTGTGAGCATAAGAAGTGACTTTAAATCTCAGGCTGCCACAGCAGCAAAATCTGATCAGAAATGGTTGGGAGTCCTGCTCTGCCGTGTTTGTCTCAGGCTGTATAAGTAGTCTCAGCCAAAATAAAACCTCAGTCCTGCCAAGATGGCAACAGAATCTCCAAAGAGGTAAAACATCCTGGTGAAAAGAAGGAAGGGTAATTCTAAGAGCTTAAAGAGTCATGTTGTAATTTCATATTATCATGAAAAGTTCCCCATTGTACCAGCACATGATTTATTATTCCTAAGCATTCTTAGTACCTCCCTAAATGTACACAGGCTTCTGCTATTAGGATGCAAAAGTTGGAGCCTAGAAAACAGATGTTTTTTGGAAGAACTTCTTTCAGCTGGAAAGCAAAAGTCACTCTGAGGAGAGTTCTGTACGCTCACTGTGCAGGGACTCAGTACGGTGTGTGGTTTTGCCAAGATGGTGAGTGGGAGAAAACGTGCCATGGGGAGGTCAGGTGTAAGGGAATGGGGAGAGAGTTCCCTGGTAGCAGAGATGGAGCTCATGCCAGAACCGTGGTGACTTGGATTAGGTTTTACTGCTGGCTAAATCCTCACACCTGAGTACAGTTGAGTTCCAAAAGGAAAACAGTAACTAGCTGTATTAGGACACTTGTTGGAGGAGAGGCTATGAAATACTAATGGACTAGGTATTATGTGCAGATAGGGGCTTTATCTGCTGCACTAGTGTTTTCCTACTTTGCTTAAAAATATATTTTTTGCTACATTGGTTGCTTTTTTGGAGTGGTGAATGTCTGTCACTGAGCATTGAAGGTATTTTTTTCAACTTCATAGGTTTGGGAGGGAGAACCAAGCCAGTGATTTGCTAGCAAGCTTTATAAACATGGCCTTTTGGCAGCAAGTCAGCCCTTGGCAGAAGGCTTGCAGTTGCTTATCAAAAAAACGTCTTTTATTTGCCATGTCAAACCTAACTTCTTTTTCTTTTTCTTTTTTTTTTTTTTTTTTTTAAACTTGGCTTTGATTTTGGATTCTTTCAGAGTTTTTTCAGCATTGGGCTAGCAGTGGCTCTCGGGTAGGGTGTTTGATTGGCAGTTAAATGTAGGTTCTCACACAGAATGTGTACATTCCTCCCTGTTTCTCCTGCAGGTGGAGAAATGTGCCCATATCTGTGCTGCATTTGCTCCTTAATCAGAGCAATTGTGCCTTGATTTGGGGGAGAGTTCTAAATGATTGGAGGAAGGTTGTTTGCATCACCTCCCTTGTGCCTATGTGCACGATCCATCTCTAGCCGGCTGAAAGGATAAAGAAGTGAGCTGACAAATGCCAACACTTTTTTTAGAGCACATTATAAGGTAAAGCCTAAAATAAATTTGTTATTGTTTTCACGTACTTCGGACATAGCTCTATGCCCAGGATATGTATCAAGAACAATTCCTCTGCCTGTAGTCTAAAAATGAGCTATAGAGTACTTACTCCAACTGCCAGTTTCCCAGGAAAAAGGTTTGCCATGACCATCTATTATCTCAACTGCAAAAGAAAAGTAAACTCTTAACCACATATAAAATTCAGCAATTCTTTTCTAGCAATAGGAGTTTGGCTTTGGTGATAATAAGTGTTGGTTTGTGATTTAATAGTTCACTACGTACTTTGCCTATAATCACAGAGTAATAAATAACTATTGGCAAGATGGATAGCAGCTTGATCCGAGAGGTATGGAAAAGATAAAGCAGTAGGCACAAATGCACAATTTATATTCATAGTAAATGGGTCTGAGCCACGAAATGTGGAAAAAAAAACTGATATGAGAGCATAGTTTTGTTAGATACCTCTGATTTGGAAGATGGCTAAATGTCTACATTCATACTCGCTAGTTGCCTTTCTAGTTTATAGGACTTGCTTTGCACATGTTTCATGGAAAAATCCCTTCCTGAAGTGTTAACTCTGAATCTTATGGATCTGGACTACCCTCTGAAAGACCACACCAGTTTTCTGGACGCTATTAATCAGAAGTCTGTTTGCTTGCTGCCTCATTCAACATTCTCTGCAGTTGCTGGGAGTTTTGCTGACTTCTGAGTCACAAAGTGCGGCCTTCAGGTTTGTTTGGGCCTGATATCTGCAAGCCTGGGCTGCACTGTGAGCCTTGTTAGATGTGAGTTTCAGGGGCCAAGAGCCTTGAGACAAAGCCTTGGCAACTGACACGTGTGCTCTTTCCTTCTTTCCTGTTGCTGAAGAAATGGTTAAATTCTAGTTTGCTGGCTACTCTCTCCTGAGTGATACAGCGGTTTATAAATGCAATATATAAATTACGTATAAAAGTCTATTCACTTCCAAAGGTAACACTCTCCTCACTGGAATTTCAGCTGTCTCACTTTTAAATGTGTCAGAAACTGATGCTTTCTTTTTCCACTATTACTGCTTTCTCCATTGATGCTGATCTGCAAATAAGAGAATCTCACCTTATACTTTGACTTTTTAATTTCAGTTTTACATTAGTCATTAACAATATGACCCCAAATATCCCTTAATTCCTTCAGCTGTGATTCTGTTGTTTTTCCTGAGACAAGAAGTGGGTTAAAGTTCCAGTTACTGCTGGTTCCAGTGATGAGATGATGAAATTAAAAACGTTTTTAAATGAATGAGGAAAAAAGTTTCTGGCCAGTTGATGCCATTGAAGTGCCCAGATCCTGCTGATGCTCAAGTCTTTGGAGATTTGGGCTTTAATGATTCAGTAGGCTGTAGATGTGCTAATTTAGTTGTCAATCATCCTGGTTGTTACACAATTTCAATTTTTTCAGTCTTCCCTTGTAAAGTACCAGCTTCAGCTCTTTAATTACTTCTG
Source organism: Excalfactoria chinensis (assembly GCF_039878825.1). Classification (NCBI taxonomy): domain Eukaryota; kingdom Metazoa; phylum Chordata; class Aves; order Galliformes; family Phasianidae; genus Excalfactoria; species Excalfactoria chinensis. Next base: position 5,429,806 of record NC_092838.1, on the reverse strand, counting down.
TTACTTATTTTATCTTCTTTGCTTGCCATCCTGAATTTTTTGGCAAGGTTTTTGCCTTCCAAGGTTTTCAGCTTGCGTGTCAGGAACATGGCATGGCTGAGAATAGACAAGAAAATGTGGTTCTTGCTGGTCTGCTTCTATAGAGAGAAAATGAAATTCAATGAGAAGAAACACTTGTTCTCCAGCAGAACTTGGTTAATGTCATGGGAAAGTGAGGAAAAAGAATAAAATGGCTGCAAGGGATAGTAATGAGGAATTTAACACAAATGTGATATGGAAACTCAAGAGAAACAGCATGCAGATAGTATGTCATTCCAGCAAATACTTACACTGTTTTCCTGTCTGAATCCGTTGATTTGATCTGAGAAATGTGTTGTCTGTAATCTGTGCACTCCTCTTTCTTGGAGACCCTTTGACAATGCATTTTGTCTACTAAATCAAATTGTATTTGCATATTCAGAGGCTCAGGCTTCAAGCTACTGATGCATTTACAGTTTGCAGGGAGGCTGGAGTGCTTTTTGTTAAGGGCAGTTCTTTGCATGATCAACGTTTGTTTCAAGAGGGGAGATTTGCTTTCATGACTAGCTAAGCTCAGTCTCACAGACAAAATGCACTGCAGGGTGCAAAAAGAATTGCATCCTTCTTTTCTCCTTGACAGCAATGAGAAATCTCTAAGATACCCCACGGGAAGGGCTGGGAATGGCAGAACAGTGGAGTAGGGAGGCTGCATCCCTCAGCCAAAACTTCCCCCTTTCTTTAAGTGAATTAAACCTGGAAGATACGGTTGTTCAGGTGATGAAACTTCACCATCTCCCTAAACCACCTTATGGTGAGTGTTAAGTCTCTTTTCTTTTTCACACTGGTTATGTTTGGTGCAGGATATGGCTGATAACATCTTTTTCTCTGGTGTTGAAGGGACATCAGCTCAGCATTTTCAACAAAAGCAGGAGTGGAATTAACCCAATTTGTGTATGAGAAAGGGGGGGAAGAGCTTACAGGGTAGAGAGCAGATGACTTATTTTACAGGAACTGCTTTGAAGTCTTTCTGTGTGGCATGATACTTCTCTGTCTTGGATTAACACAGGAACTGACCTGCTGAAAATAAGAGTGAAGGAAAGGAGATTTAGGGACAAGGTCTGTGAATTTTAGCTGTTCTGTTTTGGAAGACAAAAGTGATGTAAAGAGAACACGAACAATTAGGGCATATGCTGTGTTTGTTTATCTTCAGAAGCCTGTAGTAGGTGTGCCAGCGTGCTGTTGTTCAGCAATTAGCAATAAAGGCAGACAGCAATTAACCACATGTCTTCTGTGAGTGTTAATGCCTGTTTTTTTGTATTTAACCTTCATGATTCATGAAGCACTTGGATTCTGGAAACTAAAATCTTAGAGCCTGGTGTAGCCATGTGAAGAATGATCATATATTGTTATTCAGTAAGGAAAGGGCTTCCATATAAATATAGTAAGCTTTTCTATTATTAGAAAATAATAGAATATACATGCATACACACATACACACATCTCTATCTATATACTTATATATATATATATATATATATATATATATATATATATATATATATCATTTGTTGGGTGTCAATAGAGTTGTATTTCTGTGAATTTTAGTCTTCTTTTGCTACTAGGATCAGATCAGACACCATTATTGGAGACAAGTGGATTGGATTGAAGAACTCTTTGGAACAGAGCTTGGTCTTATTTTAAAGTGTCCTGGCTACAGCATATTTTAGAAAACCAAACAATATCTGTGTCATTGCCTACTAATGAAGAGACAACTACTGCATCAGGGTTACATATTCTTTAAGGTCACTTATTTTCCCTTAACCAGATTTCTGTCGCAGAGCTTTTATTTGGTAGAATGAGGTTTAGCAACCAGTTTGTCTTGTTATACGTAAAAAAAATTGGAAAGTTTTCCACTGATCGTGGTGTAAATTTGGGTTTAACTGTAATGAACTGGCTCCAGAATGTGTGCTGGAATAATGATTTTGTAAATTAATAAGATATTGTTCTCAGGTTTTTATGGATTAATACTTAGCTACAAGCTGTTTAGCATTTGGACAGAGAACATCCTGGTAGTAAAATGCAATTTTGTTTGGAAACAGATGGAACAATTGGGTTGGTGGACTGGCTGTTGTAATGGGTAGCTGGGGAGAGACAGAAAGTGCCTGTGTTCTTTCCACACAAGTCATTGGGGTTGCCATTTTGAAAGGAATCTAGTGAGGGTTTGTTGGAAAATGGAGTTTTTATTTTTGCCTGTGACTAAAAGTGTAGTTCTAGAAAAAACAGTTAAAATGAGGTATTTTGGAAGGAAAATGATCATCTTTTAGAATAGAGAAGATCATTTACATTGTGTCCTCATTTACAAAAATACATCACTTAGCCTGGAACTGCAAACTTATTTAACACTACATGCAAACATGAAACCTGCTTTCCTCCTTCTGTCCCTGCATCCACTGGGAGCTGTAACATTTTCCAAACAGCACTTTTTCAAAGGTGGGTTTTCTCAGGAACATGTTTTTGTTTTGTTTTGTTTTTCTCCCCAAACCCACCTAATAAGTGTGCCATGAAGCGTTTCAGACATTCCATGGTGAGCTGGGGAAAGGACATGGTGTTGTAGAAGGAGCTGAAGGATGAGAGTAGCGATTGGAGCTGAAGACTGTCAGACTTGTCAGAACATTTGGTCAGGGCGGCACAGCAGCGGGCTGAGCGTGTCACAAAAGCAGACTGGCAGAAATAAAGAGGTGCTCTGAAACTGGTGCTCACCCTGGGAAGTCCTCTGTGCTTCTGGGTACCTCTAGGCTAAATGCAGTGATGGGTGTTGGTGGGAATGCTATTTTGTGTTGTATTGGCCCAAAATGGCCTTAGCTTACAGCAGGGAAAAACAAAGCCTATGTATTTTGCTGCTAATGCCAATTCTAATTTAAAACGAAATGCTGAGGTAACTGGATTTGTAGGAGTTAATCCACAATTATTCAACTAAGAGCAATATCAAAGGCATAATCTTAAGCAGTCACAAACACGGTGAACAGCCACTGGCAGATCTTCAAGAAATGTGTTTGATCACTTATTGTTCCGTGCCATGAAGAGACCTGCAACAGAACAAACCTGTAGGGAACAGGTTGCCTTGAAATGTAGATCGAATTCAGTATCACCATACTAGTGATATACCAGACTAGTACTGTCTTTGATGCTGCTTGGTAACTAGGCAGCACCTGGAGCCCTGACATCTGGCCAGCTGGGCATTAATGAAGCATACCATCAGTTCAAGAAGTGTTTTAACTGGGAATCATTAAAGGGGAGATGTGTGAGAGTGGGTGAGCTGTTGTTCTGCAGGTAATATAGGGAAGATGTGAAAGCCTTGAATGCTCTTAGATTGTGAGCAATCCTTGCAGGATCTCAAGGATACGAGTACACAGGTGGATGAGCCCTGCCTCTGCTCTCTGTGCCTCATGCACTGATATCCAGGTGCAGTGGTTTGCAGGTCTGGAAGAAGCAGAGCTCAGCATAACCTCGGGGCAGTGTCTGGTTGAGATGTGGGAAGGCTTTGGTTTGCAGTCACAGGATTACCCATGAGATGCTTCGTGATTGGAACAGAAATATTTAATCAGATCTATCTCCTGTAACTGTCATGTTGAGAAAACATGTCTCCAAATTGGATTTTTGTGATCAATGGGCAGGAAAGACCTTTTTATCCACCTTAGTGGAACTGACTTACAAAACTAGGCTCGGGTGACCGCAAAATATCTGTATTCTGGTGGGACTGGCTGGCTCCTGTCTGGGAATGCAAACTGTTCTGGAACTGTACACTGATCACCTGTAAATTTTAGCCACAATCTGTATGTTTTGTATGTCAGAAGAAAAGTAGTTTCTGAGTTCAAAAATAATATGATTCTATTTCACCAATTTCTGAAGGCAAGGGTCATCTCCCAGAAAGATGCATAGAAATGTTTGGGTACCTAGATGTATGTTTTTGGAATTTAAGCGCATCAGTGAAGCAGGAAGAAGTACTGTGTTGTTTTTTTTGAAGGCCAGGGACACAACAGGCAGCATGGTGCAGGGACCTGACCCAAACAAAACCAGCTGCAGAATCTGTGCACAAAGATCTGTAGGATCTGTTTGGAGAAGAGCAGATCTGGATCCAGGCATGAGAGAGAAACAGGTCATAGACACCAAATGACAGGGGCAGCAGCATCAGCCTCTGCTAATGAGCTCATGTTTGTCTGTTCTGTGAAGTCCTCTTTAAAGCAGTATTCTAGAAGTTCATGAATTTGTTACAAACACCATTCCAAAACAGAGACTGGGGTCTACAGAAACTATTCCTTACTTCAGGCAATTGAGCTTTTCTGAACGATACCATCTTCTGTCATGTCTACTCAAACTAATTAGACAATGCAACCTACTTTAGTAATGTAATTTATCTCTTGCCTAGGTGAACTATATTCACGCTTCAGCTACTCAAATATTACTGTTCTACATTTGAAGTTATTATGTTATTCTGTGCTGTTTATGTTCCATGACATCAGATTGTAATTAAACAAGCATTTGGGAAGCTGGGTATTTCTATGTTCAGAAAAGCTTGTTTGGGGCATGCATTGTTTCCCAGGTGAACAGGTGGGACTTGGGCATGTCCTTCTTTGAATTGCATCTGACATCATACACAAACCAAATATTTATCTGTGAACGTTAACTATGTGAATAGTCTATTTAACTGAAAGCACAAGTTCACATTATTTAATTGAATCGGGGTTTGGAGGCCAAATTTATTCCAGCTGGAGCTCTGGCAGGGAAAGGCTGATATTCTCGGAAGGAAGGAAAGAAGGTAGTTCTAAAGCTTAAAAACATTAAAGAAAATGCCAGGAGAAAAAAATGTACTTAGTTTAAGATATATTAATGGCTTCCATGAAGCATACCTCTAATGCAGCTGCGCTAATGGGCGTTAGCATCCACCCACCATTCACGTCAATTGGAGGAAGCACTTCAACACTTCTTAGAGTGCAGGACAGCCTGAGAGAGTGAAACGTTAACTGGAAGGACTGATGAGTTTTCCTGGTGATTGCTTGTAAACTGTTGCTGTCTGTTTGGTTAACGTGTGGATGACAGAACACAGAGCAACCAGAAGATAGAAAGCAGAACAGCATAGAGCTGTCATGGTGTGGCCTGATAAAGGGCTTACAGCTTCTGGATGCATGAGTGGATATGCAGCAGGTTAGCAAGGGAGGACAAGGCCATCTTCTGCCCTCCCTCCCTCTGGCTGCATTTACAGTACAAACTGAGCAGGCTGAAGGCCAATTTACTGCCTGTACTTGCTACTTGCCTGTGTTTGAGGCAAGCCCTGGGTGGACTTAGAGGAGGCATCAGTGGGGTTTTGTCTTGCAAGTACACTCAGAAAAGACATTGCCTGTGCCTCTCATCAGTTCTTCCTGCCTTGGGCAGATAAAACAGGCTTTTTTCTATTTGATTGGTTTTTATCTGTGTCAAGGCCAG